>NC_086453.1:258207268-258544768 GCF_028390025.1 Pseudophryne corroboree
AGAGTTCCTGCTCAGCCTTGGAGCACAGCAGCACATGGGCTTGCACGGAGTTCAATGCCATGGACTCCACACACAGCTGGCCCCACAGGAGTCGGGAAGAGCGGCAGCGCCCTCCATAACATGGCGCTCTCTACTCCGCGTGATGGTCGGGCCGGCACTTGCTGCAGCTGCTGGTGGCGGTGGCAATCACAGGCAGGGGATTGCGGTCCGGATCCAGGTGGATGGCGCCTCTCGTATTTGGGGAGAGTGAGATGCCCCCCCCTGTTCCGATGCCCCCTTGCCCCCACCCGTTCCGATGCCCCCTTGCCCCCCCCATTCCGATGCCCCTGTGAATAAGTATTTCCTTACCTGTGAGTGCCGCACCTCCACGCCGAGCTTGAACTCTCCAACGTCGCCGCTAGTCAGGGCTGCGAGGGGGGATAGATCAGTTCACTCCTTGTCGCCTTGGATAAAGGTGCCGCCCCTCCGCTCGTGGTCTCCTCCTCGGACTCCTGTGGCTCCCTGCAAGTATTGAGATCCCGGCAGGGGGAGCATATGTTCTCCCCGGTCATCAGGACAGGGGAGGGGGGAAGAGAGAGACGCAGGTGGGGGAGGTGGGAACAGGCTCCATACACGCGGCTCCAGCCTGGCCCGACAAATCCTTCATGGTGATTGCGGAACACAACCTTTAATTTTTTTTTCTTTTTTCTCAGCGCCGCCCTTCAAGTGCCGGCGCTCATAGGCAGCTGCCTAAAGCTGCCTAATGGTAGCGCCGGCCCTGAATAGAGGACAGCTGTAAGGATTCTGTCAGAGAGACAGACCCAGCTTCCTCCCATGTCTGCGCTGTAGAAAAATCTACCTGAGGGCGGGTCCAAGAAGTCACATGACCTTTTGCTCAGAGAGCAGATGCTTGGCCCCGCCCTCATCTGTAGGATCAAGCTAAGTGATTTTTGGTTTTCACTTTACCTTGATCCAGCGATCAGGGCCGGCTACAGGCACGTTCCAATAGAGTGGCCAAACAGGGTGCCACACTTTATGGGCGCCACTAGCTCTGGCTGCCATATTGGAGCCTAGAGCTGTCCCTACAGCAGCAGCAGTGTCCGCATCCTAGCAGAGACGTGCACTGCATCACATCCCATAGCCCTGTGTAAACCCCCTCCTTGCTAACCGGCGCCAGCCCATGAGCCAAGCAGAGCTCGCGGTCCGGCAGCTGAGGCTCCTGATTGGCTGCCGGACCACGAGCTTTGATTGGCTCGCGGACTGTCACCTAGTTGGAGATAGACACTGCCATGGCACCCGGACACTGAGGGGCATGAGAGGCGCACACTGCGCTCTCCTCCCCACCCTCAACTTAAGAGCAGCAGCCAGCAGCAGCCTCCCCGCCCTACAGAACAAGAGACGCGTGGTGAGCAGCATGGGGGGGGATATCTGGTACTGTGTAGGAACATGTGTATCTGGCACTGGGGGCATATCTGGCAATGTGTGAGGACATGTGTATCTGGCATTGGGGGCATATCTGGCAATGTGTGAGGACATGTGTATCTGGCATTGGGGGCATATCTGGCACTATGGGGACATGTGTATCTGGCATTGGGGGCATATCTGGCACTGTGTAGGGACATGTGTATCTGGCACTGGGAGCATATCTGGCACTGTGTAGGGACATGTGTATCTGGCACTGGGAGCATATCTGGCACTGTGTAGGGACATGTGTATCTGGCACTGGGGGCATATCTGGCACTGTGTAGGGACATGTGTATCTGGCACTGGGGAGTGGGGACATATCTGGCACTATGGGGACATGTGTATCTGGCATTGGAAGCATATCTGGCACTATTAGGACATGTGTATTATGCACTGGGGAGTGGGGACATATCTGGCACTGTGGGGACATGTGTATATGGCACTGGGGGCATACCTGGCACTATGGGGACATGTGTATCTGGCACATATGTGGGGACATATCTGGCATTATGGGGACATGTGTATCTGGCACTGGGGAGTGGGGATATATCTGGCACTGTGGGGACATGTGTATCTGGCACTGGGGAGTGGGAACATATCTGGCACTATGGGGACATGTGTATCTGGCACTGGGGGCATATCTGGCACTGTGTGGGGCACATATGTATTTGGCACTGTGAGGCATATATGTATCTGGCACTGTGGGGCATATATGTATCTGGCACTGGTGGGACATGTGTATCTGGGGGGGCCTATCATGTGTAACTGGCACTGCTGGGGGGCATATCATGTGTATCTGACACTGCTGGGGGGCATATCATGTGTATCTGGCACTGCTGGGGGGCATGTCATTTGTATCTGGCACTGCTGGGGGGGGGCATATTGTGTCTATCTGGCACTGCTGGGGGGCATATCATGTATCTGGCAGTGCTGGGGCATGTCATGTCTATCTGGCACTGCTGGGGGCATGTCATGTCTATCTGGCACTGCTGGGGGACATGTCTATCTGGCACTGCACTGCTGGGGGACATGTCATGTCTATCTGGTACTGCACTACTGGAGTCATTATGTGTATCTGACACTATACTGGAGATATTATGTGTAAGGAACACTACTGTGGCTGTTATGTGTAAGGCTGCTAATTGCGTGTGTAGAGGAGATATGTAAATAATTTTATTTATAGCTTGATAATATGAAGTTGCGAGGCCACACCCACTCTCCCAGGAGCGTGCGCACCTTCGCCGCGCGCATGGGGGAGGGGAGGGGACACTTCTAAATTTTCTCGCTCGGGGTGCTAGTAGGTCTGGAGCCGGCCCTGCCAGCGATAATCGGGAGGTTTGCTCACCCACCCACCAGCTGTTGCTAAGTGGCAAGCCTCCCAAAAAACAAAGTACATATGCATAGCCCTGGGAATAGAATTAACTCAGCATATATGAGCATTGTGTCAGATGTTTAGCTATGCTCTCATATGGATATGCATACTTGTATAAACGCTGCCCCTCATCAAATTAATGTTATCCTAGTGTAAAGGCTAAATGCCAATAGCTAACACTTTATATAAGGCAGTCACATGTACAGTGCAGGCCCCCAGCACATTATTCTAATGCGCATTTCACCCGTGGCTCATTCATGGAGTCGACCCAATGAGTGGGTCTGCCATGTTTACATAAGACCCCTTTTCCACCTGTAAAGCACGGGTCGCAGCCAGGAGCCTGACATGGGTGCTACCCGGCTGCGGCCCGTGCTCAGCCCCCTTTCCCACTGCACTCACCAACCCGGCATATTGCCGGGTCGGTGAAGCTGCTGGTGAAGCGGCAGGGGCAGCGCTGGGAGATCATGTGAACAGGAGCCGTGTCGCATCGACTCGGCTTCCGTTTACACTGCACAGCTTACCAGGTTGAACTTGTGTTCAACCCGGTAAGCCACCCTGGTAGGATTCCCGGGTTGACCCTTTTCCACTAGCAAAAAACACGGGTAAATGCGCGCCCCCGTGCATTTACCAGTGTTTTTTGAGCTAGTGGAAAATGGGTATAAGTTATCTTTTCAACTGATGTGTGTACCGGCCAATGAGAATGTTCCAACGTTAAGGATAGGATTTTTATAATGTACATACTTTTTTTCCATCACTTCTTTTAGGAGGTGGTCGATGCCACCGCTGCTCACTGTTATGATTCCAGCACTCTGGTCAGAGGAGATCTTATTGCAAGGACCGGAGCACTGGAACGTAATGCTGGGAAAGGGGAATGGAAAGGGAATAGCCCCTGGCGCCCTGTCTCCGTTGTCTCGCCCGTGCTGTCAGTACACTCTTGCGAGACTATGGTTGCTTGAGCCCATGGCAGCCGCGTTTGAAGGGCGGATTACGTCTGCCCAACTTCGATGCCCCCTCAGGTCTTAATGAGAGACAAAGAGTGTACCGAGACAGGGTGATAACAAGGGGCCCTCTTACTGAAACAACCAAAAGCCAGGGGCTACTAACTAGCCTAAAACTAAATGTATGTGCGGTTTGCCGCCAAAGGAAAAGAACAACAAAGGAAATGCTGACCACACGCCCACACAATACTTTTGTGTACCGGCGGTGACAGCATAAGCAGAACCCTCTGCAAAACACCAGTGACAGAAATAATAATGGAATACAGCGGCCTAGGCCGACGTACGCGACAGAGCCGCTACTCATGGAACCGATACGAATACTGGCAAACGGACAGGAACTCCCAATGCTGCTGACACAGACTCTTAGAACTGGAGGACAGGCAGAATCCCAAACGAAAGACCGGTGGACACCAAGAAGCCAGAAACTTGACCAGGCACAGGCAAAGGCACTGGGCCTCAGGACAGGAACGCCTCACGGCAGGACACGGGATCAGACATAGGAATCGACACAGGGACTGACACAGGAATCGACACAGGAAGCTCAGGAACTAGCAGGAACCAAGCTCAGAACTCAAGCAGACTGGATACCCAGAAATATCACCAGCGTCTGTGAATTGCAGTCAGCCAGCATATAACAGAGAGGCCTAATTAATAATCTCATGCAGCTGCCCTGTTGCATGACTCCAAACTGACAAGATGCAATTAGCAGCCAGGTGAGGCTGAACACATGGGAACAAGCTGCAATTACACAGACTCACCAGCGGCAGCAGACAAGAGTATTCTAAAACAGAGCAACAGGAAATCCTGGCATGCAAGACAACTTTATAAACATAAAATAGGAATGAACCACTACCTGTGGTTCATAACAGTATCCCCTCCTTAAGGGTGAGCTCCGAGCACCCCATGACACCCACGGGGAACATGAACAGAAGTATAACATAAAATACATAACCAAAATGCAAAAATGGAAATGAGCCACAGCCGTGGCTCATAACATTACCCCCCCCCCCCTTGAGGAGGGGTCAAAGGACCCCAAAATACAGACTATCCAAAACAAGGGATACACAAAAAAAAACCTGACACACTGGTCTAACAGACACAAAAACAGAAACAAGCTGCAACCACAGCTTGTAACAGTGCCCTCCCCCTGACGGTGGCCACTGGACACAAGATAAGGAAAAAAATCTTTTTTTTTTTTTTTTTTAATATCAAGGCAAGAGTCAAAAATTATTTCATTTTCTTCTTCTTCTTTTTACAAAGCTCTTTAGGTCTGACCAAGGTAATTCCCCAAACATTGTCTGAACTGATGGTACCACCCAGCAAGGCTGCGTTCAAATCAGAGACAGGTTTCTTACCCTTGGGAGCTGAACTTTCTGGTAAAGTACTATTATTAGAAGAAGAAGAAGTCAGAAAAGCACATCCTGCAGTCAAAACAACGGGCTGGGACTCTTGTGCCGAGTTTACAGTATTTGGTGGACTCTCAGCAGACAAGACGGGTGACTTAGAGGAACCTGAACCAATTTCTTTGGAACCATATCTTTTAATAATTGCATCACTGAATGCTGGGGGATCCTGAAGAATGGGATCTTCAGCTTTCATTAGGCTGGTCGCCCTCTCAAAAGGCTCTCCTCTAAAAGAATAAATCAGATAAAGCACAAGGTTCTCTGAAGTGATGCCCAGAAATGGTCTAGACAACATAATAATGTAATAGTGTTTGTAAAGCGCCAGAAAATGGGCTAAGTCCCCATCAAAGATTATGGATGTTGAGATATCAGAGTCAGGATCTGTTTCCTTCCCATCTGACTGACTGGAGTGCTTTGCTAGGACCTGGTCACTATTGACCTTACTCGAGGCTGAGACTCTCTGAACCCCACCCGGGGCAGTGACTTTCTGAACCCCACCCGGGGCAGTGACTTTCTGAACCCCACCCGGGGCAGTGACTTTATGAACCCCACCCGGGGCAGTGGCCTCCGGGAACCCCGCTGGGGCAGTGGCCTCCGGGAACCCCGCTGGGGCAGTGGCCTCCGGGAACCCCGCTGAGGTAGTGGCCTCCGGGAACCCCGCTGAGGCAGTGACCTCCGATTCTTTACTGGGACCGAGCCGTCGGCCTCCCCCACTGGGAACGAGCCATCGGCCTCCCTCTCTGAGTCGATAATAATCGAAACTTCTCCCGGGACTATGACTTCCGGAACTTTTGCTGAAGCTATAACCTTCAGCACCTCCACTAATGCTACACCTCTTAAGTTCTTTCCTGGGGAAGCGACCTCTAGACCCTTCTTAGAGGTTGCGTTTCTCGAGACCCCACTTGGGGATATTACTTCAAAGATCCCTTCTGGGGTTTTGCTTCTCAAGTTCCCTTTTAGAACTTTGGTTTCAGATACCCTTTCTGGGGTTGCGCTCTTCAAGTCCCTACCTGGAGTAACAGCTTCTGAGACCCCTTCTGGTATGGAAACCTGAGCTAAAATATTTGATGTCCCTCTATAAGCTAGAGCATCGGGTACCGCACCAGCACTCTGGGCATCGGGTACCGCTCCAGCACTCTGGGCATTGGGTACCGCTCCAGCACTCTGGGCATCGGGTACCGCTCCAGCACTCTGGGCATCGGGTACAGCACCAAGATCCTGAGCATCGGGCACCTCTCCAGGACCCTGGGCAATGGGCACCTCTCCAGGACCCTGGGCAACGGGCACCACTCCAGGAACCTGGGCAACGGGCACCACTCCAGGAACCTGGGCAACGGGCACCACTCCAGGAACCTGGGCAACGGGCACCACTCCAGGACCCTGGGCAACGGTCACCACTCCAGGACCCTGGGCATCGGGCACCACTCCAGGAACCTGGGCATCGGGCACCACTCCAGGGGCTTGCAACTCTGCTTCAACAGGAACCTCAAGAGAGGAGAGAAACATTCTCTTTTGATTCCTAAATCTATAATGGGGCTCCCTTGCCCAAGGACCCCAATTATAGGACAGAGAGCTTTTTAGTGTGGGTTGTGTGACAAGTACCTCTGCCACAGTAGAGACAGGAGTAGGTCTTGTATCCTGACTCAACTTGGCCAGAGGGCAAGACTCGTCACCACACTTTGGCTTGCGCAACTCACAGGTCTGCAGATAGTGGCCTAAACCCCCACAATATAGGCATAAGTTTAAGTTTCTGCGACGCAGACGCTCCTCTTCTGAGAGCCTGGGGCGCAGAAAACTTTTAAACCATTTCTCTTCAATTAAACCAGAGGATTCTCTTGTCACCATACAGTGAACAAGAGTCTCTTTAGAGATAGATGTACTCTCAACGACTTCTGGCAAGATGAGCAAGATTTTAGTCAGAAGGTTTTGCAGTTGCTTTAGGGATTGCTGCAAAACTTCTAGTCGCTCTAGTCTCAAAGCACTGAAAACAGAGTTCAGGGCTGCGAGAGATGCCTGCAGGGCTTGCATAGTAGACATAGGAGGATTTAAAACTAGACAAGACTAGACAAGGCAAGACTAGACAAGGCAGGACTAGACATGGCAGGACTAGACAAGGCAGGACTAAATTTTTGCTAAACAAAACAAGACTTTTTTTTTTAAACACCGGACTGGATTTTTTTTTTAAAACACCGGACTGGATTCTAAACACCGGACTGGATTCTAAACACCGGACTGGATTCTAAACACCGGACTGGATTCTAGACTAGACACTGGACTGGGCCAAAAAAGAAAAAAAGTTTTATTTCTTTTTTGTGGTATGGCTGGTGATAATGTTATGATTCCAGCACTCTGGTCTGAGGAGATCTTATTGCAAGGACCGGAGCACTGGAACGTAATGCTGGGAAAGGGGAATGGAAAGGGAATAGCCCCTGGCGCCCTATCTCCGTTGTCTCGCCCGTGCTGTCAGTACACTCTTGCGAGACTATGGTTGCTTGAGCCCATGGCAGCCGCATTTGAAGGGCGGATTACGTCTGCCCAACTTCGATGCCCCCTCAGGTCTTAATGAGAGACAAAGAGTGTACCGAGACAGGGTGATAACAAGGGGCCCTCTTACTGAAACAACCAAAAGCCAGGGGCTACTAACTAGCCTAAAACTAAATGTATGTGCGGTTTGCCGCCAAAGGAAAAGAACAACAAAGGAAATGCAGACCACACGCCCACACAATACTTTTGTGTACCAGCGGTGACAGCATAAGCAGAACCCTCTGCAAAACACCAGTGACAGAAATAATAATGGAATACAGCGGCCTAGGCCGACGGACGCGGCAGAGCCGCTACTCACGGAACCGATACGAATACTGGCAAACGGACAGGAACTCCCAATGCTGCTGACGCAGACTCTTAGAACTGGAGGACAGGCAGAATCCCAAACGAAAGACCGGTGGACACCAAGAAGCCAGAAACTTGACCAGGCACAGGCAAAGGCACTTGACCTCAGGACAGGAACGCCTCACGGCAGGACACGGGATCAGACATAGGAATCGACACAGGGACTGACACAGGAATCGACACAGGAAGCTCAGGAACTAGCAGGAACCAAGCTCAGAACTCAAGCAGACTGGATACCCAGAAATATCACCAGCGTCTGTGAATTGCAGTCAGCCAGCATATAACAGAGAGGCCTAATTAATAATCTCATGCAGCTGCCCTGTTGCATGACTCCAAACTGACAATATGCAATTAGCAGCCAGGTGAGGCTGAACACATGGGAACAAGCTGCAATTACACAGACTCACCAGCGGCAGCAGACAAGAGTATTCTAAAACAGAGCAACAGGAAATCCTGGCATGCAAGACAACTTTATAAACATAAAATAGGAATGAACCACTACCTGTGGTTCATAACAGTATCCCCTCCTTAAGGGTGAGCTCCGAGCACCCCATGACACCCACGGGGAACATGAACAGAAGTATAACATAAAATACATAACCAAAATGCAAAAATGGAAATGAGCCACAGCCGTGGCTCATAACACTCACTGATTCATTAAACAGACCTAAGTAATCAAGTCACTAACATTCTCTTCAAGCATTTGTACAATGGATACAATGATTCAGAAGGCATCGACCACTTCCTAAAAGAAGTGATGGAATAAAAGTATGTACACTATATAAATCCCTTTATATAGGAGCAGTTTGAACAATAAAAATAAATGAGAGGGTTGAGCATTACCTATGCCAAATATAGCTCATAAATTCACATATATGTCCCTAATGTATACTCCTTAACTAAGGGGTATTATAACCACCATAATTTAACCACCGTAATTTGAGGGATTTATAATCATTCAAAACATGCACAGTGATATTCCTATTAAAATAAAAGTAGACTTTAAATCAGCCCTTATCATATTAAATCATATATATTAATGTACAGTTTAGCCTTTCTTTTAAATTTCTTTTTCTTATAATGTATGATCATTTATTACACATATAAGATTCACATATAATGGTTAATGTTAACTAGGATGGTAATACATAACCACTTTTATACCCAGCTCATTAACAGAACGACTGTCTGTTTCTTACTTCTCTTTGGGAAAAAAAACCCCCATAAAACCCGGCGCTAATTGGTTGAGAAATTTATTATCTCAAGTTTGTTTTATAGCTATTCAGCTTCTAGATTTTTATATATGATTAGTCACAAACTTCAGTTATGCTTGTGAATGCATAATCATAAAATTAATTCTGACTGGACAGAACACAAGACAAAAAATACTGAGGAATTGTTGCGCTGTCTACTGAATGGAGCACTGATAAGGATGAACCCACAAGCCACACTATTTTAAAAGTTAATTTGCATTTAATATTTAGAATTATTAGAAATGTCATTAATACTTCAAATTACATACAATTACTTCACATAACAGTAATGGCCAAATACATTAATAAAAAGATACCATGATTTGTGTCAGAAAGGTGGATCATATCAAAAGCAATGCATGCATGCTGAAAAATATCTAAAACAAATTATTTACATTTTTTTAATGAATTGTATAGAGAAGAAGCATAAAAGTATTAACCTATATCTGAATTCTGGTCAATATGCATCTAAAATCCGATACTCCAGGTTGATAAATTGCTGTAATCTTTAATATGCCACAAACAATCCTGGTAAGCTCTCACCTGTGCACTTATACTAACTCCTCCGTCGTGAGTGCTCACAGCACCAGCTGATGGACTGGGTGGTGCCCAGGGATGAACCCTCTGGTGCTGGCCGCTAACTAGGAAGAAGCCGTCAGTGGGACAAACCGGACATCTCCGTGTCCCTGGTTGCAGGTGCCGCTCGACTTCCTATGCTGTCGGGTCGAATGTGTGGGCTCCAGGCGGTCAGTATGGGTAATGCGGGTGGTCCTCTGGTGGTACCCTAACGCATTTCGCTCTTACAGTAGTTGAGAGCTTTTTCAAAGAGCCAGCAGCCAGCACCATCAAATTATCAACCTGGAGTATCTGATTTTACCTGCCTATTGACCAGAACTCAGATATAGGTTAATACTTATATGCTTCTTCTCTATAAAATTCATTACATTTTTCAAATACTCTTTATATATTTTTAAACATGCATGCATTGCTTTTGATATGATACCCCTTTCTGACACAGTTCATGGTATCTTTCTATTAAGGGGTGTCTCTGGGAACGTGCAGGGGTTCACTGGGTTGGATGTTCAGGACCAATTCAAATTATTTATAGTCAACTGTGTGTATTTGAAGTATTAATTACATTTCTAATAATACTAAAAATTAAATACTAATTAGCTTTTTAAAATAGTGTGGCTTGTGGGTTCTTCCTTATCAGTGCTCCATTCAGTAGAGAGCGCAACAATTCCTCATTATTTTTTTATTCTCTTTTTTTTTTTACACTTATGGCTATACATTAATATATATGATTTAATTTGATAAGGCAGTAGTTCTCAAACTGTGTGTGCCTAGGCACCCTGGGGTGCCTCTGGGAATGTGCAGGGGTTCCCTGGGTTGGTTGTATAGAACCAAATCAATAGGCAGATGTATTAAGCCTGGAGAAGTGATAAAGCAGTGATAAGTGGAAGGTGATAATGCACCAGCCAATCAGCTCCAATATGTAAATCGACAGTTAGGAGATGATTGGCTGGTGCATTATCACCTTCCACTTATCACCGCTTTATCACTTCTCCAGGCTTAATACATATGCCACCAAATTATTTATGGTCACTGTAATAGACAAAACCAGTGCTGGTGGCTGTCAATCATAAAATATGGCTACAAACAGAAGTGAATTCTGTCCCTCACCACATAACTGAACCTAAGGATAACATACAGTATAAACACAATTTACTTAATTTAATATTTTTTTATGAATTTTCAATTAGAAACTTTTGGCCTAGGGGTGCCATGAAAAAAATTCTGCTACTGTAGGGCGCAGTGCTTCAAAAAAGTTTGGGAACCACTGTGATAAGAGCTAATTTATAGTCTAATTTTATTTTAATAGGAATATTACTAGGCATATTTTGAATGATTATACATACCTCAAATTATGGTGGTTAAATTATGGTGGTCATAATACACCTTTCTTAAGGAGTATACATAAGGGACACATACCTGTACCTCCCAACATGACCCTCTCCAGGAGGGACACAATACTCTGCTCCTGGACTTCCCACTTAATGTATGATTGGCATTACCTGTGCTGAAACACCTTTCTTATCCACTAACCTGTTTGAAACAGGTGCCGGCAATCATAAAGTAAGAGGGAAGTCCAGGAGCAGAGCATTGTGTCCCTCCTGGAGAGGGTCATGTTGGGAGGTATGGGGACTTATGTGCTAATTATGAGCCATATTTGGCATAGGTAATACATTTATTTTTATTGTTCAAACTGCTCCTATATAAATGGATTTTTATAATATAAATACTTATATTCCTTCGCTTTTGTTAGGAAGTGGTCGATGCCTTCTGAATCATTGTATCCATTGTAGAAATGCTTGTAGGGAATGTTAGTGACTTGATAACTTAGGTCTGTTTGATGAATTGGTGAGCGGCTGTGAACCCTGTGTAGTCACTACCTTAACGTTGGAACTTCTCATTGGTCGGGACACTCTTCAATTGGAAGGATAAAGCATATGGGCTTCACTAATCAGCTGTGTAATACACACTTGCTGACTGCAGAGTGCTATATTTGCAACATTGTATCTAACTTGTGCTCTGAAACAAGCTATCTAAGATGGAAAGAGCATGAAATTGTATACATACTGTAACTCTGGAGTGGTAACCAAGGCTATGAGACAGACTGCAGTGCCGAATAGCCTGACAATAAAGTAACATTGTCAGATTTCTATAAGCAGTGCAATCTGTTTTAAAAAATGCCTTTGAATAAATACACACAATCAGAATAAGTCTGTTTATGATGCGAGTATAACACTGCCAAGTCCTTACAGGCAGTGACATTGGAATTGCACAACACCTCTATTTCATAAACGTGTACAACATACATTGCTCCTGCTCACTATATAAGTCATAATACTCTTATGTAAATCACACTGCCTGACCTATAAAGGCAGTGATAGCCACCAATTTATTGTCCTGACCATTTGCTTATAACTGGAGTAGCTGTATGTATTACATAGATTAATGTATTACATAGATTACTGATTAATTATGGAAACATAAAATGTGTTATGAACAATCTCTGGATTGGCTATTGTAACATCAATAATAAGCCTGATCCTTCATTAGCTTCTAAAGGAAATAACACTGCTAGACTTATAGAATGCAGTGAGAAGTTTATGTCATAACGTCATTCAGTTATAATGGGTTCCAGTCTATAGATAAACAGATAAAAGATAGACAGTCATTAGGTAGACACCATATGGTCGACAGTCAAATGATAGACAGGGTCAATAGTCAGACGGGGTCAAAAGTCAGACAGTCAAAACAAAAGTCTGACAGGGTCAAAAGTCCAACAGGGTCAAAAGTCATGGTGTGTACACACAGTGAGATATTTTCTTACGATTTTGACTATAAAGTCAAAATGGGTGGTCTTCAGTTTGCCGGCTGTCGGGATCCTGGCACACAGTATACAGGCGCCGGAATCCCAACAGCTGCCATACATGACCCCCCTGGAGGGAGAATAAATAGCGTGGCACGTGTAGCGCGCCACCGTGCCTGCAGCGTGGCAAGCGCAGCGAGCCCGCAAGGGGCTCATTTGTGCTCGCCACGCTGTCGGTATGCCGGCAGTCGGGACCCCGGCGCCGGTATGCTGGTTGCCGGGAGCCCGGCCGCCGGCATACCATACCACACCCGTCAAAATCATAAGAAAAGTTAGTGCAGATCACAAGGTGAAAGTCACCTTGCGATCCCGATTCGATGCCGATGCGCGGTCCCACGTGGTCAGCATCGCAAGCCTAGATAGACTGTGCAGGCAAGTCAATTTTGACTATCTCTATAGAAGAAATATGGGCCCTCATTCCGAGTTGTTCGCTCGCTAGCTGCTTTTAGCAGCCGTACAAACGCTAAGCCGCCGCCCTCTGGGAGTGTATCTTAGCTTAGCAGAAGTGCGAACCAAAGGATCGCAGCGCTGCTACTAAAAAAGATTTTGCAGTTTCTGAGTAGAACGAGACCTACTCCTAGCTTGCGATCACTGCAGACTATTTAGTTCCTGTTTTGACGTCACGAACACGCCCTGCATTCGGCCGATCACACCTACGTTTCCCCAGCCACTCCTGCGTTTTTATCTGACACACCTGCGTTTTTACACACACTCCCCGAAAACGGCCAGTTACCTCCCAAAAACACCCACTTCCTGTCAATCACTCTGCGGCCAGCAGTGCGACTGAAAAGCGTTGCTAGAGCTTGTGTAAAACTGCATCGGCTTTTGTGAAAGTATGTCGCGCGTGCAGTAGCGGATCTTGCCACGGGCAAGCAGGATTTTTGCCCGGGGCGCCGCCATCCGGAGGGCGCAGCACCACGGCAAGATCCGCTGCTGCTGTGCCCCCGGCTGCCGCTGCCCGCTGTCCTGCTGCCCGCTGTGAAGGGAAACTAGACGCTACGTGTCTAGTTTCCCTTCGTGGGCTGCCCGCTGTGAAGGGAAATTAGACGCTATGCGTCTAGTTTCCCTTTGTGGAGAGGACCTTTTCTGTAATGATGTGCGGTGCGTGTTGACGTCATCGCGCACCGCACAGCAAAGGGCCTCTCCACGAAGGGAACTAGACGCATAGCGTCTAGTTTTCCTTCGTGGAGAGGACCTTTGCTGTGCGGTGCGCGATGACATCATCGCGCACCGCACATCATTTCAGCGGTGCTACTACTGTACAGGGGGCATAACTGACCACGCCCCCTGTATGAAGCCACGCCCCCTATGGCCGCCCGGGTCGCAAAAAGACCCTGAGCCGGCCCTGCGCGCATGCACATTGAGCCGCATATGCATGCGCAGAAGTGCCGATTTTTACCCTGATCGCTGCGCTGCGAACAACGGCAGCTAGCGATCAACTCTAATGACCACCCTGGTGTGTACACACGGTGAGATATTTTCTTACGATTTTGACTATATAGCCAAAATCGTACGAAAACTTAGTGCAGATCGCAAGGTGAAAGTCACCCTGCGATCCAGATTCGATGCCGATGCGCGGACCCACGATGTCGGAATTGCAAGCCTAGATAGACTGTGCAGGCAAGTCAATTTTGACTAACTCTATAGAAGAGATAGTCAAAATTGACACTTAGCCAAAATCGCACATTAGTCAGTATCGCAAGCACACTCATTTTGTGCTTGTGATGCCGACCTAGCCCCAGTCGCATAGTGAGAATAGGGCATAGCCCAAATCTCATCGTGTGTATGGGCCTTCAGACAGGGTCATAAGTCATACACACACAAAAAAAGTTTTGTTTTTTCTGTGTTTTTTTTTTTACAAATTTTGCCTAATTTACTATCCATATCACAAACTATTACCTCTTAGTAAAGTTGTGGGGAGCGAAGTGGAGCGAGATACCGAGCCCGAAGCGTGGCGTTCGCAGCAAGCCCAAGTGGACGAATTTCACCAAATTTGGATTTAAAATGTTTACAAACACACAAAAAAAAACCTTTTCTTTGTGTCTGACTTATGACCCTATCTGACTTTTGACTGTCTGACTTTTGACCCTATCTATCTAGCTCAGCAACAGCTGGAGTACCAAGGATCCCCATCACTGTGGGCCTAGGACATCTGTTAAACATTTAATAGGATTTTGGTGTATGGCAAAATTTCACTCCTATAGAAATGGTATATTCTGATAAGATATAAAAAGTAATATAATTACTATGAGGACATTGGGGGTCATTCTGACCCGATTGCTCGCTGAAGTTTATCGCTGGGCGGCCGAAGGCCGTTGTATTGTAGCGATCACCTCTGCCTGATTGACAGACAGAGGCGGTCGCTGGGCGGGAGGGGGCTGGATGGCGGCATCAAGCCGCCGTTTAGGGGGCGCGGTCCGACCAATGCAGGCGCGTGGCCGGACCATTAAGGGGGTGGGCCGCGGTGGCTGTGTGACATCACACGCAGTCACTGTGACCCGGGCAGCGAGGAGGTTATCCCGGCAAAGCCGCAGGAGCTGCGCTGGTCGGGAGTTACTCCTGAAATGCAAAAGCATCACTGCTGTGCGATGCTTTTGCATTTCTGCGGGGGAGGGGCCATCACTGACATGCGGGGCAGAATAGCCATGTGCATCCCCCCGCATGTCTGAGTGCCTGATCGTAGCTGTGCTAAATGTGGCACAGCTACGATCAACTCGGAATGCCCCCATTATCCCGAACATTACACCATTTATGTTAGCATCAGGGCTTAAAGTGGTCCTGGAGAAGTGGGGGAACTCACCTCACCTGCGACCCCTCCCACTTAGCGAGCACCGAAGGCGCGCACACCGCAGACAGGGGTACTACAACATGCTACTTGTGGTGTCCTGTTGCCTTGAACATTGTTTGGTGTCTTGACAAAGATCACTGGGATGTGATCGAAACGTCGACTAGATGATTTGATATTAAAAACTACAGCTACTATTTTACAAAAAACTGGTGAGTGCCCTCCTTTACAAATGACTATATATATATATATATATATATATATATATATATTTCCGATTTAAGTACTTAACCAACTTATTTCCAGACAGGAAAGGATAGTGTCTCAATTATCAAAGGTTAACCTGTCACTTGAACTAAACATTGTTGAACCTCTCCGAGAGCAATAGGAGGAAAGGAGACATAGATATTTTGACTTAAATGCATTGAAGGAAAGCTTGACAGTCAGCAACTGCTTATCTGCTGTGTAAAGGGTACCGACAGCTCTTTACCTTTTTACCTCAAAGGAGGAGCTCTAAGTAGAGTGAGAAGCTAAGCAAGGAGACCTATTGCACTTTGGAAAAGATTCAGCCTATCCCTGCAAACCTTACATATTTAACATACGGTGGGCAGAACTTGGCCTGTCGTCCCAGCATTTACAGCACTGAGCAGGGCAGCATCAGAGGCGGGACTGGCAGAGAAGGAGGGGGATTATTCTCCTTAGTGCCAGCCTTTTGACAGCATCAATCCAAGGGGGTATGGATCTCCAGGTCAACACCAAAAAGGTCGACACACCTTTGGTCGACACACCTTAGGTCGACATGGACCAAAAGTCAACATGAACAAGTTCGACAAGGAAAAAGGTTGACATGAGATTTTTTATGTTTTTTTGGTGTCGTTTTCTTCATAGAGTGACCGGGAACCCCAATCGCTTCGCTCGCCATGCTTCGGGCAGATTACCGTTCCCAATCGTAGTCCACTTGGATTGTAAAGTATGAAAAAGTTAAAAAAATGTGAAAACTCATGTCGACCTTTTCCACGTCGACCTTGTTCATGTCGACCTTTTGTCCATGGCGACCTAAGGTGTGTCGACCAATTGGCATTGACCTAAGGTGTGTCAACCTTTTTGGTGTCGACCTGGAGTCCGGATACCAATCCAAGGAAGGCCCGCCAGAGGTGCGACCTGACAAAGATTGGCAGCGGTGTGCGAAGCATGTCCTGTTGTAAGTCTAATTGCTGATATTCTGTGATAAACTAACCAGTTAACGTTAGGTATATCCTGTTGTCCAGAAAATAAGACACAGAGACTACAGATTCCCATACAATAAAATCCGTTTATTGTTTTGGTGTGTATACGGGCGGTTTCATGGAGGGGACTTTGTTGCTACCAGTTCTCAACAACATCTTACCACAAGTGAGCCTATTTTAAAAGCAGTATTAAATTTGCTTTAATACCAGTGCTTTTCATCTCTGTGATTATACTTGAAATTTCATAGCAAAGCACAGGTATTCAGCTAGTATATTATAAATGTATTATTATAATCCTTTTTATAGTCAAAACTCTGGAGTAAAAAGTCTATGGCATTGCTTATCTTTTCCACTCATCTCTAATCAAAACTCATCAAATTCCCAGCAGTATATACTGCTACATCCTTGTATAATGCCCACATAAACCCTTTGGCTCAAATAGTGTGTGTACATGGTGGGCATGGTGTTGGAGAGTGTAATCCTTGCAACAGATCTTTTTATATATAGTAAGAAACCTTGAAATATCAAATTTACAATGAAATAGCTGATTTATATTGTAGAGTGAATCAGACCTCCCACTTGGAAGGACTCCGCTCCCCAGGCACAGAGGTGAAGCAGACCAGCCAGACTAAAATCTGTATTGTACAGTACGTGGCTTTTACTCAATTACACTTGATTTTTTTGAGCAAAGTATGGAGTGAGTATGCATGTGCTCTAGTAGTATCCAGACTCCAGGTCGACACCAATAAGGTCAACACCACTTAGGTCGACACCAATTGGTCGACACACCTTAGGTCGGCATGGACAAAATGTCGACATGAACAAGGTCGACATGAGTTTTTCACTTTTTTTTCTTCATTTTTTCACCTTTTTCATACTTTACGATCCACGTGGACTATAATTGAGAACGGTAACCTGTGCCGAGCGCAGCGACACCCAAAAAAAATAAAAAACTCATGTCAATCTTTTTCCATGTCGACCTTATGTCCATGTCGACCTTTTGTTCATGTCGACCTAAGGTGTGTCGACTAATTGGTGTTGACCTAAGTGGTATCGACCTAATTGGTGTCGACCCTGAGTCCCAGACCCGCTCTAGTTGCCATAGTCATACGCGCACGCAGGGGGGGTTCCGAGTACCTATTAACCCCCCCTGGCTGCCAATCAAGTGCTGTCCGGTATTTCTTTTTTTAAACATACCTACATCGGAGATCAGCCGCACCGCACGCCCTGTGACTCTCTGCGCCTGCTGCAGCAGCTGCCTCCGTGACATATGCACTGAGAGGCTGGCTGCTGACAAGCAGGGGGAGCAGCTCCTCTCAGGCTGATCTGCGGCTGGAGAGGAGAGAGGTGCATGGTAGCGGCGCGCCGCTCCGCTGCCTGTCTTGTCTCTTGTGTGTGTTCACTCCCCTCCAGGGCACTCAGCAGCGAGGACCAAGTTACAGTATGTGGGCGCTGGTATTCTATGCTATGTATTGATATGTATTGATCTGCAT
The DNA here is from genome assembly GCF_028390025.1 of Pseudophryne corroboree. NCBI lineage: Eukaryota > Metazoa > Chordata > Amphibia > Anura > Myobatrachidae > Pseudophryne > Pseudophryne corroboree. Next base: position 258,225,567 of record NC_086453.1, read on the forward strand.
GTGAGTGCGGGGTCCCGGCAGGTGGGGGGGGGGGGAGGGATGTGGGTGTTTGAACATGAATGGTGCCTGCGCTGGCTATAAAGGGGTGGGGGTGGGGGGCTGATCACGGTGCCTACTCTGTCTACAGAGGGTGGGGGTGCTGGGGGGGGATGATCATGGTGCCTGCGCTGTCTGTCTGTGGAGGGGGGTGCGTTGGGGGGATGACAGTGGCTGTGCTTTCTGTTTATGGAGGGGGGGTCTTTCTCAGTTTGTTGTTGTGTGTAAACTCAGGGCCCCAGTCACATCCTGGACTCATTGCAGGAAAAATCAGGCAAGAAATGTGGCGTTCACTGAAGTTTCAATGTTATTCAATTCAATATTTTCAATTCAATATTCAATTCAATATTTTCATCAAATTGTTGACTTGTCTATCCAAACTATCCATGGCGCCATCTGATTGCAGGTCCTGGCAGCGCAGAAGAATGTCGTCACACGGGGTCGCCAACATGGCGTCATGGAGGGGGCCAGACCACCTAAAGTTGAACTGAATAACATTGATATTTCGGTGAACCCTTCGTCTCTTGTCTGATTATTCCTGCAATGAGTGCTGCCTGCTATTCAATGTATAATCTGGAGACGCCACCCTGGAGTTTCCTTATTAAGGCATGCACCTGCACTTACAGTATATTACATACTGAAAACTATAAATTGTATCGCCGGGGTCTATCTTTGTACCCCCAATACCGGCATTTATCGTGGATTATGCTTTTGCATAGTCCACGATAAGCAGCTGCCAGAGCCGCAATAACACATGGGATTGGAGACTTATCCCTGATCCCATGTGTTTTTGTGCGATTGCGGATCCATTATCAGCCGATGAAATTGGACCCTAATTGGATACCGCGACAATGACCATCAGCCATTAATTGCTGTATCAGTCCCTTTTTTACAAGCCGAAAGCAAATCGGATATAATTGGATACCCCTCTATTTTGCAGGCTTATTCTGGTTCGACTTTTTTTCATTGGTCTGTTACCAATTATTTGGAAACCTCCCTTTCAAAATCCTGCGTTTGCCACTGATAGTCCACCTCTGCCTACATGTGCAGGTCTCTGCTTAGTCTGGTAAATAGCAGTGGTGTGCGGTGAGGTCAGTGGCTGGTGAGGCACTATAGCCATAATGTCCGCCGAATCCTGCCGATGACCCCTACCGCCGCCAGAATCCAGACACTGCTCGGAATGCCAGCACCAGCATCCCAACTAGGATCACAAGCCTGGCGCCAGAATCCCGATAGCTAGGATACCGAACGAGTCATTGCCGGGCTGCCGCAGAGGTAATCCGCACGGGAAGAGGGTCAGGTTAGGTTTAGTCTGTGGGGTGAGGGTTAGGCCGTGGGGAGTGTGGTTAGATTTATGCTGCAGGAAGGGATTGGTTAGGTTTAGGCACTCCCAGGGAGGATTAGGGTTAGGCTGCGGAAAGGGGAGGCTAGGTTTAGGCACCTCCGGGCTAGGCTGCTGGGGGAAGGGTTGGGTTTAGGCTACAGGAAGGGAGTGAGGGTTTTCATACTTACTCGCCCCCTGTTGGACTTCTAATCATCAGGATACCGCGGTCGGTATTCTGACAACCGGCATATCAGCCCCAACCCGGTTATTTAGCTATTTGCACTGTATAGTAAAGTGTGTGTGGTGCTGTACAAAATGAAAAATAATGAAAAAAAATTCATATAAATGTTTATAGTATTTTTAGATTATTGAAAGGAGACAGTGAGACTTCTCAGCGGTGCAGGGTGCCAGGAAAAGGTAGCTAGTATAGGGAGAGATAGTGAGACCGCTAAACGCCACCAGAATTTATTATCAAGAATACTGAAGAATAACATTGGGTAGAAACTCCCTATGGGCGGGATGTATTAAAATACATCGCTGCCCCTCGCCACCTACCGCAGTGATGTTGATCGCATATGTACTAACATATGCAATTAACATCGCAATGTGGTGATGGAGGCCCCCCGCAATACCTGTGAGGGGGTATGCGGGGGATCTCCGTCACCTCCCTGGAGTCTCCGGCTGTCCCAGGCGCCTCCTCCCTGCAGCCGGGCAGCGTAAATAGCAATATAGCAGAGGGGAGAGGGTGCCCGGCGGGGTCAGGAGACGGCACAGATGAGGGCAGCAGACGAGGTAAGCATGAGACCGGCAGATGACAGATACTGGGGGCTGGGAGAGGGGGAGGACTCAGCAGCTGTGCCCGCACCCCACACATCCTGCTGACGGCGACACCCGGCCCCGCAACCCCCGCTGCTCTGACGCTCCCATAGTCACAGACCCCCTGCTCCATGGCTCAGCGGCGGTAAGAAGCCCATAGGCTTCTATAGGGTATCGCCATCTTTTGATGGCGATACCCTCAGCCGCGAAAAGGCCGCAGACGGGGGTTAGTACATATGAGAATGCGGTACCGCATTTTCACTTTAGTACATCCCGCCCTATATCACTTATCATTCTTACCTTTCTTCTACCTGAGGGCAAGCATTGGAAGGAGCTGCAAGGGACCCAGCATGCAGTCAGCCCTGAAGCAGCACATTGTAGTCGTTCTCCCCATAAGGCTCACTTCCTCCTGTCCCTTAGCTACCGCCGCGGAAGAGAGCGACTAGCTTAAGTTGTGGTAGGGAGCAGGGTCAGTGGAGTCATGAGTTGGAGGAGAGAAGCAAGGACCCAGGGGACAGGGGAGAGCTGAGCTTTAGCGTGATCAGTGTGATCTCCCAGACGCTGCTCCGCTGTGCACTCCTCCTCCTCCATCACCATGACAGTGTCCGTCTCGGCACAGGAATTAGCAGTAGGAGCCAGCAGCAGGGCCCCCATCTCTCTACCCGTAGTCCCCCCTTGATAGCGGCCCCGCGCCTGAGTATATGTGGCTGGCGCCTGTAGCTCACCTCATGTCCGCTTTTGCTGCTGCCTGCAGATCAGTAGGTGGGTGAGGCGAGGAGGCGGATGCTGTCTCCGGGTGCCGGTGCTCAGTGGCGGAAGGGAGAGCTCAGAGTCCCTTCCTTGTGCCGCTGTGTGATTGGACCAGCGGGTCCAGCAAAGGATCCGCTGTCCAATCACATGTGCCTCGCTGGCAGGGGCGTGCTTTCCCTGTCAGCGAGGCACTTGTTGAAGTGCCGCTTTCAGGTTTTTTTTGAATGGGCTTTTACAGCCCAGTGCTAAGCCCCGCCCACCGATCTGACCCGTTCCCACTGTCAGCGGGAGGCACTAGCTATCAGTGCCTCCCAACCTAGTTTAATAATCTAAAATGTTTAGAATAATATAAAGAAGATACATATGACACAGAATATGTGTCATATGTATCTTTTTGTATTATTTGAATCATTGATGACAGGGGAGGCACTGCCTCCCCTGCCTCCCCTGACAGCACGTCCCTGGTAAATAGGTAAGATGGAAACACATTGTTGCACTGGTCAGACTCTCTTCATCATTTGAAAGTTTAAGTTTTTCTTCTTAAAACCTAGTCACTTTTGGCTCATGCACAGTATGTATTTAGTTCTCATGAAAATGAGGTGTCATCAGGACAAGTGTGTCACTATTGTCTGTTTTTGTTTTGTTTGTTTTTTTCTTAAATTGATAGCAATGCCCTTATGCATTGCCTCACATTGGAACAGGAAGGGGCAAATAATCTGATTCAAAGCAAAGGGGTAAGGTTACATTTACAGTATTTCTGACCAGTCAGAGTATTTACTGTAGATCTCTTTGTGAGGGTGAGGAGCAGAAATGACTTCAGTTCACTCTGCCCACCCTCATCAATCATGTCTCCATTTAATGAGAACACTGCCCTGCACAGTGTAATGTAGTTTGGTCAGCTCAGTGCAAGTCTGAATTTCTATTTTGCATCTACAGTAGGCTGCATTAAAGAAGGGCTAGTAACCTGATGGTCTATGGGGCTATTTAGACCTGGATGCAGCTGCATGTTCGCATGCAGCGAGCACATTAAGGGGGCCTGCGCACACACACTGGCCATAGTGCACATGTGCCACCCTTCACCATGCGGCCGCATTACTGCAAGGTGATTGACAACAGCGTCTGTCGGTTGGGCGTCGTCACTGCATTTTGTGGGTGCGGTCCAGACAACACAGGCGTGACCAGACTGTTTTCATGGCAGCTGCATGACATTACACACAGCCGCTCTGAGAAAAAAATGGCGGTGGATCGCCTACTGCGCAGGCAAGGGTCAACCTCTAATTAATGTGTTCTCAATTAAATTGCAAATGTATCAAGGGGCGGCACCACACACATCCTGGGCGGCCTTACCCTGTGCTGGGCGGCCCCCAGCATGTGAGTAGATGGACGCAGATCTTGTTGTGGGAAGCAAGATCTGTGTCCATCTCTGAATAACCCCCTATGTTCTTACCTGTAACAAGTAGATGCATGATGTCACAGAAGATTTGTGCTTCAGTTTAGCACTTTTGTAATTTCATTAATGAACCATACTGAGTTATTCTAAAACTATCAACCAACCATACTAGTACAAATATACATTACACCAGCAGAGCCCCTTATATACAGTAGTCAGGTAGAGCCCCTTTTACACATTACACCAGGTACAGCCCCCTTTTAACCATTACTCTAGGTAGAGCCTGTCACACATTATTCCAGGTTGAGACCCCTTTTACACATTATGCCAGGTAGAGTCCCCTTTTACAATGCCAGGAAGAGCCCCCTTTTACACATGATGCCGGGTAGAGTCTTCGTTTACAATGCTAGGTAGAGCCACTTTTACACATTGTGCCAGGTAGAGCCCTTTTACACATTCTGCCAGGTAGAGCCTCCCCTTACATATTGCGCCAGGTAGAGCCCTTAAACACATTACGCCAGTTAGAGTACTCTTTTACAATGCCAGGTAGAGCTCCTTTCTGCTGCGGGGTACACTGGGCTCCACAGGGAATGACATTGGGGTGTAGAGTAGGATCTTGATCCGAGGCACCAACAGGCTAAAAGCTTTTACTTCCCAGAATGCATAGCGCCGCCTCCTCTATAGCCCCGCCTCCGTGCACAGGATCTCAGTTTTGTAGTTGGTGCCATGCAGTGCAGGCATACAACAGGGGGGCTGTTCCAGCAGCCCTGAGAAGAGCTTTTCTAAGTGAAAAATTAAGACTTCAAGGGCTGCAGCAGAGGCACTGTAAGTGTTAGATGTCAGTCAGACATCTCCTGCTGCAGCTCCATCACCTCCCCCAGCGGCGCTGTACACTCCCGCGCACTGGTTGCCGGGTATCTACAGCGGAGGCTCCGGTTCTTCTTTGTCAGTCACACACACCACCACTGACTGCCCTCCTGGATCACGTGGCCGCACACAGGGAGGAGGTAAGAGGGTCCCCCAGGTGGGATCCACGGGAAATAGCAATCCGGTGCGGCCACTGGGAGGTGGGGTGCACGCGCTGGCGTGGACACTGATGCAGTACATGGACTCCACTAGACCACCAGGGCAAGGGCACAGATCGGTTTCATTAAAAACCATTTATTTTACAGCCCACAGCACCCCGTGGTGAAGTCCAGCAAGGGGATAAGGCTTTGACCTGTAGCTCCTCCCCCAGCCCCAGGGCACCATTTAGAGTAAATGTTCCCGCCCTGGAACTGCATATCTCTCCCTCACTCCCTGTCAGCATTTGGGCACCATTAGGATAAGCTGAGCTGATCCTGGGACTGTTTGGGCAAATCCTCCTTTGTAAAGCCGCCTGCATGTAAGCGCTGTGCATTTTACAGGACACTTAAGTATTCTACATGTCTGCTGACAGTGTTAGTTAAGAAAGAGTGCATCAGGGTTATGTAGTACAAGTACCCTGTGATATACACCGAGTCTTCACTGTGCATTGTTAGATCTATTGTCTGTATAGCTATACATAGTATTACTCTGTATTGCTAGTCCAGTGCAGTTTTATTGCATGTCATAATTTCTGCATTGTTCAATGTGACTCTGTGTGTGTGCATATAGCTGCTGGGTGTCCTCCATTTCATGTATCTCACTCAGATTGCTATCCCTGTATTCTATAACCTGAGGGGGCTCCATGCATCAGGGTTATTATCTAATATAGGTGTTTCACAAGATATACTTATTCTGTATTTTTCTCTGTGAATTTTAGGCACAATATACCTCTGGAATTCTCTGTTTGTGCAAATACACTACACAGGGGGTTCTTGTATTGTGCTGCTGATATTGTACTGGGTTGCCTCGCATTGAGCTTTCAGATATGTCAGCTTCAAGGGGCGATGGAGCTGGGGCTGATCCCACAATGCGTGGTGGTGATGCTGCAGACACGTATGAGGAGAATATAGCATCTGAGGGTACTGGTTCTGGGGGTTCCTTACCCCCCAGTGGGACCGTAGCAACCGGGGTTCAAAATGACCCACCTTGGGATACTTTTTTCATGCTATTGAGTATGCTAGTAACTAGACTTGCGCCCCCTATGGGACCTCCTGTGCCGGTACAACCGCTTATGGTCCCTGCGGTTTAATCCGCCATGGGCAGATCAACTGTCCTCTCAGTTATAGCAATTGAACCAATCATTGACTAAACAGAAATCTAACCCTCGCCTGCCCAAGACCACGGGGCCCACTAAGCGGGCAATTACTTTCTCACAATCCACCAACGTCCCAGACACCTCGTCTGATGAGGATGGTGTATATACTTTAGAGATGTGCACTTGAAATTTTTCAGGTTTTGTGTTTTGGTTTTGGGTTCGGTTCCGCGGCCGTGTTTTGGGTTCGACCGCGTTTTGGCAAAACCTCACCGAATTTTTTTTGTCGGATTCGGGTGTGTTTTGGATTCGGGTGTTTTTTTCAAAAAACACTAAAAAACAGCTTAAATCATAGAATTTGGGGGTCATTTTGATCCCAAAGTATTATTAACCTCAAAAACCATAATTTCCACTCATTTTCAGTCTATTCTGAATACCTCACACCTCACAATATTATTTTTAGTCCTAAAATTTGCACCAAGGTCGCTGGATGACTAAGCTAAGCGACCCTAGTGGCCGACACAAACACCGGGCCCATCTAGGAGTGGCACTGCAGTGTCACGCAGGATGGCCCTTCCAAAAAACACTCCCCAAACAGCACATGACGCAAAGAAAAAAAGAGGCGCAATGAGGTAGCTGTGTGAGTAAGATAAGCGACCCTAGTGGCCGACACAAACACCTGGCCCATCTAGGAGTGGCACTGCAGTGTCACGCAGGATGGCCCTTCCAAAAAACACTCCCCAAACAGCACATGACGCAAAGAAAAATTAAAGAAAAAAGAGGTGCAAGATGGAATTGTCCTTGGGCCCTCCCACCCACCCTTATGTTGTATAAACAGGACATGCACACTTTAACCAACCCATCATTTCAGTGACAGGGTCTGCCACACGACTGTGACTGAAATGACGGGTTGGTTTGGACCCCCACCAAAAAAGAAGCAATTAATCTCTCCTTGCACAAACTGGCTCTACAGAGGCAAGATGTCCACATCATCATCATCCTCCGATATATCACCGTGTACATCCCCCTCCTCACAGATTATCAATTCGTCCCCACTGGAATCCACCATCTCAGCTCCCTGTGTACTTTGTGGAGGCAATTGCTGCTGGTCAATGTCTCCACGGAGGAATTGATTATAATTAATTTTAATGAACATCATCTTCTCCACATTTTCTGGAAGTAACCTCGTACGCCGATTGCTGACAAGGTGAGTGGCGGCACTAAACACTCTTTCGGAGTACACACTTGTGGGAGGGCAACTTAGGTAGAATAAAGCCAGTTTGTGCAAGGGCCTCCAAATTGCCTCTTTTTCCTGCCAGTATAAGTACGGACTGTGTGACGTGCCTACTTGGATGCGGTCACTCATATAATCCTCCACCATTCTTTCAATGGGGAGAGAATCATATGCAGTGACAGTAGACGACATGTCCGTAATCGTTGACAGGTCCTTCAGTCCGGACCAGATGTCAGCATCAGCAGTCGCTCCAGACTGCCCTGCATCACCGCCAGCGGGTGGGCTCGGAATTCTGAGCCTTTTCCTCGCACCCCCAGTTGCGGGAGAATGTGAAGGAGGAGATGTTGACAGGTCGCGTTCCGCTTGACTTGACAATTTTCTCACCAGCAGGTCTTTGAACCCCAGCAGACTTGTGTCTGCCGGAAAGAGAGATCCAAGGTAGGTTTTAAATCTAGGATCGAGCGTGGTGGCCAAAATGTAGTGCTCTGATTTCAACAGATTGACCACCCGTGAATCCTTGTTAAGCGAATTAAGGGCTCCATCCACAAGTCCCACATGCCTAGCGGAATCGCTCCGTGTTAGCTCCTCCTTCAATGTCTCCAGCTTCTTCTGCAAAAGCCTGATGAGGGGAATGACCTGACTCAGGCTGGCAGTGTCTGAACTGACTTCACGTGTGGCAAGTTCAAAGGGCAGCAGAACCTTGCACAACGTTGAAATCATTCTCCACTGCGCTTGAGACAGGTGCATTCCACCTCCTATATCGTGCTGAATTGTATAGGCTTGAATGGCCTTTTGCTGCTCCTCCAACCTCTGAAGCATATATAGGGTTGAATTCCACCTCGTTACCACTTCTTGCTTCAGATGATGGCAGGGCAGGTTCAGGCGTTTTTGGTGTTGCTCCAGTCTTCTGTACGTGGTGCCTGTACGCCGAAAGTGTCCCGCAATTCTTCTGGCCACCGACAGCATCTCTTGCACGCCCCTGTCGTTTTTTAAAAAATTCTGCACCACCAAATTCAAGGTATGTGCAAAACATGGGACGTGCTGGAATTTGCCCAGATTTAATGCACACACAATATTGCTGGCGTTGTCCGATGCCACAAATCCACAGAAGAGTCCAATTGGGGTAAGCCATTCCGCGATGCTCTTCCTCAGTTGCCGTAAGAGGTTTTCAGCTGTGTGCGTATTCTGGAAACCGGTGATACAAAGCGTAGCCTGCCTAGGAAAGAGTTGGCGTTTGCGAGATGCTGCTACTGGTGCCGCCGCTGCTGTTCTTGCGGCGGGAGTCCATACATCTACCCAGTGGGCTGTCACAGTCATATAGTCCTGACCCTGCCCTGCTCCACTTGTCCACATGTCCGTGGTTAAGTGGACATTGGGTACAGCTGCATTTTTTAGGACACTGGTGACTCTTTTTCTGAGGTCTGTGTACATTTTCGGTATCGCCTGCCTAGAGAAATGGAACCTAGATGGTATTTGGTACCGGGGACACAGTACCTCCAACAAGTCTCTAGTTGGCTCTGCAGTAATGATGGATACCGGAACCACGTTTCTCACCACCCAGGATGCCAAGGCCTCAGTTATCCGCTTTGCAGCAGGATGACTGCTGTGATATTTCATCTTCCTCGCAAAGGACTGTTGGACAGTCAATTGCTTGGTGGAAGTAGTAAAAGTGGTCTTACGATTTCCCCTCTGGGATGACCATCGACTCCCAGCAGCAACAACAGCAGCGCCAGCAGCAGTAGGCGTTACACGCAAGGATGCATCGGAGGAATCCCAGGCAGGAGAGGAATCGTCAGAATTGCCTGTGACATGGCCTGCAGGACTATTGGCATTCCTGGGGAAGGAGGAAATTGACACTGAGGGAGTTGGTGGGGTGGTTTGCGTGAGCTTGGTTACAAGAGGAAGGGATTTACTGGTCAGTGGACTGCTTCCGCTATCGCCCAAAGTTTTTGAACTTGTCACTGACTTATTATGAATGCGCTGCAGGTGACGTATAAGGGAGGATGTTCCGAGGTGGTTAACGTCCTTACCCCTACTTATTACAGCTTGACAAAGGCAACACACGGCTTGACAAATGTTGTCCGCATTTCTGTTGAAATACTTCCACACCGAAGAGCTGATTTTTTTTGTATTTTCACCAGGCATGTCAACGACCATATTCCTCCCACGGACAACAGGTGTCTCCCCGGGTGCCTGACTTAAACAAACCACCTCACCATCAGAATCCTCCTGGTCAATTTCCTCCCCAGCGCCAGCAACACCCATATCCTCCTCATCCTGGTGTACTTCAACACTGACATCTTCAATCTGACTATCAGGAACTGGACTGCGGGTGCTCCTTCCAGCACTTGCAGGGTGCGTGCAAATGGTGGAAGGCGCATGCTCTTCACGTCCAGTGTTGGGAAGGTCAGGCATCGCAACCGACACAATTGGACTCTCCTTGTGGATTTGGGATTTCGAAGAACGCACAGTTCTTTGCGGTGCTTTTGCCAGCTTGAGTCTTTTCATTTTTCTAGCGAGAGGCTGAGTGCTTCCATCCTCATGTGAAGCTGAACCACTAGCCATGAACATAGGCCAGGGCCTCAGCCGTTCCTTGCCACTCCGTGTGGTAAATGGCATATTGGCAAGTTTACGCTTCTCCTCCGACAATTTTATTTTAGATTTTGGAGTCCTTTTTTTACTGATATTTTGTGTTTTGGATTTTACATGCTCTGTACTATGACATTGGGCATCGGCCTTGGCAGACGACGTTGCTGGCATTTCATCGTCTCGGCCATGACTAGTGGCAGCAGCTTCAGCACGAGGTGGAAGTGGATCTTGATCTTTCCCTAATTTTGGAACCTCAACATTTTTGTTCTCCATATTTTAATAGGCACAACTAAAAGGCACCTCAGGTAAACAATGGAGATGGATGGATACTAGTATACTTATGGATGGACGAGCGACTGCCGACACAGAGGTAGCTACAGCCGTGGACTACCGTACTGTGTCTGCTGCTAATATAGACTGGATGATAATGAGATGAAATCAATATATATATATATAATATCACACTAGTACTGCAGCCGGACAGGTAGATATATTTATTATGTAATGACTGATGACGGACCTGCTGGACACTGTCAGCTCAGCTGCACCGCAGACTGCTACAGTAAGCTACTATAGTAGTATGTATAAAGAAGAAAGAAAAAAAAAAAACACGGGTAGGTGGTATACAATTATGGATGGACGAGCGACTGCCGACACAGAGGTAGCTACAGCCGTGGACTACCGTACTGTGTCTGCTGCTAATATAGACTGGATGATAATGAGATGAAATCAATATATATATATATAATATCAAACTAGTACTGCAGCCGGACAGGTAGATATATTTATTATGTAATGACTGATGACGGACCTGCTGGACACTGTCAGCTCAGCTGCACCGCAGACTGCTACAGTAAGCTACTATAGTAGTATGTATAAAGAAGAAAGAAAAAAAAAACCACGGGTAGGTGGTATACAATTATGGATGGACGAGCGACTGCCGACACAGAGGTAGCTACAGCCGTGGACTACCGTACTGTGTCTGCTGCTAATATAGACTGGATGATAATGAGATGAAATCAATATATATATATATAATATCACTAGTACTGCAGCCGGACAGGTATATATATTTATTATGTAATGACTGATGACGGACCTGCTGGACACTGTCAGCTCAGCAGCACCGCAGACTGCTACAGTAAGCTACTATAGTAGTATGTATAAAGAAGAAGAAAGAAAAAAAAAATGGGTAGGTGGTATACAATATTATATATATATATTATATACAATTATATATATATATTATATATATTAAACTGGTGGTGATTATTAAACTGGTGGTCAGGTCACTGGTCACACTATCAGCAACTTGCAAGTAGTACTCCTAAGCAGACAATCACAATATATATTATACTGGTGGTCAGTGTGGTCACAATGGCAGTGTGGCACTCTGGCAGCAAAAGTGTGCACTGTACGTTATATGTACTCCTGAGTCCTGCTCTCAGACTCTAACTGCTCCCCACTGTCAGTGTCTCCCCCACAAGTCAGATATACATTATACAGTCACACTATCTATCACTTCAGCAAGTAGTAGTACTCCTCCTAATGCTCCCCAAAATTACTACTGTGTCTCTCTCTACTCTAGTCTCACTCTCTTCTCTATAAACGGAGAGGACGCCAGCCACGTCCTCTCCCTATGAATCTCAATGCACGTGTGAAAATGGCGGCGACGCGCGGCTCCTTATATAGAATCCGAGTCTCGCGATAGAATCCGAGCCTCGCGAGAATCCGACAGCGGGATGATGACGTTCGGGCGCGCTCGGGTTAACCGAGCAAGGCGGGAAGATCCGAGTCGCTCGGCCCCGTGTAAAAAAAAATGAAGTTCGGGCGGGTTCGGATTCCGAGGAACCGAACCCGCTCATCTCTAATATACTTACCCCACAAATTCTGATCCTGATGCTTCTGATGGGGAATATATTTCACAGGTGGATGTTCCTGACTTGTTGGAGGCTTTCAGGCTAATTCTTCAAATTACTGATGACCCAGAGCCGGATGCTGCTCCTAAGAAACCGGACAGGTTTAAATCTCAGAAAGTGGTTAAACAAGTTTTGCCTCATTCTGACCATTTAGCTGACATACGTCAGGAATCCTGGGAAAATCCAGGAAAGAAATTCACGCCTCACAGGAAGATGCTGGCTCGCTATCCTCTCGCGGCGGAACTTAGTAAAAATTGGGAAACACCCCCACTAGTGGATTCACAGGTGGCGAGACTTGTGGTTTCCTCTGCTCTGGCTGTAACTACCATCATGTCCCTGAAAGAACCAACAGATAAGCATTTGGAGGGTTGTTTAAAGGCGATCTACACCCTAGCAGGTGCTGTGCATCGACCCACTATTGCAGCGGCATGGGCTGCAGAGGCTATTGAAGCGTGGGCTCAGGAGTTGGAAGCTGAGATGTCTTCCAACGCTTCTGATCCTGCTAGACAATGTATATCGTATATTGGGGGTAATTCCAAGTTGATCGCAGCAGGAATTTTGTTAGCAGTTGGGCAAAACCATGTGCACTGCAGGGGAGGCAGATTTAACATGTGCAGAGAGAGTTAGATTTGGGTGTGGTGTGTTCAATCTGCAATCTAATTTGCAGTGTAAAAATAAAGCAGCCAGTTTTTACCCTGCACAGAAATAAAATAATCCACCCAAATCTAACTCTTTCTGCACGTTATATCTACCTCCCCTGCAGTGCACATGGTTTTGCCCAACTGCTAACAAAATTCCTGCTGCGATCAACTTGGAATTACCCCCATTGTCATAGCCTCTCATTATGTTTAGGATGCGGCTTCTGATGCTGGTATTCTGGCAGCCAAGTCTTCTACTATGTCCATACTGGCTCGCTGGATTCTCTGGCTGCGGTCCTGGTCAGTGGATCTGGACTCTAAGAAAACCCTGGAGGTGATCCCTTTTAAGGGAGACATTCTATTCGGAGAGGACCTCAACAAGATAGTGGCTGACTTAGCTTCTGCTAAAACAACATGTCTACCTAGTACTGCCCCTTCGGTACTGAAGCCTAAGAGTACTTCCTTTTGCTCCTTTCTTCCTTCAGGGAAAGCAAAACGTCAGGCGTACCCGAAACAGGCTCACACTTCCAAATCTAATAAGCCCAAACCCAAATGGGCCTGGACTGCCCATCAGCCTGCTTCCAAGACTGACAAGCCTCCCTCTGGGGGATCCCAGGGTGGGGGGTCGACTTCTAGGGTATACCCAGGAATGGCTGAAGACCACTTCCGATGCCTGGGTACGGGAAGTCGTCACTCCAGGTTACGCTGTATCCTTCAAAAATCATCCCCTTCATCGATTTTGCCTGACAGACATCCCTTTGGATCAGGTGAAGGCAAAAACTCTTCATTCGGTGGTACAGTCCCTCCTGGACACAGGAGTGGTAGTACAGGTGCCTCTAGCTCAGACAAGCAAGAGGTTCTATTCACCGCTGTTCCTAGTCCCGAAACCAAATGGGTCCCCCCGGCCCATTCTCAACCTCAAGTCCTTGAACAAATTTGTGAGGGTCTCCAAGTTTCGTATGGAAACTCTTAGCTCTATTGTTCTGGCCTTGGAACCTGGGGATTATATGGTCTCCCTGGACATACAGAATGCTTTCCTGCATATTCCTATTGCAATGTCGCATCAGCAATACCTGAGGTTTGCGGTTGGCAACCTCCATTACCAATTTCGGTCGTTACCTTTTGGTTTGACCACGACTCCGCAAGTCTTCACCAAGGTCATGGCGGTAATGACGGCTGTACTCCGCCATCAAGGTGTCAGGATCCTACCATACCTGGATGACTTGTTGATCCTTGCAAATTCCCCAGAAATTCTCCTACGCCATCTGGATCTGACTATCCAGTATCTGCAAGCCCACGGGTGGCTCATCAACTGGAAGAAATCTTCCCTGGTCCCTGCTCAGAGCATGGTGCACCTGGGGGCGTTGTTGGACACTCACAACCAGCGGTTGTTCTTATCTCAGGAGAAAGCCCTGAAGCTTCAGGACAGGATTCGATGCTTCCTATCTCGTCCGCAAGTGTCGATAAATTCGGCAATGCAAGTGCTAGGTCTCATGGTGTCGGCATTTGACATGGTGGAGTACGCTCAATTCCATTCCTGCCCTCTGCAGAAGCTGATTCTTGCCAAGTGGGACGGCCTTCCCCACCGGATCAGTTCTCAAACGATCTCCTTGTCTCTGGCGGTCCGTCTGTCACTGAGCTGGTGGCTTCAGGACTAACGATTGAGCAGGGGTCATCCTGTCTGGTTCTCCAACTGTGTCCTTCTGACAACGGATGCCAGTCTGAGAGGTTGGGGTGCGGTGTTGGAGCAACAATCACTTCAGGGTCAGTGGACCAAGGAGGAGTCTCTCCTCCCGATAAACATTCTGGAATTGCAGGCGGTGTTCAATTCCTTGAACTTGGCCCAGCATTTAATACAGCACAGACCTGTTCAGGCACAGTCGGACAACGCCACCACGGTGGCATACATCAATCATCAAGCCACATGGCAAGGAGGGAAGTATCACGGATTCTTCAGTGGGCAGAACGCCATCTGCCAGCCATATTGGCAGTATTCAATCCGGGGGTCCTAAACTGGGAAGTGGACTTTCTCAGTCATCAGGACGTACACACCGGTGAGTGGAGCCTCCATCCAGAAGTGTTTCAACTCCTCTTGGACAGGTGGGGCCTTCCAGATGTGGACCTGATGGCGTCTCAACACAATCACAAGGTTCCGGTCTTCGGAGCAAGGACAAGGGATTCTTAAGCAGCGTTCGTGGATGCACTGGCAATTCCATGGAACTTTTGGCTGCCATACGTGTTCCCTCCGGTGTCACTACTGCCCAGAGTAATAAGGAAGTTCAAACAAGGAGAAATTCTACTTCTGATTGCTCCCACGTGGCCCAGATGGCATTGGTTCTCAGACCTTCAGGGTCTCTCGATAGAGCGTCCCCTTCTACTTCCACAGTGCCCAGATCTCCTCGTTCAGGGCCCCTGTGTATATCAGGATTTAGCCCGGTTGGCTTTGAGGGCGTGGCTCTTGAAGCTTCCGTCTTGAGGGCCAAAGGATTTTCTGAGGCGATCATTCAAACCATGTTGAAGACCCGGAAACCAGCTTCTGCTCGGATTTACCATAGGGTCTGGAATTCTTACTTTGCTTGGTGTGCTTCTAACCATTATGACGCTTACAAGTTTAGTACGGCCAAACTTTTGGCCTTTCTACCACAGGGCCTGGACTTGGGCCTTCATCTGGCCTCCATCAAGGTTCATATTTCTGCCTTGTCGGTTTGGTTCCAGAAAAAAATTGCGACTTTACCTGATGTGCACACGTTCACTCAGGGTGTGTTGCGGATTCAACCTCATTATGTCCAGCATGTGGCTCCTTGGAACTTGTCGGTGGTTCTAGAGGCGTTGCAGGGATCTCCGTTTGAGCCTCTTGAATCTGCAGACTTTAAATGGCTTTCTCTTAAGGTACTGTTTCTGCTGGCTATTGCCTCTGCTAGACGGGTGTCAGATTTGGGTGCCTTATCTTGTAGGTAACCATATCTGATTTTTCACCGTGATCGGGCGGTTTTTAGGACACGTCCCGGGTATTTACCTAAGGTTGTGTCTTCTTTCCACCTTAATCAGTAGATTGTGGTTCCGGTCTTTGCTTCTCCTGAATTGTCTTCCAAAGAGCGGTCTTTGGATGTGGTACGGGCTCTCCATATTTATGTGAAGAGGACAGCTCCCATCAGGAAGTCTGATTCTCTCTTAGTACTGTTTGGTTTTCATGAACGTGGCTGGCCTGCTCACAAGCAGACCCTGGCCAGATGGATTAGAATGATGATTGCACATGCTTATATACAGGCTGGCCTTCCAGCT
The DNA here is from genome assembly GCF_028390025.1 of Pseudophryne corroboree. Classification (NCBI taxonomy): domain Eukaryota; kingdom Metazoa; phylum Chordata; class Amphibia; order Anura; family Myobatrachidae; genus Pseudophryne; species Pseudophryne corroboree. The sequence goes on from NC_086453.1 coordinate 258,241,703, forward strand.
CCTGCTACCATAAAAGCCCATTCTACTCGGTCTATTGGACCTTCTTGGGTGGCCTGCCGTGGTGCGACCCTTGAACAATTGTACAAGGCAGCTACATGGTCCTCAGTGAATACGTTCATAAGGTTCTATGCCTTCGATACTTCCGCCTCTCAGGATGCTTCCTTTGGACGCCGGGTTGGTAGCCACTGACACCTTCTCCTGTCGTGAGAATGTGGTGTATGTGGCTACTAACGGTTGTCGTCTCTTTTATCTGCTACTATATTGGACTGGCTAACAAAATCTGAGCTCCTGTGCACAGAGGCGGGGCTATAGAGGATGCGGCACTATGCATTCTGGCAACAGTCAAAGCTTTTAGCCTGTTGGTGCCTCGGATCAAGATCCTACTCTATACCCCAATGTCATTCCCTGTGGAGCCCAGTGTACCTCGCAGAAAGAGATTTAACAACGGTAAGTTCTTACCATAAATCTCGTTTTTACACATTGTGCCAGGTAGAGCCCCTTTTTACACATTGCACCAGACAGAGCCCCCTTTTACACATTGCACCAGGAAGAGTAATATAAAATAACATTCTTATTATATGCACTACTCCCCACCTCATTCTCTGTGACTGAGGGCAGGTGGTGCAAAAGTCACCAGAGGACTTGCTGCGCTGCACTGTGATCTGTAATGACTCCTCCTCTCCCTCCCTTGCCTGCCCAAATGCCATGGCCCCTAATTGTGCAGGACACTGTGGGAGTCAGCTGGGACTGGGAGAGATGTCATCATATCTCTCCCTGGAAACACTGCAGGGTGGTGGAGCATCTAATCAGTGGGGAAAGTGGCACTGCACGGAAGTGAGCAGCAGTGTGTGAGAGAACGAACGTGTGGGTGGTGCTTCCGGATGGTGCGCCAACAGTGCATATGTGCTGTGGGCAAGGCACCACTGGCACACAGCTAGTTACAGCCCTGCAATCAGTGATATCCCTAAAACCTGGACTATTGGGGTGCCTTGAGGACCGGCTTTGAAAACAACTACAGTTTTCGAAGAATGTAAGAGGTTTTTTTTTTCTCGTATTAGAAAAGTGGCAGCACTTACTTAACTAACAATGTGATACCATAGCCTGTATCATCTTTAAACGCATGTTTTATTATTATTTTTTTATGATTTCATGTCTTTCTTCTTGTTTTCAACACTAGTATTTGTGTAAGTATTACATTTAATATAACAAAAATGGTGCCTGTACTGCTGAGTACCAGCAGAACAAAAGTATCACTGCAGTATATGTACTGTATTGTTACTTTCTGGCACAGTGCACCAAAATGTCTAGTTACGGCTCTGCCTGCTTTTGCACAAAAGCAGACCGGCGCTGCCCGCTCAGCAAAGGGATGCAGTGCAGGTAGGCGCCAGGATGCAGAGGCGCTCTTCCTGCTCTGTATCCCTGGGCTGTGTTCCCCTGCTGCTGCTGCCGGCTGCCGCTGCTCTTGTCACACTACTACAGATACAGGCAGTAGCGCCAGCAGCCTGAAGAGTCTGTCCCCCCTCTCCCTGTCAAAGCAGCAGAGCAGTCACAGTGTTCTGCTGGATGACAAAAGGGCCAGGGCTAATACGGATGGAGGGGGCGGAGTTACACGGGTTCGAGGGGCAGAGCTACACGGACCAGGCTGCTGTGTTGAAGAGGGAGAGGAAGCTGCTTCTGATCCGGCCAGCCAGATTTAGGTAAGTGGAGGGAAAGAGAGAGTGAGTGAGTGAGTGAGAGAAAGTGTGTTTTTGCGTGTGTGTGTGTGTGTGTGTGTGTGTGTGTGTGTGTGTGTGTGTGTGTATGTTTGTGGGGGGATTATGTGTGTAGGTGGCACTACTATTGGAGGGATTATGTATAAGTATTACTAGGGGAACTACTGTATGTCTAAGTGGAGCTACTTCTGGGGGCACTGTGTATAAGCAGCACAACTACTGGGGTCACTACGCTGTCTGCCGTAATGTGTAAACAGGGGACGCTGTCTGCCGTAATGTGTAAACAGGGGACGCTGTCTGCCGTAATGTGTAAACAGGGTACGCTATCTGCCGTTATGTGTAAAAAAGGGATGCTGTCTGCCGTAATGTGTAACAAAGGAGACGTTGTCTGCCGTAATGTGTAAAAACAGGGAGTCTGCTGTAATGTGTAAAAATGGGTATTCTGTCTGCCGTAATGTGTAAAAAAGGGGCGCTGTCTGCCGTAATGTGTAAACAGGGGACGCTGTCTGCCGTAGTGTGTAAAAAAGGGGCGCTGTCTGCCGTAATGTGTAAAAAAGGGGACGTTGTCTGCCGTAATGTGTAAAAAGGGGACTGTCTGCCATCATGTGTAAAAAAAGGATCTCTGCCGTAATGTGTAAAAAAGGGATGCTGTCTGCCGTAATGTGTAACAAAGGAGATGTTGGGGTATATTTACTAAAATTCGTATTTTCCCGTTTGAGGTCAAAGTTCAATCACGAATGACATCGATAGTGTAAAGTTGCAACTTTTTGAATTTATTACGACTAATTTACTAAGCTGTCGTATGCTGCATTTTCGGATTTACCGATGTCGATGTCATTCGTTTTTTTGGCAGTGTTTTACGTGAGTGACTTGTAAAACACTGCCGACTTTAATACAATGAATCTCGGCCGGATCTGAGAGATCCGTGCTGGGCTTCATTGTGCACCTTTTAAAAAATTGTAATCAGTGATAAAATAAAATAAAAAATTGCGTGGGGTCCCCCCTCCTAAGCCAAACCAGCCTCGGGCTCTTTGAGCCGGTCCTGGTTGAAAAAATATGGGGAAAAAAATGTCAGGGGTTCCCCCATATTTAAACAACCAGCACCGGGCTCTGCGCCTGGTCCTGGTTCCAAAAATACGGAGGACAAAAAGCGTAGGGGTCCCCCGTATTTCTGAAACCAGCACCGGGCTCCACTAGCCAGATACATAATGCCACAGCCGGGGGACACTTTTATCTAGGTCCCTGCAGCCCTGGCATTACATAACCAACTGGTCACCCCTGGCCGGGGTACCCTGGAGGAGTGGGGACCCCTTCAATCAAGGAGTCCCCCCCTCCAGCCACTCAAGGGCCAGGGGTGAAGCCCGAGGCTGTCCCCCCCATCCAAGGGCTGCGGATGGGAGGCTGATAGCCTTTTCGTCAAAAAATGAATATTGTTTTTAGTAGCAGTACTACAAGTCCCAGCAAGCCTCCCCGCAAGCTGGTACTTGGAGAACCACAAGTACCAGCATGCGGTGGAAAACCGGGCCCGCTGGTACCTGTAGTACTACTACTAAAAAAATACCCCAATAAAAACATAAGACACACACCTTGAAAGTAAAACTTTAATACATACATCCACACCTCCATATACACATACTTACCTATGTTCACACGAGGGTCGGTCCTCTTCTCCATGTAGAATCCATGGTGTACCTGTTGAAAAAATTATACTCACAAAATCCAGTGTAGATGGCTCCTCTTCTTTCCGATTTGTAATCCAGGTACTTTGCAAAATAACAAAACGAACACCCGACCTCGCACTGAAAGGGGCCCCATGTTTTCACATGGGACCCCTTTCCCCGAATGCCAGGAACCCCCTCTGACTTATGTCTAAGACGGTTCCATCAGCCAATCAGGGAACGCCACGTTGTGGCATCCTTCTGATTGGCTGTGTGCTCCTGTACTGTATGACAGGCAGCACACGGCAGTGTTACACTGTAGCGCCTATGCGCACCATTGTAACCAATGGTGGGAACTTTGTGGTCAGCGGTTGACCGAAAGTAACCTCACCGCTGACCACAAAGTTCCCACCATTGGTTACAATGGAGCGCATAGGCGCTACATTGTAACATTGCCGTGTGCTGCCTGTCATACACTACAGGAGCACACAGCCAATCAGGAGGGTGCCACAACGTGGCGCTCCCTGATTGGCTGATGGAACCGTCTTAGACATAAGTCAGAGGGGGTTCCTGGCATTCGGGGAAAGGGGTCCCATGTGAAAACATGGGGCCCCTTTCAGTGCGAGGTCGGGTGTCCGTTTTGTTATTTTGCAAAGTACCTGGATTACAAATGGATTAAAAGAGGAGCCATCTACACTGGATTTTGTGAGTATAATTTTTTCAACAGGTACACCATGGATTCTACATGGAGAAGAGGACCGACCCTCGTGTGAACATAGGTAAGTATGTGTATATGGAGGTGTGGATGTATGCATTAAAGTTTTACTTTCAAGGTGGTGTCTTATGTTTTTATTGGGGTATTTTTTTAGTAGTAGTACTACAGGTACCAGCGGGCCCGGTTTTCCACCGCATGCTGGTACTTGTGGTTCTCCAAGTACCAGCTTGCGGGGGAGGCTTGCTGGGACTTGTAGTACTGCTACTAAAAACAATATTAATTTTTTGACAAAAAGGCTATCAGCCTCCCATCCGCAGCCCTTGGATGGGGGGGGACAGCCTCGGGCTTCACCCCTGGCCCTTGGGTGGCTGGAGGGGGGACCCCTTGATTGAAGGGGTACCCACTCCTCCAGGGTACCCCGGCCAGGGGTGACTAGTTGGTTATGTAATTCCAGGGCCGCAGGGACCTAGATAAAAGTGTCCCCCGGCTGTGGCATTATGTATCTGGCTAGTGGAGCCCGGTGCTGGTTTCAGAAATACGGGGGACCCCTACGCTTTTTGTCCCCAGTATTTTTGGAACCAGGACCAGGCGCAGAGCCCGGTGCTGGTTGTTTAAATATGGGGGAACCCCTATCATTTTTTTTACCATATTTTTTCAACCAGGGCCGGCTCAAAGAGCCCGAGGATGGTTTGGCTTAGGAGGGGGGACCCCCCCTTTTTTTTTTTTTTTTTAAATAACACTTTCCCACCCCTTCCCACTGAAAAACATGCATGGATCTCATGGATCCGTGCATGCCTATCCAAACACGGGGAAAAAAAGCAGGTCTGTTTTTTTTAGCACTTTTCCACGAATTGTATTTCAGCACGGCAGTGTTTGGGATTTGCACTTTTTTAAATAAATTAACGATTTCTACCAAATTGCAGGCGTATTTGACCGATGGTGTATTGATTCGTATTTTTTTCCTAGGACTTCCAAAATATTACGAATGCCCTCATCACTGCCGTGATTTGAGTTTAGTAAATTCCCGAGATGACACTTTGAAGAAAAAACATAATCTCGGTCAAAATCGGGACCTTAGTAAATATACCCCGTTGTCTGCCGTAATGTGTAAAAAGGGGGAGTCTGCTGTAATGTGTAAAAATGGGGATACTGTCTGCCGTAATGTGTAAAAAAGGGGCGCTGTCTTCCGTAATGTATAAGCAGGGGACGCTGTCTGCCGTAATGTGTAAAAAAGGGACGCTGTCTGCCGTTATGTGTAAAAAAGGGACGCTGTCTGCCATAAAGTGTAAAAAAGGGGACTCTGCCGTAATGTGTAAAAAAGGGGACTGTCCGCAGTATTGTGTAAAAGATGCTATACCTGGTGTAGTGGTGCTACTGTGCGGCGTAATTTGAATAATGGAGACTACTGTGAATCGTTATATGAATTGGTATTATTTTGTGGCCACAACCCTTCCCAATGAAGCCATGCCCCTATATTTTTTGCACGCGCCTACGGCGCGCACTGCCCCTGTTTTACATGGAGGGAGGCGGCTCTGATGCTGCTTCTTGCACACAGCGCTAAGATGTCTAGTTACAGCACTGTTGCTAGGTATCCATTTCCCTGGCCCTTAGCAGGTCTCCCTCACCAGATCCTCTCCAGGGGTGAGGGGGTGGACTTGGACAGGATGAGGGGGGCCCAAAGCATTTTGTTGCACCTGGGCCCACCGCTTGCTAGTTTCTCCACTGGCACAACTACTGGGGGATAATTGGAGAGAGACTGCGCTCACTGGGATGGGGGGTTAGTGCTGCTAGGCCTAGAGGTGTCCTACCTCCGTACTAATGTTAAGCAATGGTGAGGTCAGCGCACTTGTGGGAGAGAAGGAATGTGAGAGAAAGGGTGAAGATGGAAAGGGATGGTCGGATGGAGAAAGAAGGGATGAAAGAAAATGGGAAGAAAGTGATGTGACAATTTGATGTATGATAGTGTTCACAAATGACCATATGTCGTAATATAATGATGTTTATTAGGGTGGTATGTTCCCACTGTCAGGTGTGTCATGCAGACCACCCTTTTCAGTGTACCCTCCTGAATGGTACACTTCTGCTCAAAACTTCTAGAATTAATAATAAGAGTGGTGGGTAAAAGTATGTGCCTCTCCGTAAATCTGGCATAATGTCTGTGTCAGTGTTATGTCCTTAGGAGTCCTAATGTTCAGAGGTCCCTTGCGGGATGAATGTCAGGTATGCCCAAGGGTGCACCTTTACCATAGGTATGGTATCACCTATGTGGCTCTGAAACTAGGTAAGTATTAGTCGTGGTGGGGTGTGTGACAGTTTGCGGCGTCCCGCCTGTCAGACCTCCCTGTGTGCACCAAATGAGGAATCGGGGGTACGGGCTTGGTTCTTACACTTACCGCCGGGGGTGCGTACCTATGGTAAAGGTGCACCCTTGGGCATACCTGACATTCATCCCGCAAGGGACCTCTGAACATTAGGACTCCTAAGGACATAACACTGACACAGACATTGTGCCAGATTTACGGAGGGGCACATACTTTTACCCACCACTCTTATTATTAATTCTAGAAGTTTTGAGCAGAAGTGTACCATTCAGGAGGGTACACTGAAAAGGGTGGTCTGCATGACACACCTGACAGTGGGAACATACCACCCTAATAAACATCATTATATTACGACATATGGTCATTTGTGAACACTATCATACATCAAATTGTCACATCACTTTCTTCCCATTTTCTTTCATCCCTTCTTTCTCCATCCCTTTCCATCTTCATCCTTTCTCTCACATTCCTTCTCTCCCACAAGTGCGCTGACCTCACCATTGCTTAACAACTACTGGGGGCACTGTGTATAAGCAGCACAACTACTGGGGGCACTGTGTATAAGCAGCACAACTACTGGGGGCACTGTGTATAAGCAGCACAACTACTGGGGGCACTGTGTATAAGCAGCACAACTACTGGGGGCACTGTGTATAAGCAGCACAACTACTGGGGGGACTGTGTATAAGCAGCACAACTACTGGGGGGACTGTGTATAAGCAGAACAACTACTGGGGGCACTGTGTATAAGCAGCACAACTACTGGGGGCACTGTGTATAAGCAGCACAACTACTGGGGGCACTGTGTATAAGCAGCACAACTACTGGGGGCACTGTGTATAAGCAGCACAACTACTGGGGGGACTGTGTATAAGCAGCACAACTACTGGGGGCACTGTGTATAAGCAGCACACCTACTGGACTGTGTATAAGCAGCACAACTACTGGGGGGCACTGTGTATAAGCAGCACAACTACTGGGGGCACTGTGCATAAGCAGCACAACTACTGGGGGCACTGTGTATAAGCAGCACAACTACTGTGGGGACTGTGTATAAGCAGCACAACTACGGGGGGACTGTGTATAAGCAGCACAACTACTGGAGGCACTGTGTATAAGCAGCACAACTACTGGGGGCACTGTGTATAAGCAGCACAACTACTGGGGGGACTGTGTATAAGCAGCACAACTACTGGGTAGACTGTGTATAAGCAGCACAACTACTGGGGCACTGTGTATAAGCAGCACAACGACTGGGGGCACTGTGTATAAGCAGCACAACTACTGGGGGCACTGTGTATAAGCAGCACAACTACTGGGGGCACTGTGTATAAGCAGCACAACTACTGGGGGGACTGTGTATAAACAGCACAACTACTGGGGACACTGTGTATAAGCAGCACAACTACTGGGGGGACTGTGTATAAGCAGCACAACTACTGGGGGCACTGTGTATAAGCAGCACAACTACTGGGGGCACTGTGTATAAGCAGCACAACTACTGGGGGCACTATGCGTGTCAGTGGCAATCCTTCTGGGGCACTATGCATATAAGCAGCGCTACTCCTCGGGGGCACTATGCGTGTTATCTGCGCTATTACTGGGGGCACTATGCGTGTCAGTTGCGCTACTACTGGGGGCACTATGCGTACAAGCGGCGCTACTGCATGCGGTGTAATGTGAATAAGATTATGCTACTGTGAGGAGTAATTTGAAATGGGGATGCTATTGTGTGACCACACCACATCCTTGTGAGACCACACACCCTTCTTCTTTGTGTGCCGTCCCTCTGTAAAGTATGGGAGGGTGCAAATTTATAGTTTGCAGGGGGGATACCGAACACCCTAGCACCGGCCCTGCACAGAAGGTATTATCAAACTGACTAAGGTACTATTTATGCAAGCCACCATTGCTTAAGTATGTATATCCTAAAAACCTGGACTGTTGGGGTGCCATGAAGACTGCATTTGGGAACCACTGAAATAAAATAATACCTGCATGCTCTCATACAATTCTGGTAGACAGTAGAATGATCTAGGGGGTCATTCAGATCTTATCGCTGTTGTGCGTTTTTGCACAGCGGGTGATCAGATCCAAACTGCGCTTGCATATGCACCACACTGCGCTAGCGCATCACATGGCTGCAACGGGCATCGGCACCCTGCATCGGGATGGTGCGAAAAATCCATTTGCACGGGCTTTCGCAAGGAGATTGCCAGGAAGAGGACGTTTGTGGATGGCAACTGACCGTTTTGAGGCGGGATCAAGCCTTTTCAGGGAGGGTGTCTCGTGTCAAATCCGGTCCCCATCAGTCTGATGTGATCGCAGTGGAAGAGTAAGTCCTGGGCTGCGCAGAGACTGCATAAAATCAGTTTGTGCAGCCATGCTACACATGCAATCGCATACTTGCACAGCGAAAATACACTCCTCTGTAGGCGGCTATCTGATCGCAGGACTGCAAAGATCGCTCCCTACTGATCAGAGCTGAATGACCCCCTTAGTTCACACCAATTAGGTGTTTCAAGTCCAGATTATACATTGCTTTTCAGGTCTATAGTTGTCAGATATTGCATTTTAGAAATATTTTTAAAACACACAATACAGCTAGACAAGGGCATAGCTACCATAGGTGCAGGCAGTGCAGCTGCTATGGGGCCCAGAGCTGAGAGGGGCCCACCTTCCCTGTCACAGTTACATGTGTTATATACATTTTTCGCCATTGGGTGATACATAGGGGTCCTTTCAATCTTTTTCCTTGGAGCCTGCAATATATCTAGGTATGCAGCAGGACCTGCTCATTGTAGTGTGGTATAAAATGAACTGGAGGGCATTTTAATGTTATATAATATGAATCGGCGCATTGTAATGAGGCACAATATGAATGGGGAGCACAGTATATCATAATGTGAATTGGGGGTACTGTGCTGCATAATGTGTACTGGCAGCTCTGAAATGTGAAATAGGGTGAACTTAAGCACTACTGCGATTCACAGGCACTATTATGGGGAATAACATTAAATAAGGCTCTACTATGGTTCAGAAAATGAACTAGGGCACTTTTATAAGGCATAAAATTAACAACTGCTGCAGAGAAGTGTCTCTCTAGAAGCATTTGGATGGGGGTCCCTTCAAAATGTTGCTATGAGGCCCACAAAGTTCTGGCTACGCCTCTGCAGCTAGTTCAATTTAGCTAATTTTCAAAAAGTCATATTAGTTCAAGGCATTACATATTCAGTGCCGGCCCCCCTCAAGAAATCAGAATCCAGAGACTGTGCACTTGAATTATGCATTATACATGTGGTACCTTATACTGCACATGACTATTGTGTAGAGATGTGCACCGGAAATTTTTCGGGTTTTGTGTTTTGGTTTTGGATTCGGTTCCGCGGCCGTGTTTTGGATTCAGACGCGTTTTGCCAAAACCTCCCTGAAATTTTTTTGTCGGATTCGGGTGTGTTTTGGATTCGGGTGTTTTTTTTACAAAAAAACCCTCAAAAACAGCTTAAATCATAGAATTTGGGGGTCATTTTGATCCCATAGTATTATTAACCTCAATAACCATAATTTACACTAATTTTCAGTCTATTCTGAATACCTCACACCTCACAATATTATTTTTAGTCCTAAAATTTGCACCGAGGTCGCTGGATGGCTAAGCTAAGCGACACAAGTGGCCGACACAAACACCTGGCCCGTCTAGGAGTGGCACTGCAGTGTCAGACAGGATGGCACTTAAAAAAATAGTCCCCAAACAGCACATGATGCAAAGAAAAATGAAAGAAAAAAGAGGTGCAAGATGGAATTGTCCTTGGGCTCTCCCACCCACCCTTATGTTGTATAAACAGGACATGCACACTTTAATGAACCCATCATTTCAGCGACAGGGTCTGCCACATGACTGTGACTGAAATGACTGGTTGGTTTGGGCACCCACCAAAAAAAGAAGCAATCAATCTCTCCTTGCACAAACTGGCTCTACAGAGGCAAGATGTCCACCTCATCATCATCCTCCGATTCCTCACCCCTTTCACTGTGTACATCCCCCTCCTCACAGATTATTAATTCGTCCCCACTGGATTCCACCATCTCAGATCCCTGTGTACTTTCTGGAGCCAATTGCTGGTGAATGTCTACACGGAGGAATTGATTATAATTCATTTTGATGAACATCATCTTCTCCACATTTTCTGGAAGTAACCTCGTACGCCGATTGCTGACAAGGTGAGCTGCTGCACTAAACACTCTTTCGGAGTACACACTGGAGGGAGGGCAACTTAGGTAAAATAAAGCCAGTTTGTGCAAGGGCCTCCAAATTGCCTCTTTTTCCTGCCAGTATACGTACGGACTGTCTGACGTGCCTACTTGGATGCGGTCACTCATATAATCCTCCACCATTCTTTCAATGGTGACAGAATCATATGCAGTGACAGTAGACAACATGTCAGTAATCGTTGGCAGGTCCTTCAGTCTGGGCCAGATGTCAGCACTCGCTTCAGACTGCTCTGCATCACCGCCAGCGGGTGGGCTCAGAATTCTTAGCCTTTTCCTCGCACCCCCAGTTGCGGGAGTATGTGAAGGAGGAGCTGTTGACGGGTCACGTTCCGCTTGACTTGACAATTTTCTCACCAGCAGGTCTTTGAACCTCTGCAGATTTGTGTCTGCTGGAAAGAGAGATACAACGTAGGTTTTAAATCTAGGATCGAGCACGGTGGCCAAAATGTAGTGCTCTGATTTCAACAGATTGACCACCCGTGAATCCTGGTTAAGCGAATTAAGGGCTCCATCCACAAGTCCCACATGCCTAGCGGAATCGCTCTGTTTTAGCTCCTCCTTCAATGTCTCCAGCTTCTTCTGCAAAAGCCTGATGAGGGGAATGACCTGACTCGGGCTGGCAGTGTCTGAACTGACTTCACGTGTGGCAAGTTCAAAGGGTTGCAGAACCTCGCACAACGTTGAAATCATTCTCCACTGCGCTTGAGTCAGGTGCATTCCCCCTCCCTTGCCTATATCGTGGGCAGATGTCTAGGCTTGAATGGCCTTTTGCTGCTCCTCCATCCTCTGAAGCATATAGAGGGTTGAATTCCACCTCGTTACCACCTCTTGCTTCAGATGATGGCAGGGCAGGTTCAGGACTGTTTGCTGGTGCTCCAGTCTTCGGCACGCGGTGGCTGAATGCCGAAAGTGGCCCGCAATTCTTCGGGCCACCGACAGCATCTCTTGCACGCCCCTGTCGTTTTTTTAAATAATTCTGCACTACCAAATTCAATGTATGTGCAAAACATGGGACGTGCTGGAATTTGCCCAGATGTGATGCACGCACAATATTGGTGGCGTTGTCCGATGTCACAAATCCCCAGGAGAGTCCAATTGGGGTAAGCCATTCTGCGATGATGTTCCTCAGTTTCCGTAAGAGGTTGTCAGCTGTGTACCTCTTATGGAAAGTGGTGATACAAAGCGTAGCCTGCCTAGGAACGAGTTGGCGTTTGCGAGATGCTTCTACTGGTGCCGCCACTGCTGTTCTTGCTGCGGGAGGCAATACATCTACCCAGTGGGCTGTCACAGTCATATAGTCCCAGTGGTGCAAGTAGAAAAAATTACTTACGGGCACTGTGTGTGCGCGCCAAAGGCGCGTGTGCAAAAAAATGGGTGTGACCAAATGCCACATGGGGCGTGGTCAATGAAAATGGGGGCGTGATACACATATGGGGGGAGGGGCAGATACACGTATGACCCCAATAGTGCCAGATACACATTGCCCCACAGTGCCAGATATACATTGCCCCACAGTGCCAGATACACATTGCCTCACTGTGCCAGATACACAAATGCCCCCAGTGTGCCAGATACACAAATGTCCCCAAAGTGCCAGATACACATTGCCTCACAGTGCCAGATACACATTGCCTCACAGTGCCAGATACACAATTGCCCCCAGAGTGCCAGATACACATTGCCCCACAGTGCCAGATACACAAATGCCCCCACTGTGTCAAATATACATTGCCCCCCAGTGCCAGATACAGAAATGCCCCCACAGTGCCAGATACACAAGTATGCCCCCAGTGCCAGATATGCCCCCTGTGCCAGATACAGAAATGCCCCCAGTGCCAGATACACAAGTATGCCCCCATTGCCAGATATGCCCTCAGTGTCAGATATGCCCCAGTGCCAGATACACATGTCTCCGCAGTGCCAGATATGGCCACAGTGCCAGATACACATGTCCCCCCAGTGCCAGATATGCCTCCCAGTGCCAGATATGCCCCCAGTGCCAGATACACATGTCCTTCCAGTGCCAGATATGCCCCCAGTGCCAGATATCCCCCAGTGCCAGGTACACAAGTCCCCCCCAGTGCCAGATATGCTCCCAGTGCCAGATATGCTCCCAGTGCCAGGTATACATGCCCCCCCCCAGTGCCAGATATCCCCCATTGCCAGGTACACAAATCGCCCAGTGCCAGATATGCTCCCAGTGCCAGGTATACATGCCCCCCCAGTGCCAGATATCCCCCAGTGCCAGGTACACAAGTCGCCCAGTGCCAGATATGCTCCCAGTGCCAGGTATACATGCTCCCCCAGTGTCAGATATGCTCCCAGTGCCAGGTATACATGCCCCCCAGTGCCAGATATCCCCCAGTGCCAGATATAACATGCCCCCCCAGTGCCAGATATCCCCCAGTGCCAGGTATAACATGCCCCCCCAGTGCCATATATCCCCCAGTGCCAGGTATAACATGCCACCCCCAGTGCCAGATATGCCCCCAGTGCCAGATATCCCCAGTGCCAGATATGCCCCCAGTGCCAGATATCCCCAGTGCCAGGTATAACATGCCCCCCCAGTGCCAGATATCCCCCCGTGCCAGGTATAACATGCCCCCCCAGTGCCAGATATCCCCCAGTGCCAGGTATAACATGGCCACCCCAGTGCCAGATATGCCCCCAGTGCCAGGTATACATGCCCCCCCCTCCCCTGCTCACAGCTGCCGCTGCTGTCGCCATCCTGTCTGTGTGAGGGAAGGAGAGCACAGCCTGCACCCTCTCCTTCCCCTCAGTCTCTGGCGGGTGTCTCAGTTTAATTCAGCGCCGATCCGTGAGCCAATCAGAGCTCGCACCCGCGAGCTCTGATTGGCTCACGGATCGGCGCTGAATTAAACTGAGACAGCCGCCGGAGACTGAGGGGAAGGAGAGGCGCAGGCTGCGCTCTCCTTCCCTCACATCAGCGGCGGTGCGGCGGGGACGGCGGGGAGCAGCAGAGGGAGGGAGGGAAGAGGAGCGGCGGCCCGTCGGTGTGGGTACGGCGCACCCACGGCTAAATTCTTACGGGTACGCCGTACCCACCCATACCCACACACTTGCACCACTGTATAGTCCTGAGTCTGCCCTGCTCCACTTGTCCACATGTCCGTGGTTAAGTGGACATTGGGTACAACTGCATTTTTTAGGACACTGGTGACTCTTTTTCTGACGTCTGTGTACATTTTCGGTATCGCCTGCCTAGAGAAATGGAACCTAGAGGGTATTTGGTACTGGGGACACAGTACCTCAATCAAGTCTCTAGTTGCCTGTGAATTAATGGTGGATACCGGACACACGTTTCTCACCACCCAGGCTGACAAGACCTGAGTTATCCGCTTTGCAGCAGGATGACTGCTGTGATATTTCATCTTCCTCGCAAAGGACTGTTGGACAGTCAATTGCTTACTGGAAGTAGTACAAGTGGCCTTCCGACTTCCCCTCTGGGATGACAATCGACTCCCAGCAGCAACAACAGCAGCGCCAGCAGCAGTAGGCGTTACACTCAAGGATGCATCGGAGGAATCCCAGGCAGGAGAGGACTCGTCAGACTTGCCAGTGACATGGCCTGCAGGACTATTGGCTTTCCTGTGTAAGGTGGAAATTGACACTGAGGGAGTTGGTGGTGTGGTTTGCTGGAGCTTGGTTACAAGAAGAAGGGATTTAGTGGTCAGTGGACTGCTTCCACTGTCACACAAAGTTTTTGAACTTGTCACTGACTTCTGATGAATGCGGTCCAGGTGACGTATAAGGGAGGATGTTCCTAGGTGGTTAACGTCCTTACCCCTACTTATTACAGCTTGACAAAGGCAACACACGGCTTGACACCTGTTGTCCGCATTTGTGATTAAATAATTCCACACCGAAGAGGTGATTTTTTTTGTATTTTGACCAGGCATGTCAATGGCCATATTCGTCCCACGGACAACAGGTGTCTCCCCGGGTGCCTGACTTAAACAAACCACCTCACCACCAGAATCCTCCTTGTCAATTTCCTCCCCAGTGCCAGCAACACCCATATCCTCATCCTGGTGTACTTCAACAGTGACATCTTCAATTTGACTATCAGGAACTGGACTGCGGGTGCTCCTTCCAGCACTTGCAGGGGGGGTGCAAATGGTGGAAGGCGCAACCTCTTCCCGTCCAGTGTTGGGAAGGTCAGGCATCGCAACCGACACAATTGGACTCTCCTTTGGGATTTGTGATTTAGAAGAATGCACAGTTCTTTGCTGTGCTTTTGCCAGCTTAAGTCTTTTAATTTTTCTAGCAAGAGGATGAGTGCTTCCATCCTCATGTGAATCTGAACCACTAGCCATGTACATAGGCCAGGGCCTCAGCCGTTCCTTGCCACTCCGTGTCGTAAATGGCATATTGGCAAGTTTACGCTTCTCATCAGACGCTTTTAATTTTGATTTTTGGGTCATTTTACTGAACTTTTGTTTTTTGGATTTTACATGCTCTCTACTATGACATTGGGCATCGGCCTTTGCAGACAACGTTGATGGCATTTCATCGTCTCGGCCATGACTAGTGGCAGCAGCTTCAGCACGAGGTGGTAGTGGATCTTGATCTTTCCCTATTTTAACCTCCACATTTTTGTTCTCCATTTCTTTATGTGTGGAATTATATGCCAGTATCAATAGCAATGGCCTACTACTATATATACTGCGTACAACTGAACTGCGCCAAAGGTATGGATGGATAGTATACTTGACGACACAGAGGTAGGTAGAGCAGTGGCCTTCCGTACCGTACTGCTATATATACTGGTGGTCACTGTCAGCAAACTGCAAAATTAAAATGCACCACAGGTATAGAATCTAGATGGATAGTATACTTGACGACACAGAGGTAGGTAGAGCAGTGGCCTTCCGTACCATACTGCTATATATACTGGTGGTCACTGTCAGCAAACTGCAAAACTAAAATGCACCACAGGTAAAGAATCTAGATGGATAGTATACTTGACGACACAGACGTAGGTAGAGCAGTGGCCTTCCGTACCATACTGCTATATATACTGGTGGTCACTGTCAGCAAACTGCAAAACTAAAATGCACCACAGGTATAGAATCTAGATGGATAGTATACTTGATGACACAGAGGTAGGTAGAGCAGTGGCCTTCCATACCGTACTGCTATATATACTGGTGGTCACTGTCAGCAAACTGCAAAACTAAAATGCACCACAGGTATAGTATCTAGATGGATAGTATACTTGACAACACAGAGGTAGGTAGAGCAGTGGCCTTCCGTACCGTACTGCTATATATACTGGTGGTCACTGTCAGCAAACTGCAAAACTGAAATGCACCACAGGTGTAGAATCTAGATGGATAGTACACTTGACGACACAGAGGTAGGTAGAGCAGTGGCCTTCCGTACCGTACTGCTATATATACTGGTGGTCACTGTCAGCAAACTGCACAACTAAAATGCACCACAGGTATAGAATCTAGATAAATAGTATACTTGACGACACAGAGGTAGGTAGAGCAGTGGCATTCCGTACCGTACTGCATACTGGTGGTCACGGTCAGCACACTGCAAACCTAAAATACACCACAGGTATAGAATATAGATGGATAGTATACTTGATGACACAGAGGTAGGTAGAGCAGTGGCCTTCCGTACCGTACTGCTATATATACTGGTGGTCACTGTCAGCAAACTGCAAAACTAAAATGCACCACAGGTATAGAATCTAGATGGATAGTATACTTGATGACACAGAGGTAGGTAGAGCAGTGGCCTTCCGTACCGTACTGCTATATATACTGGTGGTCACTGTCAGCAAACTGCAAAACTAAAATGCACACAGGTATAGAATCTAGATGGATAGTATACTTGACGACACAGAGGTAGGTAGAGCAGTGGCCTTCCGTACCGTACTGCATACTGGTGGTCACTGTCAGCAAACTGCAAAACTAAAATGCACCACAGGTATAGAATCTAGATGGATAGTATACTTGATGACACAGAGGTAGGTAGAGCAGTGGCCTTCCGTACCGTACTGCTATATATACTGGTGGTCACTGTCAGCAAACTGCAAAACTAAAATGCACCACAGATATAGAATCTAGATGGATAGTATACTTGATGACACAGAGGTAGGTAGAGCAGTGGCCTTCCGTACCGTACTGCTATATATACTGGTGGTCACTGTCAGCAAACTGCAAAACTAAAATGCACCACAGGTATAGATTCTAGATGGATAGTATACTTGACGACACAGAGGTAGGTAGAGCAGTGGCCTTCCGTACCGTACTGCTATATATACTGGTGGTCACTGTCAGCAAACTGCACAACTAAAATGCACCACAGGTATAGAATCTAGATGGATAGTATACTTGACGACACAGAGGTAGGTAGAGCAGTGGCCTTCCGTACCATACTGCTATATATACTGGTGGTCACTGTCAGCAAACTGCAAAACTAAAATGCACCACAGGTATAGAATCTAGATAAATAGTATACTTGATGACACAGAGGTAGGTAGAGCAGTGGCCTTCCGTACCGTACTGCTATATATACTGGTGGTCACTGTCAGCAAACTGCAAAACTAAAATGCACCACAGGTAGAGAATCTAGATGGATAGTATACTTGACGACACAGAGGTAGGTAGAGCAGTGGCCTTCCGTACCGTACTGCTATATATACTGGTGGTCACTGTCAGCAAACTGCAAAACTAAAATGCACCACAGGTATAGAATCTAGATGGATAGTATACTTGACTACACCGAGGTAGGTAGAGCAGTGGCCTTCCGTACCGTACTGCTATATATACTGGTGGTCACTGTCAGCAAACTGCAAAACTAAAATGCACCACAGGTGTAGAATCTAGATGGATAGTATACTTGACGACACAGAGGTAGGTAGAGCAGTGGCCTTCCGTACCGTACTGCTATATATACTGGTGGTCACTGTCAGCAAACTGCAAAACTAAAATGCACCACAGGTATAGAATGTAGATGGATAGTATACTTAATGACGACACAGAGGTAGATAGAGCAGTGGCCTTCCGTACCGTACTGCTATATATACTGGTGGTCACTGTCAGCAAACTGCAAAACTATAATGCACCACAGGTATAGAATCTAGATGGATAGTATACTTGACGACACAGAGGTAGGTAGAGCAGTGGCCTTCCGTACCGTACTGCTATATATACTGGTGGTCACTGTCAGCAAATTGCAAAACTAAAATGCACCACAGGTATAGAATCTAGATGGATAGTATACTTGACGACACAGAGGTAGGTAGAGCATTGGCCTTCCTTACCGTACTGCTTTATATACTGGTGGTCAGTGTCAGCAAAACTCTGCACTGTACTCCTCCTATATAATACTGCTGGTCCCCAGTCCCCACAATAAAGCAGTGTGAGCACAGATATATGAAGCACACTGAGCAGAGATATGGAGCGTTTTTCAGACAGAGAACGGATAAAACTGGTGGTCACTGATCAGCAAAACTCTGCACTGTACTCCTCCTATATAAGTGACTGTAGTACTGGTCGCACAGGTTAATGACTATTGTGAGAATGACCCCTATTTATATTATCCAAAACACGTCTGTGTTATTCAGTGGCGGAACTAGCGAGCGGTGGGCCCAGGTGCAACAAAATGCTTTGGGCCCCCCTCTCATCCCGTCCAAGATTATATATATATATATATATATATATACATATACACACACACACACACAGTGGTGCAAGTAAAAAAAATTTTTTAGTTGTGCTGTGCGCGCGCACAAAAAATGGGTGTGGCCATTGAAAGTGGGGGCGTAATACACATATGACCCAAATAGTGCAGTGCCAGATACACATATGCCCCCACAGTGTCAGATATGCCCCCACAGTGCCAGATACACATATGCCCCCACAGTGGCAGAAATGCCCCAACAGTGACAGATATACATATGCCCCCACACTGCCAGATATGCACCCATGGTGCTAGATATGCCCCCACAGTGCCAGATACACATATGCCCCCACAGTGCCAGATATGCACCCACGGTGCTAGATGTGCCCCCACAGTGCCAGATACACATATGCCCCCACAGTGCCAGAAATGCCCCCACAGTGCCAGATGCACATATGCCCCCACAGTGCCAGATATGCACCCACGGTGCTAGATATGCCCCCACACTGCCTGATACACATGTGACCCCGCAGTGCCAGATATGCCCCCACATTGCCAAATACACATGCCCCCACAGTGCTAGTGACTAAAGACTGAATAAAAACCACGGTACTTTACTTCCAGACTATGAGTGTTGTTCTGCAGGAGAGGGACAGCAGTACACACGCTGGACAATACAATACTAGGTCAGCAGTAGGCATGTGTAATTTAATATTAGAATGCATTTATGTGGCAGTGATGAGAGAGGGAGAGAAAACTACAGTAGCTACAACATGTCCATCTACACTAACTGCAGCTGAGCTCCGTGAATGTAACTTTCAGCCCCCTCCCGCACTTTGTACCTGGCCTTTGTGCAGGAGCTATGTGCCTTAGACGGAGCGCTGCCTGCAGTCCACATGCCGAATTCTTCATCGCTGCCAGGCACGCGACCCCTGATCACAACACAGCGGCAGCCTCATCAAGCACAACGGCTGAACAGGGCTGTATAGATAAGGGCAGATCTTTTAACCTGTTCAGTACAGGATCGCTGCCCTTTCCCTTATCTGTACAGCCCCATTCAGCGGAGAGCTGTGATAAAGGAGTCAGACGGACTGTGTGCTAGGGGAGCGAATGCTCCAATCACCCCCGCTGGATCTGCCACTGGCCCACGCAGTGGATTGAGAGCAGGACTTCCGTACATAGCTGTGTGAAAAAAATCCCTTAAAATGCCCGCCGCCGGGGAGACAGGCGCTAGAGGTCAAATGTGACTTCTAGCGTCTGTCTCCGCCTTGGCGGCGGACATTTTTGGTAGGGTTTATTTCATTGCAAAGTACGGAAACGCTGCCTCAGCACCCAGCGCATCTCAATTCACTCACCTCGGGGGCTGCGGCGGCTGAAATCAGCGCCTATGCTTTGGGCCCCTTGACAGAGGCGGGCCCCAGTGCAAGGCACTGCTTGCACTGGCGGTAGTTCCGCCTCTGGTGTTATTCATAACCATTTAGGGGGTGCTACCACAGGCAAAATAAATCTGCAAGGGGTTCCTGTCTATAGACAGATAGTTAAAAGATAGACAGTCATTAGTTAGACATTTTATGGTCGACAGTCAAAAGTCAGACAGGGTCAAATGTCAGACAAGGTCAAAAGTCAGACAAGGTCAAAAGTTAGACAAGGTCAAAAGTCAGACAGGGTCAAAAGTCAGACAGTCAAAAGTCAGACAGGGTCAAAAGTCAGACAGTCAAAAGTCAGACAGGGTGATCATCATCATCAGATGAAGCGAACAGCGAAGCGTGCGTCAGGCAATCTGCGCACTTTAGATAGTCACCGGACAATGTTAGATTAGGAAGGATTATAATCGAGTGAAGAGTGTTTTATCCCATGCAAGCTGCGGGGATATGAACAGGAAACAGTTTAACTAGAAACTAATGTTAGACTCTATTGTGTATATTGAAACACACTGTGTATAGCGAATGATATGTGTAAAGTGTTCTTTAAAGACGCAGTACTCAGTTCTGATATGAACAACATCGGACACCCGATGTACAAATATATATATTGAAAAGTGCCAAATAAAGGACTGAATACATATTAGGACATCAGTGACATGGTTCACATTTATAATGATCTCCCAACTGCTATATAATTATTAAGCTTGTGAAATCCTTTTCATAATTATCACATTAAATGTCTAAAACTGTGTAATTTTGGGTGCTTGATACATCAAGGTATCAGAATGTATTTATAAAGGCTTAATCTATTATTGCACTTCTCTGGGACATCCAAATAGAGGAATGAACAGTGCACAGATTATAAAATCAGTATATATATATATATATATCGAACAAATAGACACGGGGGCGCTCAGATGTCACAGTGCACTACCAGTGATGCATACAAAGTCAAGTGTATACTACGATATGTGACACTTCCTCTAAAGTGAGAGTGGCTGCAACCTTAAACAATAAATATGTGCTTGGAAAACACATAAATGGAGATTTTTTGGGAAGTGAAGAAAAGGGTGCCTACTAGTGTCTAATAAGATTATGTAAAAAAGAACTGGTGTGATTGAGAACAGGACGCTACTTATCTGGCATAAACAGACTTTTGCTTCAGTCATAGGACCAGTATGGGTACATGAAACAAGAAGAACAAGATAACATAGCGCGTACTGTTTTTACGCAATTTTCAACCTACAGATCAAATGAACCAATTATGTGTTATAAAAAACTTTCTGGGTAAAAGCAAATCCCACAATTTAAAATCCACAGCCAGGGATTTTTTTTAAAGTTTTTCACAATATTTAATAAAACACATAAAACATATAAAGTAGAAGTAATGCGAGCGTACAAGATAAAAATGAATGACAAGCTTATCTGTCTATATCAGGAATGGGATACATCAGGTTTTCCATAAACATCCAAGATAGATAGTAAAAATTCAAACGTACAAAAAATAAATATTAAAACAGCTTATCTGCCCATAGGGGAAGTTCAGGTGCATCAGTCCCAACGCGTTTCGTCCTTAATTAGACTTCATCATGGGGATCATGATGAAGTCTAATTAAGGACGAAACGTTGGTTCATTTGATCTGTAGGTTGAAAATTGCGTAAAAACAGTACGCGCTATCTTATCTTGTTCTTCTTGTTTCATGTACCCATACTGGTCCTTTGACTGAAGCAAAAGTCTGTTTATGCCAGATAAGTAGCGTCCTGTTCTCAATCACACCAGTTCTTTTTTACATAATCTTATTAGACACTAGTAGGCGCCCTTTTCTTCACTTCCCAAAAAAAAAAAATATATATATATATATATATATATATATAGATGAGAACAAAGTGAGCCTGCACTATCTCCTGCTCCAATAGAGAGAGACCAAACCCTGAATGATCTCATATGGATTATTCAATAATATAAATAGTATAGCCATACAGCGATTCTGAGAGATAAAGTGTTAAGAAATTAATATTGTGACAAGGGACTACTGATTATTTATTATCAACAGCGACGTTAGCTGTAAAGAAGTCCTTTATTTTGTCACAATAAAACCAAGATAAGATTATTACGTATTAACAGCCAAAAGATATAAGGCTGCCAGAGTTCAATCTGTGAATTGACATCTGCTGTTTCTCTCTTATGTGATACAATTGTATCATTATGTTTATGGTTTTCTTATAGTGGATGTAACAACATTTAAGGAGTTCAGGAGGGCACTCAGATGCTTCTGAGATATATTTGAAGCTTAGCCAGAGTTCTGTTACCATCCCTGTGATACAATTAAAACACAGTATACAACATTGGGAGATCATTTTATTAAGTTTATCTATTACTAGACACAGCAAATCATTAGAGTATTACCATTATTATATTAGAGCACACACCATGAAATCTGGAGTCCTGTTTCCCTAACGGTCTCATATCATGAATCCTGGGAGGGATTAGAAAATCTGAGACATTTATTTAAGGAGTTCCTTTACAGCTAGCAGAAATATAGCTATATAGGAAATATATATTCCTGACATACTCTTCATTATCCTGAAACCTTATGAACAATTTAGGAGTCATATGGGTGACATCTAGTGCGCAGCTCTTTTAATTTTAATCACGATTTCTTTCTTATTCTCACTACTTCATTTTTCCTTTTAATATTCGCTGGTTTTACTATATATTACAATAAAAGTTATATTTTAATAAAAGACTGTGTGCACCACTTTAGGGCATTTCGAACCCTTTCCCTTTCTCTCTCTCCTCCTATATAATACAGCTGCTCCCCAGTCCCCACAATTAAGCAATAAGCACAAATATTTGCAGCAACATTAATAAACGGAGAGGACGCCAGCCACGTCCTCTCCCTAACATTTCCAATGCACGAGTGAAAATGGCGGCGACGCGCAGCTCCTTATATAGAATACGAATCTCGCGAGAATCCGACCGCGGGATGATGACGTTCGTGCGCGCTCAGGTTAACCGAGCCATACGGGAGAATCCGAGTATGCCTCGGACCCGTGTAAAATGGGTGAAGTTCAGGGGGGTTCGGTTTCCCAGGAACCGAACCCGCTCATCACTACTATTGTGTACTTTATATAGTGCATTCCTGTTATTAATCTGGTACATTATCCAGGGCCGCAACTAGGAAGGGGGGCTAGGGGGGCGCAAGCCCCAGGCACCGGACTCTAGGGGGCGACTTAAAGCTTAATTAAAACTTCTGCTCCACTTTCTGTCCGCCCGCTGGTAATCACGGACGAGAGGAGCTGTGCACATACAAGCTACAGTTGCACATTGACAGACTACGGAGTTGTCAGCATGCCACGCCTCCCTCCCTCCACCCGCCGGCCGGGACCCTACACTTCCAGCCAGAGACCACGCTGACTACGGAGACTCCAATCCCTCCCCCCACACACACACGCTGGCTGGGAATCTGCACTTCAGGCTGGCTCTGCACGTCCATCAGATAGGTGCAGTCAGCCCACACACTGCAGCCAGATAAGGGACTTTATTATCACCTCACTGTCCCTGAGGTCAGTCAAGCATCAAGCTGCTGCCATTAACTGTTGCATTACATTTTATGGGGACACTGTGTATGGTATAAGTTGGGGACACTATGGCATAATATTGGGATGCTGTGTGGCATATGTGGGGACACTGTGTTCCATAATATGGGGATGCTGTGTGGCATTATATGTGGGGACACTGTGCGGCATTATATGTGGGGACACTGTGTGACATTATATATGGGGACACTGTGCGGAATTATATGTGGAGACACTGTTTGACATTATATGGGAACGCTGTGTGACATAATGTGGGGACACTGTGGCATTATGTGGGGACACTGTGTGCCATAATATGGGAATGCTGTGTGGCATTATATGTGGGGACACTGTGCGGCATTATATGTGATGACACTGTGTGACATTATATGGGGACGCTGTGTGACATAATTTGGGGACACTGTGGCATTATGTGGGGACACTGTGTGCCATAAGTTGGGGAAGCTGTGTGGCATAATGTAGGGACACTGTGTGGCATTGTATAGGAACGTTCTGTGCCATAATGTGGGGTCACTGTGTGCCATAATGTAGGGACGCTGTGTGGCATAATGTGGGGATGTTGTGTGCTATAATGTGGGGACACTGTGTGGTATTATATGGGTACGCTATGTGCAATAATATGGGGATGCTGTGTGCCATTATATGGGGACGTTGTGTGCCATAAAGTGGGGACACTGTCTGTATAATGTGGGGGGGGCCTTTTGTGGGATATTATGTGGGAACACTGGCATAATATTGGCATAATATTGGGACACTATGGCATAATATAGGGACACTGTGATGTATGGGGTACCCTATGTGGCATAATGTATTATTTCATGAAAAGTCACAGTCTGTAGTTATGCCGCGGGGGGGGGATTCCAAGTTACTGCCTAGCCCCGGGTAACAAAAATCCTAGTTTCGGCCCTGCATTATCATGCATGCACTAGCGATAGTTACTATATAAATATATCAAGGGGCCCAGTCCGTGCACTCTCTAATGGTTAGAATGTATACAAGAGAAAGGTCGCACTAGTCATCTAATATTATAGAAAAAGGCCCCCTCAAATTCCAGATAATGTATAAATTAGTGATGAACTTCACCCATTTTACACGGGTCTGAGGCAGACTCGTATCCTCCCGCCTTGCTCGGTTAACCCGAGCGCACCCGAACGTCATCATCCCGTGGTCGGATTCTCGCGAGATTCATATTCTATATAAGGAGCCGGGCGTCGCCGCCATTTTTCACTCGTGCATTGGAGATGATCGTGAGAGGATGTGGCTGGCGTCCTCTCAGTTTCTATGTTCAGTGGGCTGCAAATTGTGCTGCAAATATCTGTGCTCAGTGTGCTGCAAATATCTGTGCTCAGTGTGCTACAAGTGCAAATATCTACGTTCTCTGCCTGAAAAACGCTCCATATCTGACTGTGCTCAGTGTGCTGCAAATATCTGTGCTCAGTGTGCTAATTGCTTTATTGTGGGGACTGGGGACCAGCAGTATTATATAGTAGGAGGACAGTGCAGAGTTTTGCTGACCAGTGACCACCAGTATTATACGTTCTCTGCCTGAAAAACGCTCCATATCTGTGAAGCATTGTAGTATATAGTAGGAGGACAGTGCAGAATTTTGCTGACCACCAGTATAACTATATATATAGCAGTACGGTACAGTAGTCCACTGCTCTACCTACCTCTGTATCGTCAAGTATACTATCCATCCATACCAGTGGTGCATTTCAGTTTTGCACAGTTTACTGACCACCAGTATATACTATATAGCAGTACGGTACAGAAGGCCACTGCTCTACCTACCTCTGTGTCGTCAAGTGCTCTACCTACCTCTGTGTCGTCAAGTATACTATCTATCCATACCTCTGGTGCATTTCAGTTTTGCACAGTTTGCTGACCACCAGTATAACTATATATATAGCAGTACGGTACAGTAGTCCACTGCTCTACCTACCTCTGTGTCGTCAAGTTTACTATCCATCCATACCTGTGGTGCATTTCAGTTTTGCACAGTTTGCTGACCACCAGTATATAATATATAGCAGTACGGTACAGTAGGCCACTGCTCTACCTACCTCTGTGTCATCAAGTATACTATCCATCCATACCTGTGGTGCATTTCAGTTTTGTACAGTTTGCTGACCACCAGTATATAATATATAGCAGTACGGTACAGTAGGCCACTGCTCTACCTACCTCTGTGTCGTCAAGTATACTATCCATCCATACCTGTGGTGCATTTCAGTTTTGCAGTTTGCTGACCACCAGTATATACTATATAGTAGTACGGTACAGGATGCCACTGCTCTACCTACCTCTGTGTCGTCAATTATACTATCCATCCATACCTGTGGTGCATTTCAGTTTTGCACAGTTTGCTGACCACCAGTATATACTATAAAGCAGTACGGTACAGGATGCCACTGCTCTACCTACCTCTGTGTCATCAAGTATACTATCCATCCATACCTGTGGTGCATTTCAGTTTTGCACAGTTTGCTGACCACCAGTATATAATAAATATCAGTACGGTACAGTAGGCCACGGCTCTACCTACCTCTGTGTCGTCAAGTATACTATCCATCCATACCTGTGGTGCATTTCAGTTTTGCACAGTTTGCTGACCACCAGTATATACTATATAGCAGTACGGTAATTTAGGCCACTGCTCTACCTACCTCTGTGTCGTCAAGTATACTATCCATCCATACCTGTGGTGCATTTCAGTTTTGCACAGTTTGCTGACCACCAGTATATACTATATAGCAGTACGGTACAGTAGTCCACTGCTCTACCTACCTCTGTGTTGTCAAGTATACTATCCATCCATACCTGTGGTGCATTTCAGTTTTGCACAGTTTGCTGACCAACAGTATATACTATATAGCAGTACGGTACAGAAGACCACTGCTCTACCTACCTCTGTGTCGTCAAGTATACTATCCATCCATACCTGTGGTGCATTTCAGTTTTGCACAGTTTGCTGACCACCAGTATATACTATATAGCAGTACGGTACAGTAGTCCACTGCTCTACTTACCTCTGTGTTGTCAAGTATACTATCCATCCATACCTGTGGTGCATTTCAGTTTTGCACAGTTTGCTGACCAACAGTATATACTATATAGCAGTACGGTACAGAAGGCCACTGCTCTACCTACCTCTGTGTCGTCAAGTATACTATCCATCCATACCTGTGGTGCATTTCAGTTGTGCGCAGTATATATAGTAGTAGGCCATTGCTATTGATATATTACTGGCATATAATTCCACACATTAAAAAATGGAGAACAAAAATGTGGAGGGTAAAATAGGGAAAGATCAAGATACACTTCCACCTCGTGCTGAAGCTGCTGCCACTAGTTATGGCCGAGACGATGAAATGCCATCAACGTCATCTGCCAAGGCCGATGCCCAATGTCATAGTAGAGAGCATGTAAAATCCAAAAAAATAAAGCTCAGTTAAATGACTCAAAAATCTAAATCAAAATCGTCTGAGAAGAAGTGTAAACTTGCCAATGTGACATTTACGACACGGAGTGGCAAGGAACGGCTGAGGGCCTGGCCTATGTTCAAGGCTAGTGGTTCAGCTTCACTTGAGGATGTAAGCACTCATCCTCCTGCTAGAAAACTTAAAAGAGTTAAGATGGCAAAAGCACAGCAAAGAACTGTGCGTTCTTCTAAATCACAAATCCCCAAGGAGAATCCAATTGTGTCAGTTGTGATGCCTGCACCTCTTTTTTCTTTCATTTTTCTTTGCATCATGTGCTGCTTGGGGACTATTTTTGGAAGTGCCATCCTGTCTGACACTGCAGTGCCACTCCTAGATGGGCCAGGTGTTTGTGTCGGCAACTTGTGTCGCTTAGCTTAGTCACACAGCTACCTCATTGCGCCTCTTTTTTTCTTTGCATCATGTGCTGTTTGGGGACTATTTTTTTGAAGTGCCATCCTGTCTGACACTGCAGTGCCACTCCTAGATGGGCCAGGTGTTTGTGTCGGCCACTTGTGTCGCTTAGCTTAGTCATCCAGCTACCTCATTGCGCCTCTTTTTTTCTTTGCATCATGTGCTGTTTGGGGACTATATTTTTAATCTGCCATCCTGTCTGACACTGCAGTGCCACTCCTAGATGGGCCAGGTGTTTGTGTCGGCCACTTGGGTCGCTTAGCTTAGCCATCCAGCGACCTTGGTGCACCTCTTTTTTTCTTTGCATCATGTGCTGTTTGGGGACTATTTTTTAAATCTGCCATCCTGTCTGACACTGCAGTGCCACTCCTAGATGGGCCAGGTGTTTGTGTCGGCCGCTTGGGTCGCTTAGCTTAGCCATCCAGCGACCTTGGTGCACCTCTTTTTTTCTTTGCATCATGTGCTGTTTGGGGACTATTTTTTAAATCTGCCATCCTGTCTGACACTGCAGTGCCACTCCTAGATGGGCCAGGTGTTTGTGTCGGCCACTTGGGTCGCTTAGCTTAGTCACACAGCTACCTCATTGCGCCTCTTTTTTTCTTTGCATCATGTGCTGTTTGGGGACTATTTTTTTGAAGTGCCATCCTGTCTGACACTGCAGTGCCACTCCTAGATGGGCCAGGTGTTTGTGTCGGCCACTTGGGTCGCTTAGCTTAGTCATCCAGCGACCTCGGTGCAAATTTTAGGACTAAAAATAATATTGTGAGGTGTTCAGAATAGACTGAAAATGAGTGGAAATTATGGTTATTGAGGTTAATAATACTATGGGATCAAAATGACCCCCAAATTCTATGATGTAAGCTGTTTTTGAGGGGTTTTTTGTAAAAAAAACACCCGAATCCAAAACACACCCGAATCCGACAAAAAATTTTCAGGGAGGTTTTGCCAAAACGCGTCCGAATCCAAAACAAGGCCGCGGAACCGAATCCAAAACCAAAACACAAAACCCGAAAAATTTCCGGTGCACATCACTAGTATAAATATAAATATTCTGTGTAGGGGGGTGCTACCTAGGCAACGTAAAGGTCAATTACACATACAGAGAGAAAGGGAGAAATTTGCCTTATAGTGGTGCACATTGGTACCTATAAAACATAACTTTTATTTCATATGGTGTATAAAAATTTGTGAACTATAGGCTAAAAGATACATCTAAGTGAAAAGATTAGGAAAAGTGTTTAAAATATGACTCCCCACACACAGGGTGTCCGCTAAGTGCAGAAACTGGTATATTAGGTACAGTATATCACCAGGTAAATGCCTTTATATGTTTCTTAACAATAAATGCCATGCAGTATCAACCTTATTTGTGTGTTTGTCTTTATTCTACTGTATTGCCATGCTGGCCCTTAATAGACACATAAAAAGCAGCAATGTGTATTCAGTTTGATATCTATCTGATAATATTTATATCTCTCACAATGCACTATGTGTGTCTTATTATTTATCAGCAAAGGACAGAATAGTATGCTAGGAAATAATCCTACACCGCCTCCTCCTTTGGTATAGCTGTCATATATTTCTTATCTTACCTCTGGTATGAGTAGTTCACTTGTATGAAGTCAGCAATAAACTTCCTCCTGACTGAAGAAGCTGAGCGACCTGGCTCAGGGAAACGCGTTAAGGCACTGCTGTGGAATCCCAACCTTTGTCCAGTTTGATCCAGATAAGGACTCTTTTGCACACTTGGATTTCCAAGGACTCTACTTGCAAACCACTCCTTTCAGCACAACCAGCAAGATTATGGAAACCCCTTGAATATCTGCACAGACGAGCAATCATCACCATTTTTATATGGAACTGTGTGAGAGGTACTATTAAGGGTATTACAAGCTGACTGCACAAATAATTCTAAGGAGGAGGAAATCTGCACTTTATTAAGTCCGGGATCACTAAAATAATGGTTGGGTCCTTTCCAGCAATTTGAATCATTATCACCTCAGAGCCAATTCCTATTTTTGATTTTATCACATTGCATTTTATATTTTAATTGTATGGTTAACTCTTAAATACCTCATCTTCACGTTTTTAATTTATGTGATAATTATGTTTATTAAAATTTCTAACTGATCCAGTGGTAATTGATTTATTGAACAATTGGCGACACAACTCATAGCGCTGGTACCTCTTTGCAAAGGACAGAATAGTATGCTAGGAAATAATCCTACACCGCCTCCTCCTTTGGTATAGCTGTCATATATTTCTTATCTTACCTCTGGTATGAGTAGTTCACTTGTATGAAGTCAGCAATAAACTTCCTTGTGACTTTCCTGTGCTGTTGTTGGGCCGTTCTTATCTGTTTCTGATTTTCCAAGTTGATCACATGATATATTTTAAACCACTCTCTGTGGAGGAGATTTATTAAAGCATGGAGCGAGTTAAAGTGGAAAAAGATAAAGTGCTGTACTAACCAATCAGCTTCTGTCATTTTACAGTATAGGATGTGCTTAAAAATGACTGTTATAAGTTGATTGGTTAGTGCTTTATCTCTCTTCACGCTTTGGTAAATCTCCCTGACATTTTTTCTCTAAGGAAACAATGTAAGGTGAAAATAGGTCAATTCTGTTAAAAGTTACAGAAAGTTAATATTTTTTATTTTAACTTTTTGAAGCACTCTGTTTGTACATGCTGTGCTTGAAGCGTTCTGTACATTCTGTGCCCAGAGCCTTTTTAGATTGCCAAAAGCTGCTTTCTGATGTTTTCTGTAGTTTCATAACTGGGAAAATGATATATTATCTGTATAAATTGTTTATACATTTACTTAGCAAAATTGTAAAAAATGTTCAGCAAAGTATTTTTATAGCAAGGTGAATTGTAGAGATGAGCGGGTTCGGTTTCTCTGAATCCGAACCCGCACGAACTTCATGTTTTTTTCACGGGTCCGAGCAGACTCGGATCCTCCCGCCTTGCTCGGTTAACCCGAGCGCGCCCGAACGTCATCATGACGCTGTCGGATTCTCGCGAGACTCGGATTCTATATAAGGAGCCGCGCGTCGCCGCCATTTTCACACGTGCATTGAGATTGATAGGGAGAGGACGTGGCTGGCGTCCTCTCCATTTAGATTAGGGTTGAGAGAGAGAGAGAGAGATTGACCTGAGGCTGTGATACTGTAGAAGAGAGTGCAGAGTTTAGTGACTGACGACCACAGTGACCACCAGACAGTGCAGTTGTTTGTTTTATTTAATATATCCGTTCTCTGCCTGAAAAAAACGATACACACAGTGACTCAGTCACATACCATATCTGTGTGCACTGCTCAGCCCAGTGTGCTGCATCAATGTATATATATATCTGACTGTGCTCAGCTCACACAGCTTATAATTGTGGGGGAGACTGGGGAGCACTGCAGTGCCAGTTATAGGTTATAGCAGGAGCCAGGAGTACATAATATTATATTAAAATTAAACAGTGCACACTTTTGCTGCAGGAGTGCCACTGCCAGTGTGACTAGTGACCAGTGACCTGACCACCAGTATATATAATATTAGTAGTATACTATCTCTTTATCAACCAGTCTATATTAGCAGCAGACACAGTACAGTGCGGTAGTTCACGGCTGTGGCTACCTCTGTGTCGGCACTCGGCAGCCCGTCCATAATTGTATATACCACCTAACCGTGGTTTTTTTTTCTTTCTTTATAGTCATACTAGTTACGAGTATACTATCTCTTTATCAACCAGTCTATATTAGCAGCAGACACAGTACAGTGCGGTAGTTCACGGCTGTGGCTACCTCTGTGTCGGCACTCGGCAGCCCGTCCATAATTGTATATACCACCTAACCGTGGTTTTTTTTTTCTTTCTTTATACATACATACTAGTTACGAGTATACTATCTCTTTATCAACCAGTCTATATTAGCAGCAGACACAGTACAGTGCGGTAGTTCACGGCTGTGGCTACCTCTGTGTCGGCACTCGGCAGCCCGTCCATAATTGTATATACCACCTAACCGTGTTTTTTTTTTCTTTCTTTATACATACATACTAGTTACGAGTATACTATCTCTTTATCAACCAGTCTATATTAGCAGCAGACACAGTACAGTGCGGTAGTTCACGGCTGTGGCTACCTCTGTGTCGGCACTCGGCAGCCCGTCCATAATTGTATATACCACCTAACCGTGGTTTTTTTTTCTTTCTTTATACATACATACTAGTTACGAGTATACTATCTCTTTATCAACCAGTCTATATATTAGCAGCAGACACAGTACAGTGCGGTAGTTCACGGCTGTGGCTACCTCTGTGTCGGCACTCGGCAGCCCGTCCATAATTGTATATACCACCTAACCGTGGTTTTTTTTTCTTTCTTTATAGTCATACTAGTTACGAGTATACTATCTCTTTATCAACCAGTCTATATTAGCAGCAGACACAGTACAGTGCGGTAGTTCACGGCTGTGGCTACCTCTGTGTCGGCACTCGGCAGCCCGTCCATAATTGTATATACCACCTAACCGTGGTTTTTTTTTCTTTCTTTATACATACATACTAGTTACGAGTATACTATCTCTTTATCAACCAGTCTATATATTAGCAGCAGACACAGTACAGTGCGGTAGTTCACGGCTGTGGCTACCTCTGTGTCGGCACTCGGCAGCCCGTCCATAATTGTATATACCACCTAACCGTGTTTTTTTCTTCTTTCTTTATAGTCATACTAGTTACGAGTATACTATCTCTTTATCAACCAGTCTATATTAGCAGCAGACACAGTACAGTGCGGTAGTTCACGGCTGTGGCTACCTCTGTGTCGGCACTCGGCAGCCCGTCCATAATTGTATATACCACCTAACCGTGGTTTTTTTTTCTTTCTTTATACATACATACTAGTTACGAGTATACTATCTCTTTATCAACCAGTCTATATATTAGCAGCAGACACAGTACAGTGCGGTAGTTCACGGCTGTGGCTACCTCTGTGTCGGCACTCGGCAGCCCGTCCATAATTGTATATACCACCTAACCGTGGTTTTTTATTCTTTCTTTATACATACATACTAGTTACGAGTATACTATCTCTTTATCAACCAGTCTATATATTAGCAGCAGACACAGTACAGTGCGGTAGTTCACGGCTGTGGCTACCTCTGTGTCGGCACTCGGCAGCCCGTCCATAATTGTATATACCACCTAACCGTGTTTTTTTTTTCTTTCTTTATAGTCATACTAGTTACGAGTATACTATCTCTTTATCAACCAGTCTATATTAGCAGCAGACACAGTACAGTGCGGTAGTTCACGGCTGTGGCTACCTCTGTGTCGGCACTCGGCAGCCCGTCCATAATTGTATATACCACCTAACCGTGGTTTTTTTTTCTTTCTTTATACATACATACTAGTTACGAGTATACTATCTCTTTATCAACCAGTCTATATTAGCAGCAGACACAGTACAGTGCGGTAGTTCACGGCTGTGGCTACCTCTGTGTCGGCACTCGGCAGCCCGTCCATAATTGTATATACCACCTAACCGTGGTTTTTTTTTCTTTCTTTATACATACATACATACATACTAGTTACGAGTATACTATCTCTTTATCAACCAGTCTATATATTAGCAGCAGACACAGTACAGTGCGGTAGTTCACGGCTGTGGCTACCTCTGTGTCGGCACTCGGCAGCCCGTCCATAATTGTATATACCACCTAACCGTGGTTTTTTTTTCTTTCTTTATACATACATACTAGTTACGAGTATACTATCTCTTTATCAACCAGTCTATATATTAGCAGCAGACACAGTACAGTGCGGTAGTTCACGGCTGTGGCTACCTCTGTGTCGGCACTCGGCAGCCCGTCCATAATTGTATATACCACCTAACCGTGGTTTTTTTTTCTTTCTTTATACATACATACTAGTTACGAGTATACTATCTCTTTATCAACCAGTCTATATATTAGCAGCAGACACAGTACAGTGCGGTAGTTCACGGCTGTGGCTACCTCTGTGTCGGCACTCGGCAGCCCGTCCATAATTGTATATACCACCTAACCGTGGTTTTTTTTTCTTTCTTTATACATACATACTAGTTACGAGTATACTATCTCTTTATCAACCAGTCTATATTAGCAGCAGACACAGTACAGTGCGGTAGTTCACGGCTGTGGCTACCTCTGTGTCGGCACTCGGCAGCCCGTCCATAATTGTATATACCACCTAACCGTGGTTTTTTTTTCTTTCTTTATACATACATACTAGTTACGAGTATACTATCTCTTTATCAACCAGTCTATATATTAGCAGCAGACACAGTACAGTGCGGTAGTTCACAGCTGTGGCTACCTCTGTGTCGGCACTCGGCAGCCCGTCCATAATTGTATATACCACCTAACCGTGGTTTTTTTTTCTTTCTTTATACATACATACTAGTTACGAGTATACTATCTCTTTATCAACCAGTCTACATATTAGCAGCAGACACAGTACAGTGCGGTAGTTCACGGCTGTGGCTACCTCTGTGTCGGCACTCGGCAGCCCGTCCATAATTGTATACTAGTATCCAATCCATCCATCTCCATTGTTTACCTGAGGTGCCTTTTAGTTGTGCCTATTAAAATATGGAGAACAAAAATGTTGAGGTTCCAAAATTAGGGAAAGATCAAGATCCACTTCCACCTCGTGCTGAAGCTGCTGCCACTAGTCATGGCCGAGACGATGAAATGCCAGCAACGTCGTCTGCCAAGGCCGATGCCCAATGTCATAGTACAGAGCATGTCAAATCCAAAACACCAAATATCAGTAAAAAAAGGACTCCAAAACCTAAAATAAAATTGTCGGAGGAGAAGCGTAAACTTGCCAATATGCCATTTACCACACGGAGTGGCAAGGAACGGCTGAGGCCCTGGCCTATGTTCATGGCTAGTGGTTCAGCTTCACATGAGGATGGAAGCACTCAGCCTCTCGCTAGAAAAATGAAAAGACTAAAGCTGGCAAAAGCAGTAGCACCGCAAAGAACTGTGCGTTCTTCGAAATCCCAAATCCACAAGGAGAGTCCGACTCCAATTGTGTCGGTTGCGATGCCTGACCTTCCCAACACTGGACGTGAAGAGCATGCGCCTTCCACCATTTGCACGCCCCCTGCAAGTGATGGAAGGAGCACCCGCAGTCCAGTTCCTGATAGTCAGATTGAAGATGTCAGTGTTGAAGTACACCAAGATGAGGAGGATATGGGTGTTGCTGGCGCTGGGGAGGAAATTGACCAGGAGGATTCTGATGGTGAGGTGGTTTGTTTAAGTCAGGCACCCGGGGAGACACCTGTTGTCCGTGGTAGGAATATGGCCGTTGACATGCCTGGTGAAAATACCAAAAAAATCAGCTCTTCGGTGTGGAAGTATTTCACCAGAAATGCGGACAACAGGTGTCAAGCCGTGTGTTGCCTTTGTCAAGCTGTAATAAGTAGGGGTAAGGACGTTAACCACCTCGGAACATCCTCCCTTATACGTCACCTGCAGCGCATTCATAATAAGTCAGTGACAAGTTCAAAAACTTTGGGTGACAGCGGAAGCAGTCCACTGACCAGTAAATCCCTTCCTCTTGTAACCAAGCTCACGCAAACCACCCCACCAACTCCCTCAGTGTCAATTTCCTCCTTCCCCAGGAATGCCAATAGTCCTGCAGGCAATGTCACTGGCAATTCTGACGAGTCCTCTCCTGCCTGGGATTCCTCCGATGCATCCTTGCGTGTAACGCCTACTGCTGCTGGCGCTGCTGTTGTTGCTGCTGGGAGTCGATGGTCATCCCAGAGGGGAAGTCGTAAGCCCACTTGTACTACTTCCAGTAAGCAATTGACTGTTCAACAGTCCTTTGCGAGGAAGATGAAATATCACAGCAGTCATCCTGCTGCAAAGCGGATAACTGAGGCCTTGACAACTATGTTGGTGTTAGACGTGCGTCCGGTATCCGCCGTTAGTTCACAGGGAACTAGACAATTTATTGAGGCAGTGTGCCCCCGTTACCAAATACCATCTAGGTTCCACTTCTCTAGGCAGGCGATACCGAGAATGTACACGGACGTCAGAAAAAGACTCACCAGTGTCCTAAAAAATGCAGTTGTACCCAATGTCCACTTAACCACGGACATGTGGACAAGTGGAGCAGGGCAGGGTCAGGACTATATGACTGTGACAGCCCACTGGGTAGATGTATGGACTCCCGCCGCAAGAACAGCAGCGGCGGCACCAGTAGCAGCATCTCGCAAACGCCAACTCTTTCCTAGGCAGGCTACGCTTTGTATCACCGCTTTCCAGAATACGCACACAGCTGAAAACCTCTTACGGCAACTGAGGAAGATCATCGCGGAATGGCTTACCCCAATTGGACTCTCCTGTGGATTTGTGGCATCGGACAACGCCAGCAATATTGTGTGTGCATTAAATATGGCTAAATTCCAGCACGTCCCATGTTTTGCACATACCTTGAATTTGGTGGTGCAGAATTTTTTAAAAAACGACAGGGGCGTGCAAGAGATGCTGTCGGTGGCCAGAAGAATTGCGGGACACTTTCGGCGTACAGGCACCACGTACAGAAGACTGGAGCACCACCAAAAACTACTGAACCTGCCCTGCCATCATCTGAAGCAAGAAGTGGTAACGAGGTGGAATTCAACCCTCTATATGCTTCAGAGGTTGGAGGGGCAGCAAAAGGCCATTCAAGCCTATACAATTGAGCACGATATAGTAGGTTGAATGCACCTGTCTCAAGCGCAGTGGAGAATGATTTCAACGTTGTGCAAGGTTCTGATGCCCTTTGAACTTGCCACACGTGAAGTCAGTTCAGACACTGCCAGCCTGAGTCAGGTCATTCCCCTCATCAGGCTTTTGCAGAAGAAGCTGGAGACATTGAAGGAGGAGCTAACACGGAG
The DNA here is from genome assembly GCF_028390025.1 of Pseudophryne corroboree. Taxonomy (NCBI): domain Eukaryota; kingdom Metazoa; phylum Chordata; class Amphibia; order Anura; family Myobatrachidae; genus Pseudophryne; species Pseudophryne corroboree. Next base: position 258,277,886 of record NC_086453.1, read on the forward strand.
CGATTCCGCTAGGCATGTGGGACTTGTGGATGGAGCCCTTAATTCGCTTAACAAGGATTCACGGGTGGTCAATCTGTTGAAATCAGAGCACTACATTTTGGCCACCGTGCTCGATCCTAGATTTAAAGCCTACCTTGGATCTCTCTTTCCGGCAGACACAAGTCTGCTGTGGTTGAAAGACCTGCTGGTGACAAAATTGTCAAGTCAAGCGGAACGCGACCTGTCAACATCTCCTCCTTCACATTCTCCCGCAACTGGGGGTGCGAGGAAAAGGCTCAGAATTCCGAGCCCACCCGCTGGTGGTGATGCAGGGCAGTCTGGAGCGACTGCTGATGCTGACAGCTGGTCCGGACTGAAGGACCTGACAACGATTACGGACATGTCGTCTACTGTCACTGCATATGATTCTCTCAACATTGATAGAATGGTGGAGGATTATATGAGTGACCGCATCCAAGTAGGCACGTCACACAGTCCGTACTTATACTGGCAGGAAAAAGAGGCAATTTGGAGGCCCTTGCACAAACTGGCTTTATTCTACCTAAGTTGCCCTCCCACAAGTGTGTACTCCGAAAGAGTGTTTAGTGCCGCCGCTCACCTTGTCAGCAATCGGCGTACGAGGTTACATCCAGAAAATGTGGAGAAGATGATGTTCATTAAAATGAATTATAATCAATTCCTCCGCGGAGACATTGACCAGCAGCAATTGCCTCCACAAAGTACACAGGGAGCTGAGATGGTGGATTCCAGTGGGGACGAATTGATAATCTGTGAGGAGGGGGATGTACACGGTGATATATCGGAGGGTGATGATGAGGTGGACATCTTGCCTCTGTAGAGCCAGTTTGTGCAAGGAGAGATTAATTGCTTCTTTTTTGGGGGGGTCCAAACCAACCCGTCATATCAGTCACAGTCGTGTGGCAGACCCTGTCACTGAAATGATGGGTTGGTTAAAGTGTGCATGTCCTGTTTTGTTTATACAACATAAGGGTGGGTGGGAGGGCCCAAGGACAATTCCATCTTGCACCTCTTTTTTTATTTTCTTTTTCTTTGCGTCATGTGCTGTTTGGGGAGGGTTTTTTGGAAGGGACATCCTGCGTGACACTGCAGTGCCACTCCTAGATGGGCCCGGTGTTTGTGTCGGCCACTAGGGTCGCTTATCTTACTCACACAGCTACCTCATTGCGCCTCTTTTTTTCTTTGCGTCATGTGCTGTTTGGGGAGGGTTTTTTGGAAGGGACATCCTGCGTGACACTGCAGTGCCACTCCTAGATGGGCCCGGTGTTTGTGTCGGCCACTAGGGTCGCTTATCTTACTCACACAGCTACCTCATTGCGCCTCTTTTTTTCTTTGCGTCATGTGCTGTTTGGGGAGGGTTTTTTGGAAGGGACATCCTGCGTGACACTGCAGTGCCACTCCTAGATGGGCCCGGTGTTTGTGTCGGCCACTAGGGTCGCTTATCTTACTCACACAGCTACCTCATTGCGCCTCTTTTTTTCTTTGCGTCATGTGCTGTTTGGGGAGGGTTTTTTGGAAGGGACATCCTGCGTGACACTGCAGTGCCACTCCTAGATGGGCCCGGTGTTTGTGTCGGCCACTAGGGTCGCTAATCTTACTCGCACAGCTACCTCATTGCGCCTCTTTTTTTCTTTGCGTCATGTGCTGTTTGGGGAGGGTTTTTTGGAAGGGCCATCCTGCGTGACACTGCAGTGCCACTCCTAGATGGGCCCGGTGTTTGTGTCGGCCACTAGGGTCGCTTATCTTACTCACACAGCGACCTCGGTGCAAATTTTAGGACTAAAAATAATATTGTGAGGTGTGAGGTATTCAGAATAGACTGAAAATGAGTGGAAATTATGGTTTTTGAGGTTAATAATACTTTGGGATCAAAATGACCGCCAAATTCTATGATTTAAGCTGTTTTTTAGGTTTTTTGGAAAAAAACACCCGAATCCAAAACACACCCGAATCCGACAAAAAAAATTCGGTGAGGTTTTGCCAAAACGCGGTCGAACCCAAAACACGGCCGCGGAACCGAACCCAAAACCAAAACACAAAACCCGAAAAATTTCCGGCGCTCATCTCTAGTGAATTGTGGGTACAGTATGTCTATAGAAATGTCTATACAGGTAGGTCCTTATACATGTAGCCTCAATACGATATATGGCGCAAGATGCCTTGCATGACTGAGCTACTCTGAGACGTGTAGCGTACCTTCTCTATATTTTAATTATTTAAATCATGTTTGCATTGCAGACGAGCGAATCACCACTCACTGCTCACTATTGGCTGGGCTGCAACTTTAACTGCAAAGGAATTAATTTAAAACACGTACAAAGTTGCAGCACAATGGAACTTGGTGCGAGAAAAAGACACAGTCGCTGTATCATAACACTTAGGGGTATATGCAATTCCGGACAACTTGCGCCTTTTTTTCATCCGTTTTAAAATTCGACTGTACTCGACAGCCGCAGCCCTCCCGCCGGGACCATGAATTCACCATATGCAATACAAAACGCATTCAACACTCCCCTTGTCGAATAACGGACCAATCGTCGAGTAGTGGGCGTCCTGAATTCGACTTCCCGCCGTTTTGAGCCCTTTATTAGGGCTTGTTTGCTGCATGCTCAGCAGCCATTTTGTGAACCTGCAGAGAGGTGTGTGGAGGTGCAGAGCTAGCAAATTGGTTGTTTGCTGTGGTATCGTTTGGACACCCAGCAGGCTTTAATCCAGGACAGACAGGAGGATACCTGTTACCCCGGAGGAGAGTCGTTTTTGGAGCGATTTCTACATTTTTAGGTAAGTACCACATGTGGGTCTGGTGTTGCATGTATGTGTTTGTGTAGTGGGGGATGCCATGAGGTGTACATGGGGTGTTTGGGGTATGTCTTTGGGGTGTTTGGGGTATGTATATATTAGTGATGAGCGGGTTCGGTTTCTCGGAAACCGAACCCCCCCGAACTTCACGCTTTTTACACGGGTCCGAGGCAGACTCGGATCTTCCCGCCTTGCTCGGCTAACCCGAGCGCGCCCGAACGTCATCATCCCGCTGTCGGATTCTCGCGAGGCTCGTATTCTATCGCGAGACTCGGATTCTATATAAGGAGCCGCGCGTCGCCGCCATTTTCACACGTGCATTGAGATTGATAGGGAGAGGACGTGGCTGGCGTCCTCTCCGTTTAGAATAGAAATAGATAGTGAGAGTGAGACACTTGATTTACTGGAGCTTAGGAGTACTCAGAGAGTGCAGAGTTTACTAGTGACTGACCAGTGACCACCAGTGCAGTTTTATTATTATTTAATATAATTTATTTATTATTTATTTATTAGCAGTTTCTTATATAGCGCAGCATATTCCGTTGCGCTTTACAATTAGAACAACAATTATAGAACAAAACTGGGTACAGACAGACAGACAGACAGAGGTAGGAAGGCCCTGCTCGCGAGCTTACAATCTATAGGGAAATAGGCATTGATACACAAGGATAGATGCTACTTGTCACATAATGGTTCCCCAGGTTGCTAGGTTCTTAATGGGTTGTATATGATATGATCACCCAGCAATGTTGGAAGACAAAATGTGAGTTTATGTGGACTGTACAGAGGGGATGTAACTTGATAGGGAAGCTGTGAAGGTTATGTGTGTGGGTCAGAAATTTGGTAGGCTTGTCTGAAGAGATAAGTTTTCAGAGAACGTTTAAAGGTTTGGAGACTAGAGGAGAGTCTTATTGTGCGTGGGAGTGCATTCCACAGAGTGGGTGAAGCCCGGGTAAAGTCCTGTAATTTTGAGTGGGAACAGGTAATACATGTGGATGAGAGACGCAGATCTTGTGCAGAGCGGAGAGGTCTGGTAGGGAGATATTTTGAGATGAGTGAGGAGATGTATGATGGTGCAGTTTGGTTAATAGCCTTGTATGTAAGTAAAAGTATTTTATATTTGACACGGTAGAATACCGGTAACCAATGGAGGGACTGACAGAGCGGATCAGCAGATGAAGAACGTCTGGCGAGGAAGATTAGCCTCGCAGCTGCATTTAAAATGGATTGAAGTGGTGATAGCCTATGTTTGGGAAGACCAGTAAGGAGACTATTACAATAATCAATGCGGGAGATGATGAGTGCATGAATTAGAGTTTTTGCAGTATCTTGTGTAAGATAAGGGCGTATTTTGGATATGTTTTTAAGGTGCATGTAACATGATTTAGAGACAGATTGAATGTGTGGAACAAAGGACAGTTCAGAGTCAAGGGTGACACCTAGGCAACGAGCTTGTGGGGTGGGGTGGATAGTTGCATTGTCAACAGTTATAGAGATATCAGGTTGGTAACTACTCTTAGCTGGTGGGAAAATAATCCGTTCTCTGCCTGAAAAAAAACGATACACAGTGACACAGTATACCATATCTGTGCTCAGCCTCAGTGTGCTGCATCATCTATGTATATCTGACTGTGCTGAGTGCTCACTGCTCACACAGCTTAATTGTGGGGGAGACTGGGGAGCAGTTATAGCAGGAGTACATATATTTAACAGTGCACACTTTTGCTGCCAGAGTGCCACTGCCAGTGTGACTGACCAGTGACCAGTGACCACCAGTATATTGTGATTGTCTGCCTGAAAAAGTTAAACACTCGTCGTGTGGTGTTTTTATTCTATAAACGCATTCTGCTGACAGTGTCCAGCAGGTCCGTCATTATATAATATATACCTATCCTGCAGTAGTGATATATATATATTTTTTATATCATTATCATCCAGTCTATACTAGCAGCAGACGCAGTACGGTAGTCCACGGCTGTAGCTACCTCTGTGTCGGCAGTCGCTCGTCCATAATTGTATACCTACCTGTGGTGGTTTTTTTTTTTTTTCTATCTTCTTCATACTAGTAGTTAACTTTAGGAGTCTGCAGTGCTGACAGTGTCCAGCAGGTCCGTCATTATATAATATATACCTGTCCGGCTGCAGTAGTGATATATATATATATTTTATATCATTATCATCCAGTCTATATTAGCAGCAGACGCAGTACGGTAGTCCACGGCTGTAGCTACCTCTGTGTCGGCAGTCGCTCGTCCATCCATAATTGTATACCACCTACCTGTTGTGTTTTTTTTTTCTATCTTCTTGATACTAGTAGCTTACTTTAGGAGTCTGCAGTGCTGACAGTGTCCAGCAGGTCCGTCATTATATAATATATACCTGTCCGGCTGCAGTAGTGATATATATATATATTTTATATCATTATCATCCAGTCTATATTAGCAGCAGACGCAGTACGGTAGTCCACGGCTGTAGCTACCTCTGTGTCGGCAGTCGCTCGTCCATCCATAATTGTATACCACCTACCTGTTGTGTTTTTTTTTTCTATCTTCTTGATACTAGTAGCTTACTTTAGGAGTCTGCAGTGCTGACAGTGTCCAGCAGGTCCGTCATTATATAATATATACCTGTCCGGCTGCAGTAGTGATATATATATATTTTTTATATCATTATCATCCAGTCTATATTAGCAGCAGACGCAGTACGGTAGTCCACGGCTGTAGCTACCTCTGTGTCGGCAGTCGCTCGTCCATCCATAATTGTATACCACCTACCTGTGGTGGGTTTTTTTTTCTATCTTCTTGATACTAGTAGCTTACTTTAGGAGTCTGCAGTGCTGACAGTGTCCAGCAGGTCCGTCATTATATAATATATACCTGTCCGGCTGCAGTAGTGATATATATATATTTTTTATATCATTATCATCCAGTCTATATTAGCAGCAGACGCAGTACAGTAGTCCACGGCTGTAGCTACCTCTGTGTCGGCAGTCGCTCGTCCATCCATAATTGTATACCACCTACCTGTGGTGTTTTTTTTTTTCTATCTTCTTGATACTAGTAGCTTACTTTAGGAGTCTGCAGTGCTGACAGTGTCCAGCAGGTCCGTCATTATATAATATATACCTGTCCAGCTGCAGTAGTGATATATATATATATTTTTTATATCATTATCATCCAGTCTATATTAGCAGCAGACGCAGTACGGTAGTCCACGGCTGTAGCTACCTCTGTGTCGGCAGTCGCTCGTCCATCCATAAGTATACTAGTATCCATCCATCTCCATTGTTTACCTGAGGTGCCTTTTAGTTGTGCCTATTAAAATATGGAGAACAAAAATGTTGAGGTTCCAAAAATAGGGAAAGATCAAGATCGACTTCCACCTCGTGCTGAAGCTGCTGCCACTAGTCATGGCCGAGATGATGAAATGCCATCAAAGTCGTCTGCCAAGGCCGATGCCCAATGTCATAGTACAGAGCATGTAAAATCCAAAACACCAAAAATCTAAAATAAAATTGTCGGAGGAAAAGCGTAAACTTGCCAATATGCCATTTACCACACGGAGTGGCAAGGAACGGCTGAGGCCCTGGCCTATGTTCATGGCTAGTGGTTCAGCTTCACATGAGGATGGAAGCACTCAGCCTCTCGCTAGAAAAATGAAAAGACTCAAGCTGGCAAAAGCACAGCAAAGAACTGTGCGTTTTTCGAAATAACAAATCCACAAGGAGAGTCCAATTGTGTCGTTTGCGATGCCTGACCTTCCCAACACTGGACGTGAAGAGCATGCGCCTTCCACCATTTGCACGCCCCCTGCAAGTGCTGGAAGGAGCACCCGCAGTCCAGTTCCTGATAGTCAGATTGAAGATGTCAGTGTTGAAGTACACCAGGATGAGGAGTATATGGGTGTTGCTGGCGCTGGGGAGGAAATTGACCAGGAGGATTCTGATGGTGAGGTGGTTTGTTTAAGTCAGGCACCGGGGAGACACCTGTTGTCCGTGGGAGGAATAGGGCCATTGACATGCCTGGTGAAAATACCAAAAAAATCAGCTCTTCGGTGTTGAAGTATTTCAACAGAAATGCGGACAACATTTGTCAAGCCGTGTGTTGCCTTTGTCAAGCTGTAATAAGTAGGGGTAAGGACGTTAACCACCTCGGAACATCCTCCCTTATACGTCACCTGCAGCGCATTCATCATAAGTCAGTGACAAGTTCAAAAACTTTGGGCGACAGCGGAAGCAGTCCACTGACCAGTAAATCCCTTCCTCTTGTAACCAAGCTCACGCAAACCACCCCACCAACTCCCTCAGTGTCAATTTCCTCCTTCCCCAGGAATGCCAATAGTCCTGCAGGCCATGTCACTGGCAATTCTGACGAGTCCTCTCCTGCCTGGGATTCCTCCGATGCATCCTTGCGTGTAACGCCTACTGCTGCTGGCGCTGCTGTTGTTGCTGCTGGGAGTCGATGGTCATCCCAGAGGGGAAGTCGTACTCGTAAGACCACTTTTACTACTTCCACCAAGCAATTGACTGTCCAACAGTCCTTTGCGAGGAAGATGAAATATCACAGCAGTCATCCTGCTGCAAAGCGGATAACTGAGGCCTTGGCATCCTGGGCGGTGAGAAACGTGGTTCCGGTATCCATCATTACTGCAGAGCCAACTAGAGACTTGTTGTAGGTACTGTGTCCCCGGTACCAAATACCATCTAGGTTCCATTTCTCTAGGCAGGCGATACCGAAAATGTACACAGACCTCAGAAAAAGACTCACCAGTGTCCTAAAAAATGCAGTTGTACCCAATGTCTACTTAACCACGGACATGTGGACAAGTGGAGCAGGGCAGGCTCAGGACTATATGACTGTGACAGCCCACTGGGTAGATGTATGGACTCCCGCCGCAAGAACAGCAGCGGCGGCACCAGTAGCAGCATCTCGCAAATGCCAACTCTTTCCTAGGCAGGCTACGCTTTGTATCACCGCTTTCCAGAATACGCACACAGCTAAAAACCTCTTACGGCAACTGAGGAAGATCATCGCAGAATGGCTTACCCCAATTGGACTCTCCTGTGGATTTGTGGCATCGGACAACGGCAGCAATATTGTGTGTGCATTAAATATGGGCAAATTCCAGCACGTCCCATGTTTTGCACATACCTTGAATTTGGTGGTGCAGAATTATTTAAAAAACGAGAGGGGCGTGCAAGAGATGCTGTCGGTGGCCAGAAGAATTGCTGGACACTTTCGGCGTACAGGCACCACGTACAGAAGACTGGAGCACCACCAAAAACGCCTGAACCTGCCCTGCCATCATCTGAAGCAAGAAGTGGTAACGAGGTGGAATTCAACCCTCTATATGCTTCAGAGGTTGGAGGAGCAGCAAAAGGCCATTCAAGCCTATACAACTGAGCACGATATAGGAGGTGGAATGCACCTGTCTCAAGCGCAGTGGAGAATGATTTCAACGTTGTGCAAGGTTCTGCAACCTTTTGAACTTGCCACACGTGAAGTCAGTTCAGACACTGCCAGCCTGAGTCAGGTCATTCCCCTCATCAGGCTTTTGCAGAAGAAGCTGGAGACATTGAAGGAGGAGCTAACACAGAGCGATTCCGCTAGGCATGTGGGACTTGTGGATGGAGCCCTTAATTCGCTTAACAAGGATTCACGGGTGGTCAATCTGTTGAAATCAGAGCACTACATTTTGTCCACCGTGCTCGATCCTAGTTTTAAAACCTACCTTGGATCTCTCTTTCCGGCAGACACAAGTCTGCTGGGGTTCAAAGAACTGCTGGTGACAAAATTGTCAAGTCAAGCGGAACGCGACCTGTCAACATCTCCTCCTTCACATTCTCCCGCAACTGGGGGTGCGAGGAAAAGGCTCAGAATTCCGAGCCCACCCGCTGGCGGTGATGCAGGGCAGTCTGGAGCGACTGCTGATGCTGACATCTGGTCCGGACTGAAGGACCTGACAACGATTACGGACATGTCGTCTACTGTCACTGCATATGATTCTCTCCCCATTGAAAGAATGGTGGAGGATTATATGAGTGACCGCATCCAAGTAGGCACGTCAGACAGTCCGTACTTATACTGGCAGGAAAAAGAGGCAATTTGGAGGCCCTTGCACAAACTGGCTTTATTCTACCTAAGTTGCCCTCCCACAAGTGTGTACTCCGAAAGAGTGTTTAGTGCCGCCAATCACCTTGTCAGCAATCGGCGTACGAGGTTACATCCAGAAAATGTGGAGAAGATGATGTTCATTAAAATGAATTATAATCAGTTCCTCCGTGGAGACATTGACCAGCAGCAATTGCCTCCACAAAGTACACAGGGAGCTGAGATGGTGGATTCCAGTGGGGACGAATTGATAATCTGTGAGGAGGGGGATGTACACGGTGATATATCGGAGGATGATGATGAGGTGGACATCTTGCCTCTGTAGAGCCAGTTTGTGCAAGGAGAGATTAATTGCTTCTTTTTTGGTGGGGGTCCAAACCAACCCGTCATTTCAGTCACAGTCGTGTGGCAGACCCTGTCACTGAAATGATGGGTTGGTTAAAGTGTGCATGTCCTGTTTATACAACATAAGGGTGGGTGAGAGGGCCCAAGGACAATTCCATCTTGCACCTCTTTTTTCTTTCATTTTTCTTTGCGTCATGTGCTGTTTGGGGAGTAGTTTTTGGAAGGGCCATCCTGCGTGACACTGCAGTGCCACTCCTAGATGGGCCAGGTGTTTGTGTCGGCCACTTGGGTCGCTTATCTTAGTCACACAGCTACCTCATTGCGCCTCTTTTTTTCTTTGCGTCATGTGCTGTTTGGGGGGTGTTTTTTGGAAGGGCCATCCTGCGTGACACTGCAGTGCCACTCGTAGATGGGCCAGGTGTTTGTGTCGGCCACTTGGGTCGCTTATCTTAGTCACACAGCTACCTCATTGCGCCTCTTTTTTTCTTTGCGTCATGTGCTGTTTGGGGGGTGTTTTTTGGAAGGGCCATCCTGCGTGACACTGCAGTGCCACTCCTAGATGGGCCAGGTGTTTGTGTCGGCCACTTGGGTCGCTTATCTTAGTCACACAGCTACCTCATTGCGCCTCTTTTTTTCTTTGCGTCATGTGCTGTTTGGGGGGTGTTTTTTGGAAGGGCCATCCTGCGTGACACTGCAGTGCCACTCCTAGATGGGCCAGGTGTTTGTGTCGGCCACTTGGGTCGCTGAGCTTAGTCATCCAGCGACCTCTGTGCAAATTTTAGGACTAAAAATAATATTGTGAGTAGAGATGAGCGGGTTCGGTTTCTCTGAAACCGAACCCGCACGAACTTCATGTTTTTTTCACGGGTCCGAGCAGACTCGGATCCTCCCGCCTTGCTCGGTTAACCCGAGCGCGCCCGAACGTCATCATGACGCTGTCGGATTCTCGCGAGACTCGGATTCTATATAAGGAGCCGCGCGTCGCCGCCATTTTCACACGTGCATTGAGATTGATAGGGAGAGGACGTGGCAGGCGTCCTCTCCATTAGAAATTAGATTAGAAGAGAGAGAGAGATTGTGCAGAGTCAGACAGAGTTTACCACAGTGACCAGTGCAGTTGTTGTTAGTTAACTTTTATTTATTTTAATATAATATATCCGTTCTCTGCTATATCCGTTCTCTGCCTGAAAAAAAACGATACACAGCAGCAGCCAGTCACACAGTGTGACTCAGTCTGTGTGCACTCAGCTCAGCCCAGTGTGCTGCACATCAATGTATAAAAGGCAAAGCTTATAATAATTGTGGGGGAGACTGGGGAGCACTGCAGGTTGTTATAGCAGGAGCCCCCAGGAGTACATAATATTATATTAATTTAAAATTAAACAGTGCACACTTTTGCTGCAGGAGTGCCACTGCCAGTGTGACTAGTGGTGACCAGTGCCTGACCACCAGTATAGTAGTATATTGTTGTATGTATTGTATACTATCTCTTTATCAACCAGTCTATATTAGCAGCAGACACAGTACAGTGCGGTAGTTCACGGCTGTGGCTACCTCTGTGTCGGCAGTCGGAACTCGGCAGGCAGTCCGTCCATCCATAATTGTATTACAATATATACCACCTAACCGTGGTATTTTTTTTTCTTTCTTTATACCGTCGTCATAGTGTCATACTAGTTGTTACGAGTATACTACTATCTCTTTATCAACCAGTGTACAGTGCGGTAGTTCACGGCTGTGGCTACCTCTGTGTCGGCAGTCGGCAGGCAGTCCGTCCATCCATAATTGTATTATTATTATAATATATACCACCTAACCGTGGTTTTTTTTTCATTCTTTATACCGTCGTCATAGTGTCATACTAGTTGTTACGAGTATACTACTATCTCTTTATCAACCAGTGTACAGTGCGGTAGTTCACGGCTGTGGCTACCTCTGTGTCGGCAGTCGGCAGGCAGTCCGTCCATCCATAATTGTATTATTATTATAATATATACCACCTAACCGTGGTTTTTTTTTTCATTCTTTATACCGTCGTCATAGTGTCATACTAGTTGTTACGAGTATACTACTATCTCTTTATCAACCAGTGTACAGTGCGGTAGTTCACGGCTGTGGCTACCTCTGTGTCGGCAGTCGGCAGGCAGTCCATCCATCCATAATTGTATTATTATTATAATATATACCACCTAACCGTGGTTTTTTTTTCATTCTTTATACCGTCGTCATAGTGTCATACTAGTTGTTACGAGTATACTACTATCTCTTTATCAACCAGTGTACAGTGCGGTAGTTCACGGCTGTGGCTACCTCTGTGTCGGCAGTCGGCAGGCAGTCCGTCCATCCATAATTGTATTATTATTATAATATATACCACCTAACCGTGGTTTTTTTTTCATTCTTTATACCGTCGTCATAGTGTCATACTAGTTGTTACGAGTATACTACTATCTCTTTATCAACCAGTGTACAGTGCGGTAGTTCACGGCTGTGGCTACCTCTGTGTCGGCAGTCGGCAGGCAGTCCGTCCATCCATAATTGTATTATTATTATAATATATACCACCTAACTGTGGTATTTTTTTTTCTTTCTTTATACCGTCGTCATAGTGTCATACTAGTTGTTACGAGTATACTACTATCTCTTTATCAACCAGTGTACAGTGCGGTAGTTCACGGCTGTGGCTACCTCTGTGTCGGCAGTCGGCAGGCAGTCCGTCCATCCATAATTGTATTATTATTATAATATATACCACCTAACCGTGGTTTTTTTTTCATTCTTTATACCGTCGTCATAGTGTCATACTAGTTGTTACGAGTATACTACTATCTCTTTATCAACCAGTGTACAGTGCGGTAGTTCACGGCTGTGGCTACCTCTGTGTCGGCAGTCGGCAGGCAGTCCGTCCATCCATAATTGTATTATTATTATAATATATACCACCTAACCGTGGTTTTTTTTTCATTCTTTATACCGTCGTCATAGTGTCATACTAGTTGTTACGAGTATACTACTATCTCTTTATCAACCAGTGTACAGTGCGGTAGTTCACGGCTGTGGCTACCTCTGTGTCGGCAGTCGGCAGGCAGTCCGTCCATCCATAATTGTATTATTATTATAATATATACCACCTAACCGTGGTTTTTTTTTCATTCTTTATACCGTCGTCATAGTGTCATACTAGTTGTTACGAGTATACTACTATCTCTTTATCAACCAGTGTACAGTGCGGTAGTTCACGGCTGTGGCTACCTCTGTGTCGGCAGTCGGCAGGCAGTCCGTCCATCCATAATTGTATTATTATTATAATATATACCACCTAACCGTGGTTTTTTTATACCACCTAACCGTGGCAGTCCGTCCATAATTGTATACTAGTATCCAATCCATCCATCTCCATTGTTTACCTGAGGTGCCTTTTAGTTCTGCCTATAAAATATGGAGAACAAAAAAGTTGAGGTTCCAAAATTAGGGAAAGATCAAGATCCACTTCCACCTCGTGCTGAAGCTGCTGCCACTAGTCATGGCCGAGACGATGAAATGCCAGCAACGTGGTCTGCCAAGGCCGATGCCCAATGTCATAGTACAGAGCATGTCAAATCCAAAACACCAAATATCAGTAAAAAAAGGACTCCAAAACCTAAAATAAAATTGTCGGAGGAGAAGCGTAAACTTGCCAATATGCCATTTACCACACGGAGTGGCAAGGAACGGCTGAGGCCCTGGCCTATGTTCATGGCTAGTGGTTCAGCTTCACATGAGGATGGAAGCACTCAGCCTCTCGCTAGAAAACTGAAAAGACTCAAGCTGGCAAAAGCACCGCAAAGAACTGTGCGTTCTTTGAAATCCCAAATCCACAAGGAGAGTCCAATTGTGTCGTTTGCGATGCCTGACCTTCCCAACACTGGACGTGAAGAGCATGCGCCTTCCACTATTTGCATGCCCCCTGCAAGTGCTGGAAGGAGCACCCGCAGTCCAGTTCCTGATAGTCAGATTGAAGATGTCAGTGTTGAAGTACACCAGGATGAGGAGGATATGGGTGTTGCTGGCGCTGGGGAGGAAATTGACCAGGAGGATTCTGATGGTGAGGTGGTTTGTTTAAGTCAGGCACCCGGGGAGACACCTGTTGTCCGTGGGAGGAATATGGCCGTTGACATGCCAGGTGAAAATACCAAAAAAATCAGCTCTTCGGTGTGGAGGTATTTCACCAGAAATGCGGACAACAGGTGTCAAGCCGTGTGTTCCCTTTGTCAAGCTGTAATAAGTAGGGGTAAGGACGTTAACCACCTCGGAACATCCTCCCTTATACGTCACCTGCAGCGCATTCATAATAAGTCAGTGACAAGTTCAAAAACTTTGGGTGACAGCGGAAGCAGTCCACTGACCAGTAAATCCCTTCCTCTTGTAACCAAGCTCACGCAAACCACCCCACCAACTCCCTCAGTGTCAATTTCCTCCTTCCCCAGGAATGCCAATAGTCCTGCAGGCCATGTCACTGGCAAGTCTGACGAGTCCTCTCCTGCCTGGGATTCCTCCGATGCATCCTTGCGTGTAACGCCTACTGCTGCTGGCGCTGCTGTTGTTGCCGCTGGGAGTCGATGGTCATCCCAGAGGGGAAGTCGTAAGCCCACTTGTACTACTTCCAGTAAGCAATTGACTGTTCAACAGTCCTTTGCGAGGAAGATGAAATATCACAGCAGTCATCCTACTGCAAAGCGGATAACTGAGTCCTTGACAACTATGTTGGTGTTAGACGTGCGTCCGGTATCCGCCGTTAGTTCACAGGGAACTAGACAATTTATTGAGGCAGTGTGCCCCCGTTACCAAATACCATCTAGGTTCCACTTCTCTAGGCAGGCGATACCGAGAATGTACACGGACGTCAGAAAAAGACTCACCAGTGTCCTAAAAAATGCAGTTGTACCCAATGTCCACTTAACCACGGACATGTGGACAAGTGGAGCAGGGCAGGGTCAGGACTATATGACTGTGACAGCCCACTGGGTAGATGTATGGACTCCCGCCGCAAGAACAGCAGCGGCGGCACCAGTAGCAGCATCTCGCAAACGCCAACTCTTTCCTAGGCAGGCTACGCTTTGTATCACCGCTTTCCAGAATACGCACACAGCTGAAAACCTCTTACGGCAACTGAGGAAGATCATCGCGGAATGGCTTACCCCAATTGGACTCTCCTGTGGATTTGTGGCATCGGACAACGCCAGCAATATTGTGTGTGCATTAAATATGGGCAAATTCCAGCACGTCCCATGTTTTGCACATACCTTGAATTTGGTGGTGCAGAATTTTTTAAAAAACGACAGGGGCGTGCAAGAGATGCTGTCGGTGGCCAGAAGAATTGCGGGACACTTTCGGCGTACAGGCACCACGTACAGAAGACTGGAGCACCACCAAAAACTACTGAACCTGCCCTGCCATCATCTGAAGCAAGAAGTGGTAACGAGGTGGAATTCAACCCTCTATATGCTTCAGAGGTTGGAGGAGCAGCAAAAGGCCATTCAAGCCTATACAATTGAGCACGATATAGGAGATGGAATGCACCTGTCTCAAGTGCAGTGGAGAATGATTTCAACGTTGTGCAAGGTTCTGATGCCCTTTGAACTTGCCACACGTGAAGTCAGTTCAGACACTGCCAGCCTGAGTCAGGTCATTCCCCTCATCAGGCTTTTGCAGAAGAAGCTGGAGGCATTGAAGAAGGAGCTAACACGGAGCGATTCCGCTAGGCATGTGGGACTTGTGGATGCAGCCCTTAATTCGCTTAACAAGGATTCACGGGTGGTCAATCTGTTGAAATCAGAGCACTACATTTTGGCCACCGTGCTCGATCCTAGATTTAAAGCCTACCTTGGATCTCTCTTTCCGGCAGACACAGGTCTGCTGGGGTTGAAAGACCTGCTGGTGACAAAATTGTCAAGTCAAGCGGAACGCGACCTGTCAACATCTCCTCCACATTCTCCCGCAACTGGGGGTGCGAGGAAAAGGCTCAGAATTCCGAGCCCACCCGCTGGCGGTGATGCAGGGCAGTCTGGAGCGACTGCTGATGCTGACATCTGGTCCGGACTGAAGGACCTGACAACGATTACGGACATGTCGTCTACTGTCACTGCATATGATTCTCTCAACATTGATAGAATGGTGGAGGATTATATGAGTGACCGCATCCAAGTAGGCACGTCACACAGTCCGTACTTATACTGGCAGGAAAAAGAGGCAATTTGGAGGCCCTTGCACAAACTGGCTTTATTCTACCTAAGTTGCCCTCCCACAAGTGTGTACTCCGAAAGAGTGTTTAGTGCCGCCGCTCACCTTGTCAGCAATCGGCGTACGAGGTTACATCCAGAAAATGTGGAGAAGATGATGTTCATTAAAATGAATTATAATCAATTCCTCCGCGGAGACATTGACCAGCAGCAATTGCCTCCACAAAGTACACAGGGAGCTGAGATGGTGGATTCCAGTGGGGACGAATTGATAATCTGTGAGGAGGGGGATGTACACGGTGATATATCGGAGGGTGAAGATGAGGTGGACATCTTGCCTCTGTAGAGCCAGTTTGTGCAAGGAGAGATTAATTGCTTCTTTTTTGGGGGGGGTCCAAACCAACCCGTCATATCAGTCACAGTCGTGTGGCAGACCCTGTCACTGAAATGATGGGTTGGTTAAAGTGTGCATGTCCTGTTTTGTTTATACAACATAAGGGTGGGTGGGAGGGCCCAAGGATAATTCCATCTTGCACCTCTTTTTTCTTTTCTTTTTCTTTGCATCATGTGCTGATTGGGGAGGGTTTTTTGGAAGGGACATCCTGCGTGACACTGCAGTGCCACTCCTAGATGGGCCCGGTGTTTGTGTCGGCCACTAGGGTCGCTAATCTTACTCACACAGCTACCTCATTGCGCCTCTTTTTTTCTTTGCGTCATGTGCTGTTTGGGGAGGGTTTTTTGGAAGGGACATCCTGCGTGACACTGCAGTGCCACTCCTAGATGTGCCCGGTGTTTGTGTCGGCCACTAGGGTCGCTAATCTTACTCACACAGTCAGCTACCTCATTGCGCCTCTTTTTTTCTTTGCGTCATGTGCTGTTTGGGGAGGGTTTTTTGGAAGGGCCATCCTGCGTGACACTGCAGTGCCACTCCTAGATGGGCCCGGTGTTTGTGTCGGCCACTAGGGTCGCTAATCTTACTCACACAGCTACCTCATTGCGCCTCTTTTTTTCTTTGCGTCATGTGCTGTTTGGGGAGGGTTTTTTGGAAGGGACATCCTGCGTGACACTGCAGTGCCACTCCTAGATGGGCCCGGTGTTTGTGTCGGCCACTAGGGTCGCTTATCTTTCTCACACAGCTACCTCATTGCGCCTCTTTTTTTCTTTGCGTCATGTGCTGTTTGGGGAGGGTTTTTTGGAAGGGACATCCTGCGTGACACTGCAGTGCCACTCCTAGATGGGCCCGGTGTTTGTGTCGGCCACTAGGGTCGCTTATCTTTCGCACACAGTCAGCTACCTCATTGCGCCTCTTTTTTTCTTTGCGTCATGTGCTGTTTGGGGAGGGTTTTTTGGAAGGGACATCCTGCGTGACACTGCAGTGCCACTCCTAGATGGGCCCGGTGTTTGTGTCGGCCACTAGGGTCGCTTATCTTTCTCACACAGTCAGCTACCTCATTGCGCCTCTTTTTTTCTTTGCGTCATGTGCTGTTTGGGGAGGGTTTTTTGGAAGGGACATCCTGCGTGACACTGCAGTGCCACTCCTAGATGGGCCCGGTGTTTGTGTCGGCCACTAGGGTCGCTTATCTTTCTCACACAGTCAGCTACCTCATTGCGCCTCTTTTTTTCTTTGCGTCATGTGCTGTTTGGGGAGGGTTTTTTGGAAGGGACATCCTGCGTGACACTGCAGTGCCACTCCTAGATGGGCCCGGTGTTTGTGTCGGCCACTAGGGTCGCTAATCTTACTCACACAGCTACCTCATTGCGCCTCTTTTTTTCTTTGCGTCATGTGCTGTTTGGGGAGGGTTTTTTGGAAGGGACATCCTGCGTGACACTGCAGTGCCACTCCTAGATGGGCCCGGTGTTTGTGTCGGCCACTAGGGTCGCTTATCTTACTCACACAGCGACCTCGGTGCAAATTTTAGGACTAAAAATAATATTGTGAGGTGTGATGTGCTCAGAATAGGCTGAAAATGAGTGTAAATTATGTTTTTTGAGGTTAATAATACTTTGGGATCAAAATTACCCCCAAATTCTATGATTTAAGCTGTTTTTTAGGGTTTTTTGAAAAAAACACCCGAATCCAAAACACACCCGAATCCGACAAAAAAAATTCGGTGAGGTTTTGCCAAAACGCGGTCGAACCCAAAACACGGCCGCGGAACCGAACCCAAAACCAAAACACAAAACCCGAAAAATTTCCGGCGCTCATCTCTAATTGTGAGGTGTGAGGTGTTCAGAATAGACTGAAAATGAGTGGAAATTATGGTTATTGAGGTTAATAATACTTTGGGATCAAAATGACCCCCAAATTCTATGATTTAAGCTGTTTTTTAGGGTTTTTTGAAAAAAACACCCGAATCCAAAACACACCCGAATCCGACAAAAAAAATTCGGTGAGGTTTTGCCAAAACGCGTTCGAACCCAAAACACGGCCGCGGAACTGAACCCAAAACCAAAACACTAAACCCGAAAAATTTCCGGTGCTCATCTCTAGTATATATATGTGTGCAGGTATGTGTATAGCTCCTGCTTGTATTGCTGCATTTTTGGGGGGAGTTATGTGTTTTGGGGTAGTTTTTCACGTTTTTTTTTTCTTCATAAAATGACTTTTTGGGTCATGCTTTTGCATTGGTTTACCTCCAGCATGTGCAGGGATGTTTTTTGTCTTGTTTGGGGTGATTTTAGTGCGTGTCGGTATCCATGTGGTCGACATGTGATGTCGTTTGTTTGCCAAACATGTTTTTTTGCTCCTATTTTAGCACTGGTGTATCTCCAGCATGTGCAGGGATGCTTTTTGGCTTGTTTGGGGTGACTTTGAGCAAGTTTGTGTCAGCCATGCGGTCGACATGTCATGTTGTTTGTTTGCCAAACATGTTTTTTGCTCCTATTTTAGCACTGGTGTACCTCCAGCATGTGCAGGGATGCTTTTTGGCTTGTTTGGGGTGACTTGGAGCAAGTTTGTGTCAGCCATGCGGTCGACATGTCATGTCGTTTGTTTGCCAAACATGTTTTTTTGCTCCTATTTTAGCACTGGTGTATCTCCAGCATGTGCAGGGATGCTTTTTGGCTTGTTTGGGGCGACTTGGAGCAAGTTTGTCAGCCATGCGGTCGACATGTCATGTCGTTTGTTTGCCAAACATGTTTTTTTGCTCCTATTTTAGCACTGGTGTATCTCCAGCATGTGCAGGGATGCTTTTTGGCTTGTTTGGGGTGACTGTGTGTCAGCCATTTTGTGTGTGTCAGCCATTTTGTTTGTGTCAGCCATTTTGTGTGTGTCAGCCATTTTGTACATTTTGTTTGTGTCAGCCATTTTGTGTTAGCACTGTTTGACCTTCAGTATGTGCAGGGATGCTTGTACGGGGGTTTTGGCTTATTTGGCTGGTTTTTTTTTTCTATTCTTTTTTTTTATTTTTTTTATGTGTGTTTGGTCCTGCTTGAGAACTGGGGTCCCAGCAGCATGACGTGTGGTTGCATGTAATTTTGTAATGTGTGTTAAATTTGTAAAAATATATATTTTTTCTTTTTACAACAGAGATGTCCAGGGACACGCGGGCCCGATCCCCCCTTCCCCCCACCCCTCAGAAGAACTTTCCCTGCATAGCAACGAGGAGTGGGAGCCGACCCAGGAGGAGGATACGACCGACCAGGCATGCAGTGACCAGCCGTGGTAATCAAGGGACCAAATGGAGAAGTCAAAGAAAAAGAAAAAGCCTAGAAAGGTTAATACTGACAACACCTGCAGACACAATAGCATACAACTTGACACACCCTAGTTTGCGCACTGCCATGCACACCTACAAGTATCTTTGCGCACTGCCAGGTATACTGACACTCACAGGTACATACCGATCTTAGTAAATGCATGGTTTTTTTTTTAATCCCAAAAGGCAAGAAGCCAGCCAGAGGAGCAGTCGGAGGAGGAAGCCTCTGGTGAAGATGCAGGACCGAAGAAGCCGCGTGGACCCAGATACACTGAGGCGGAAAACTGTGCCCTAGTGGATGGCGTCGACAGGTCCTACGACGTTCTGTATGGACCAAGGGCACAGACCACAGCAGCTAAGACCAAGCGAAACATCTGGGATGCCATCATGAGACAAGTCACTGCAGTATCTGGAAACCGCCGGATCACCAGAAACTGCATGAAGCGGTACAGTGATTGCCGCAGACAGACCAAGAAAAAGATGGGGATTCAGCGCCGACATGAGACAGCTACGGGAGGTGGTCCGGCTCTCAATCTGAAGTGGCTTCCCTGGGAGGAAGTTATTAAAAGGCGCATGAACCCTGCCATGGTCGAAGGAGTTCGCGGAGGTGTGGACTCTAGCCATCCTGCTGGCTTTCCCGAGGAGGAAGAACCACCCAGAAGACGGAAGACGGCGGGAGACAAGCAGTCCAAAAGGAGGCCTGATGGTAAGAATACAGTCAGATGAGCTGTACTAAATCTTTTTTTTTTTTTGTATTTGCTAATGTGTTTTTTTTTTCCACAGACACGCCTGCCCAGAGGACATCACTTGCGCGTAGGATATCGGCAGCGCGCGGACCATCACCTGCGCAGCAGGCATCGGCAGCAGCGCACGGACCATCACCTGTGCAGCAAGCATCGGGAGCGCCACACATCGTCATCGAGCAGAAAGTCACCTGCGCGCCAGACGTCGTCAGCGCGCAGACCATCACCTGCGCGCCAGACATCAGCGCGCAGAACGTCACCTGTGCGCCAGACACCGTCGGCGACCACACAACCAGATGGGCGCCAAACTACATCTCCTGCGCGCAGGCCATCACCAGATCATCATCTCTCCAGGAGACCGAAGAGCCTCAACAAGACACTACCCTTGTGGACCCATCACCCAAACTGTTTGAGTCTACAGGGTTAACGGATGAGACTTTTCTTGGGTTTGAAGACAGCCTTGCAGAAGTATCCAGCCGGACCCTTGAAAAGTCTCCAGAATGGAGGACAAGCGAAGATCCTGGAGCAGCGGCACCGCAGGATGGAGAAGGTTTGTATTTACTTTTTGGGGGGGGGGTGGGAGGGGTGGGGATGGGAGGGGTGGGGGGGGCTTTGCACCATTTTTGTATAGTTTATTAACTTTAATTTTTTTTCTATTGCAAACAGAGGTGCCACGGACCAGCAGAGGACTTGCGTTGGGGATTGGTTCCTTCTACAGGCCGGATCTCCTACAGGATTCATCAGAGGATGACGAGGTGGAAGTGCAGCAGCCTGCTGTTTCTACATCCCTGTGTAAGTAAATATCGAATTGTGAGCCTTCAAACAAATGTATGAATGTGTATAATAATTTCTAATTTTCTTTTCAGCTGCACAAATACAATTGGTGGCAGACGTACAGGAAGGGCAGGATCCCTAAAATGTTCAGAGGGTACACACCCAGGCATCCCAGATTACTTCCCGCCAGGATACTTACACGAATGTCATTGGAACCAGACTGGAGGACATTGAGAGGACAATGGAGAAGATGGCAAACGGTCTGGTTGAAATGCAAAAGGCTCATACCGACAGCACGGCCGAAATTCAAAAGACCAGACGAAAAGATCACAGGGAGACTATGGACATCCTTCACATTCTGGCCACATCCATGAACCGGCTGGTGGAGAACACATCATGCCTGGCACATAGCGTTGACAACATGTCGGAGAGCCAACGACATTCGGCATCCAGCCAACAGATCATCGCAACCACACTGCAGATGATGTACGATAAGCTCCCAGAGCCAGCTCATCAACACGCTGGTGATCCACCACTTCCGCCATCACAAGCCACATGGACGCCTCCTTCACTCCACCACCATCCTGGTATAGACGGTCACAGCTGTATCAAGGATATACAGGGATGTACCCCACCCACCAGATGCCTCCAACACCGGCTGCAACATCTACACCCGCACGGGCACCGAGGCCAAGTCAACACACTCCCCAGCCGCCCAGGGCATCGACGTCCCATCAGAAGGAAGAAGAGGATCCAGACGGACAACCACCATAAGCCCGGTCGTATTGTTTTATTTACTGTTATGTTTTTCATGTATCCCTTTCTCCCCCTCCCATTAGTTTTTTTTTTTTCTTACTATTGTTTTATATTTGTGTTGGGCACCCCCACCCGTGACCGGGTACTACCAAGGAGCTTTATGTCTAGGCATACAAGCGCGGGCATATATGCGGGCGCGTCTGGTAACGGATGAAAGCTCCTTGTGGCTACATGTATGATGTATTCTGATACCCCTTTTTTTTTTTTTTTACCAAAAAAATCCTTTTTGTATTGGTGTACAATAGGCTTTCACTGTTGTGTGAATTTACTATTCACTAGTGTTTATTTTTGGCTTATTCATAGGATTGGGTGGAAAATTGAAGTGGACGGCAGAGTTCGTGTTGTGCGTACCAAGGTGCGTAAAGCCATGTTTCAATGTATATATTCAAGAAACTTTGGACCGCCTGCCCTTGTGGAACCACACAGCCCAGCAATGGGTCATGCTGGGCTGTGTGGTTCCACAAGTGTAGGTGTGTCAAAGTGCTGACCACTGACACCACTATTCCACTTTGGACGGCCTGCCCTTGTGGAACCACACAGCCCAGCAATGGGTCATGCTGGCCTGTGTGGTTCCACAAGTGCAGGCGTGTCAAAGTGCTGACCACTGACACCACTATTCCACTTTGGACGGCCTGCCCTTGTGGAACCACACAGCCCAGCAATGGGTCATGCTGGGCTGTGTGGTTCCACAAGTGCAGGCGTGTCAAAGTGCTGACCACTGACACCACTATTCCACTTTGGACCGCCTGCCCTTGTGGAACCACACAGCCCAGCAATGGGTCATGCTGGGCTGTGTGGTTCCACAAGTGCAGGCGTGTCAAAGTGCTGACCACTGACACCACTATTCCACTTTGGACCGCCTGCCCTTGTGGAACCACACAGCCCAGCAATGGGTCATGCTGGGCTGTGTGGTTCCACAAATGTTCTTGGGAAAGGAATGAACATGACATCATTAGTGTCTTTACTTAATATGTTTTTTTTTCCCCACAGATATCTACACAAGAAAAGAATGTAAAGAAGAACAAACTACTTTTTTGTTTTATTACATTTCATTTTTTATTTCAAAAATAAAATACAATTTTATATATTTCTTCAATAAATTTTTAAAATGTGTGGTTTTTATTTAAATTATTAGTAAATACAATGTAAAATATGAGATGCAGTGGTATTGTGTTAGGTCGCCCATGGTACAGCAGGGGAACTGTCGTGTCCCTTTTAATCCATGAGGATTCAAGCCACTTGGGAAGGATACTCCGCAAGACCTGTGGAAGAGAATAGTATGAGGTTTCAGGTATTGGTAGTGTCACCCTTCTATGGAAAAGGAAAAGGTACAAGCAACACGACACAAGCAGGTTACAGCGGCCCCAAATGCAACCCTCCGGCACTTGCGTAACTACACATCCAAACATTCCCTGACGCAGCGTAAGCATAGCTGTCAGGGCATGATTGGATGTGCAGTTTTGCAAATGCCGGAGGGCTACACTTGGGACTTGGACAGGAGGGGGTTTTGGGCAATACATCTCACCTGAGGGGAGTTGTCAGCTACATGGCGGAGGGTCAGGTCCACATCACAAGTAGGTCGCCCATGGAACATTAGGGGAAATGTCGTGTCTCTTCACATCCACGCCACTTGGGAAGGATACTCCGCAAGACCTGTGGAAGAGAATAGTATGAGGTTCCAGCTATTGGTAATAGTGTCCCCCAGGTATGGAAAAGACAAGGTACAAGCAACACTTTTTGACACAAGCAGGTTACAGCGGCCTTTGTCCCAAATGCAGCCCTCCGGCACTTGCGTAACTACACATCCAAACATTCCCTGACGCAGCGTAAGCATTGCTGTCAGGGCATGATTGGATGTGCAGTTTTGCAAATGCCGGAGGGCTGCACTTGGGACACGCAGGGGTGACTTTGGACAAGAGGGAGTTTTGGGCAATACATCTCACCTGAACGGGGTTGTCTGCTACATGGCGGAGGTTCAGGCCCACATCACAAGTAGGTCGCCCATGGAACATCAGGGGAAATGTCGTGTCTCTTCACATCCACGCCACTTGGGAAGGATACTCCGCAAGACCTGTGGAAGAGAATAGTATGGGTTTCCAGCTATTGGAAATAGTGTCCCCCAGGTATGGAAAAGACAAGGTACAAGCAACACTTTTTGACACAAGCAGGTTACAGCGGCCTTTGTCCCAAATGCAGCCCTCCGGCACTTGCGTAACTACACATCCAAACATTCCCTGACGCAGCGTAAGCATTGCTGTCAGGGCATGATTGGATGTGCAGTTTTGCAAATGCCAGAGGGCTGCACTTGGGACACGCCGGGGTGATTTTGGACAAGAGGGAGTTTTGGGCAATACATCTCACCTGAGCGGGGTTGTCAGCTACATGGCGGAGGTTCAGGTCCACATCACAAGTAGGTCGCCCATGGAACATTTGGATAACGGCTCCAATATTTGCGGCAACCCAACAGCAGGAGAAAACAGGGGGTAACAGGTCGTCAATAGGACGAAACTTGGAAAACAGGCCTGGGAAGGTGTGTCAACAGGACGTAAAACTCTGAAATACATAAATAAAGATGTTTTTTTAGAATATTACAATCTCAGTTTACACGTTAATACAAATGTTACAAGTATACTCACAGGCAACGGAAAAAAATCTTTGGATCAATGTCCGTCGGGGATCATCTCCTTCGTCCATACCCACGGTAGAGCAGAAGAACGGTTCCCGCGTCGGAAAGCACTGCAACGAAGAGTCACCGGCAAACGGTTTGCGACACATATGTTGTGTAAAATACAACATGCATTTACCATGCCGCAAACCTTTGCCGGTGAATACAAAAGAGCACCACCGGAAGTGTCTAAACATCTAAACTGGCTTTTAAGTACACCGAAGGCATGCTCAATTATTTGCCTCGATGCTTTGTGTGTCTCTTGGTAACGTTTTTCTGCTCTACCAACAGGATTAGACAATGGGGTCAAGAGCCACGATTTGTTGGGATAACCCGCATCGCCTATGGAAAAGAAAAAAATGGTGGGTAATATAAAAATAAATACATTTAAAAACAATTAAAAAAAATAATAAAAAAATAAAAACAATTAAAATAAATACCTAACAATCAGCCACCCGGCATGTTTCCTGTTTCGAACTTCTCAAACAGCGATGACTGACTTAGGATGAAGGAGTCGTGAGACGATCCAGGAAATCCCACAAAAATATTCAAAAATTTCATGTTGACATCACAGACCGCCTGTACATTCATGGAATGGAAATGTTTTCGGATTCGAAAACATTCTTCCGAATTCCGTGGCGGTCTGATCTGCACGTGGGTACAGTCAATCGTGCCCAGAACATTGGGAAAATTGTATTTGGTAAAAAAGCCTAATTTGATCTCACGACATCCGCTGACCGTATCTGGAAATGTGATGAACTGGATCGTCAATTTGCGGAAAGCCCTAATGACCTGGGTTGTACAGCGCGACAGTGTCGACTGTGAAAAACCGCATGTTTGAGGCAGTGTAGGCTGGAATGTGCCTGACGCCAAAAAATGTAACATAGCCAGCAGTTTCTGGAAACCGCTGACTGCGCGATTGGTCCGTGCCCGAGGTTCCAGGTCGGCCTCCAACAGAGCATACAGCGAATATATGTCGCGAGTCGATAAGCGATAATTTTGAATCACCTCGAACTCGATGAGATCCTCCAGTTCACGCCTAGTGCGATACTGGCGTGGACGTGTAAATAAAACACGCAATACTGACTCACCCAATGCAGACATTTGCTGACTTTGATCCTGATGTTCACCAGCCCTTTCTTCCTCCATGCTTGCAGCCAGCATGAACATCACAATCTGGTCAGAAAAAGGCTCCATTATTGTAGTCAGTACAAAAATAGGATATAAATGAGTTAAAATGCAGGGATTGTCCTAAAAAAACGATTCCACAAGAGAGCTGACTGTAATGGGGGGGAGATAGGGGCCGAGAGGTGCGCAGGCTGCCTGTCATCTGTGGCCCCACCCCTTTAGCATGTCACCCAGTCACGGCTTTTGTGCATGACAGGCAGCCGGCGGGTGACATGCTAGGGGGGCGGGGCAAGAGGTGAAAGGCGTCCCGCACACCGACCAGAGCTACTAGTGCGGCCGCTATCGAGAAGAGGCCCCCCGCCCAGCTCAAAGGATGTATGCGCGCCACAATGCCAGTGACATCACGCACCTCGGAGGAAGAGAGAGTGTGCATCAAGCAGGAGAGGTCAGTTCTGCAGCCTGCATTATACAGGGCCACCATCAGCTGCAACTTGCCAGCCTGTGCAGTGAGGAGTGGACACACAGTGAGGGGGAAGGGTGTTATATAGTTCTAAAGGGAGATGACCTATGAGGAAGAGGGTATTCTATGCTAAGGAGGATGGTGATTTATCTAGGGGCAGTAGCGGATTTACCACAAAACAATACAAGTAGCCGCTTAGGGCCTGGCTTGTCGCAGGCGGCCATCGACTGTGATATTTAATGGTAGTGATGCCAGTCTGTCTCCTCTCATGTACAGTTCAGTGCTACTGTGTTGTGCTGCATGTGCACAGGGAGAGGAGGCAAGAAGGTGAGGGTTATTCCATAGGAGAGTACACTAATATATATAAGAATTGAAGTTGAGGGGCTGGGGTGGAGTGTGTGTGTGTTGGGGGGGGGGGGGGGGGGGGGTTGGATCCAGCGACAGGTCCAGGCTTTGATGGTAGCAGCAGCATCAGGTCCGGTGGTCTGGAGGGGGTCTTAGTGTCTGATGGTCAGGAGGGGGTCTTATTTATTAACAGTTTCTTATGTGGTGCAACAAATTTGGTTACGCTTTACAATTGGAAACAATGATAAAACAAAACTGGGTAATAACAAACAGTCATAGAGGTAGGAAGGCCCTGCTCGCAAGCTTACAATCTATATAATTGGGGCTCACATAAACTTGGATGTATTTGTGTATTCTGTGTGTAAGATATTCATTTCTGTACTGCACAAGGACATAAAGAAGACGTGTGTCCATAGGCTATCTCGGTATCATCTTGCACTTATGGCTACTTATGCTTAGAGAGGCAGAATGGGCGTGGGTAGAGGCCAATATGTTTTCGGTGAATACAGTAAGGGCATGTTCATGAAAATGCAACCAAGACAGGTCTGAAAAACAGAAGCATACTGTGTTTGTCTCTTGCTCAACCTATGCTTCAAAATATGATGATGATGATGATGATGATGATGTCTTAGCCGCAGGTCCGGTGAGTGTGGAAGCGGTAGGTCTGGGAGGAAGTGTTAGTGGTTATGGCATTCCTTATTTTTAATAGAGCACAGGTTCTCAAACTCAGCCCTCGGGACTCCAAACAGTGCATGTTTTCCAAGTCTCCTCACAGAATCACAAGTGAAATAATTGGCTCCACCTTTTGAAATGTGTTAGTGAGCAATGAATACACCTGTGCACTCAGTGTCAGACTGGGGCATGGAGGGCCCACCGGGGTAATGCCGTGGTAAGGGCCCACGTTTAGGGGTGTGGCCAGTCTCCAGATGGGGTGTGGCCTGCAACCCTGTGTGCACCTGCTAGGTGACCTGGATAACATGAGTTGTTTGGGGCCCTGGGGACAAGCTTGAGAACCACTGTAATAGAGTATAGCATGAAGTAGCTATAATTGCTTTAAAATGTATTTAGTGCATGTGCAGAGGATTAAATGTCACTCCAAGGTTAATTTCTTAACTACTTCTACATACCTCTCAACATGACCCTCTCCAGGAGGGACAAAATGCTCTGCTTCTGGATTTTTTCTCTTAATTTAAGATTGCCGGGACCTGTTTCGAACAGGTAATGGATAAGAAAGGTGTTTCAGCACAGGTGATGGCAATCATAAATTAAGAGGGAAGTCCAGGAGCAGAGTATTCTGTTCCTCCTGGAGAGGGTCATGTTTGGAGGCATGCTTCTAGAATTTTTTCCAGGGCCAATTTTTATTTCCCAATCCACCCCTGGATTCAGTCATTCAAACCCAGATGTACAAATGTCACACATCTAATTCATCAGTGCGGTCTAGCAAAGATTTGTCGCTTGCAGTTGTTTGTTTGTTTTTTGCTAATAAGATGCACATTTTGAGTGAGAAAGACATCATACCTCCCAACATGACCCTCTCCAGGAAAGGTGTTTCAGCACAGGTGATGGCAATCATAGATTAAGAGGGTAGTCCAGGAGCCGAGCATTCTGTCCCTCCTAGAGAGGGTCATGTTGGGAGGTATGAGACATTCTTGCAGCCAAGTCAACTGGGACCCGGCGCACCGAGAGGGGCTTTTTGCAATGACTGAAGCCACATTGCATGATGACACATTTGTAGGTATAGTTTTGCAGACATGTAATTACATACCTCCTAACATGACCCTCTCCAGGAAGGACACAAAGCTCTGCTCCTGGACTTCCCTTTTAATTTATGATTTCCATCACCTTTGGTGAAACACCTTTCTCATCCATTAACTTGTTCAAACAGATGTCAGCAATCGTAAATTAAAAGAAAAGTCCAGGAGCAGAGCATTCTGTCCCTGCTGGAGAGGGTCATGTTGGGAGGTATGTAATTATGCCTGTTTCCTGCCAAATCTCTTGCACTAAGTATACAGCTGGAACAAGCATACACTGATAATGATGATGTGGCACCCCACTTGAGCCCATCATTTTTTACTGTGTTAGGGGATCCCAACACAGTTGCTGATACTGCGGGGGTTAAATGGATCCCCCCTTCCAGGTGACGTCAGCAGCCACGGCCGGAACATGGCAGGCATTAGGACCCAGGCCGTCCCTTCAGCATATGAGAAAAGCAGGAAGCCTGGGTCCTGTGTGATTGGCTGGTGCAGAGTGGAAAGAAAAAGAGGCGGGGTTCACGCCGAGAGAGTGCAGCGATGTGCTCCCTGTGGAGACAGACTGTTAGGAGGTGCACTACATTGCTGGAGAGCCATACAAACAGTGCAGAGAGCTCTGAGGAGAGCCACACAAAGTGAGGCTGCCCAGCACTAAGGGGTCTATTTACTAAGCCTTCGCTGGAGATAAAGTGGACAGAAATAAAGTACCAGCCAATTGGCTCCTAACTGTCATTTTTCAATCCCAGCCTGTGGCATGGCAGTTAGGAGCCGATTGGCTGGTACTTTATCTCCATTGACTTTATCTCCACCCAAGGCTTAGTAAATAGACCCCTAAGAGAGCACATGGAGGGAAGTGTGGCATGTGCCCAGAGACCATGGTGAGAACACAGGAGCCAGCGGGGTGTCATGGGAGAGTCGCCAGCACCAGATCGTGGATGGAAGCTGAGAGACAGACACCACTGAGGGCCCACGCTGGGAGGCAGAGTGTACACTTGGAGCGGGTGAGTAGAAACTGGCAGCTGGGGTGTGAGCCAAGGGCTGGAGTGGGGAAGCGGTGGTATGTGGAACCATTGCTAGCCAGTCAGCCACTTAGATAACAACCTCTAAAATACCACACCCAGTACGAGAGAAGTCAGGGCAATAGCCTATATTGTAGACCTCGGCAGAGAGCCACTTGATCCCCCATTTGTACCCCTTGGCCCGCTCATGGAGAGACTTATCAGGCACAGACTTAAGCCAGTTAACCACTTCCAAGCCACACAGGAGCTTTACTAACTAAACAACCACAAGGAGGAGAGACTTGTACCTGCTAGCCAGTGAGATACCAGACAGCTTAAGGGATAGCAGTCATACCCAGTGTGCCAGTCAGGCTGATATCTCCTGTATGCTAAAAGATCTTACACCACTTTACATGCTAATGTTTGCCTTTGCCCCTCTCTGCTTCTAGATCTATTCTCATTTGCTTGCTTAACTGTTAGAGAATGGAGCTGCACAGCTTCCAGAAAAACTCTCTGCATGAACTGCTTTAACGACTCTTGTTATTACTAAAGGGGTTTATTTCACTACTTTGCTATTCACTGCTACAAAACTGCCTAAATGTATTGTCACACACTGACATCAGCCAGCTTTCATCTGCTTGCTTCTTAATAAGGAACTGACCTGCTCTGCTTTCCATACCAATTGCATGCTACTGACTGCTGTAGACTGAACTGTGTAACTTGCATGCAACTGCGATTCTTGCTACTGCTTACTGCCTGTGCTTATCCTCCCCACTAAAGTCATTCATTATCAGGCAGTAGACTTTATTTGTTAGGGACATTTACATATGAAAAGTTTTCTCAGGTTCAAAGACTGATATATATTGACACTTATGCCTACACCTGGTGGACACGTACACACACACACACACACACACACACACACACACACACACACACACACACTGCAGTAATACTTAGAAAGCACAAGTCACTTTTGTTAATAGAATTCATTCTCCTGTATTGCTAGTTCTGATATATGCAAACTGGTGATAACATTCCTTGTAACTGTCATTCCTTGTAACTTGTCCCGCTGACATATTATTATAATAAATCCAAATGAAAAGGTTATTATTATCCAAATCATTTTTACAGGGTTTGCCCTGTGTGTGTGGTTTAGGGGTACGCTCGCCTGTGCTGCATATTGGGGGTCATTCCAAGTTGTTCGCTCGCTAGCAGTATTTAGCAGCCATGCAAACGCATTGTCGCCGCCCTCTGGAGAGTGTATTTTCGCTTTGCAGAAGTGCGAGAGCTTGTGCAGCAGAGCGCCTGCAAAAACATTCTGTGCAAAACAAGACCAGCCCTGGACTTACTCTTCGTGTGTGTTGATTCTAACGTTGGAGGGTTGGCTTTTGACGTCACACACCCGCCCAATGTTCGCCCAGCCATGCCTGCATTTTCCTCGACACGCCTGCGTTTTTCTAAGCACTCCCTAAAAATGGTTGATTAACACCCAGAAACTAGAGATGTGCACTTGAAATTTTTCGGGTTTTGGGTTCGGTTCCGCGCCCGTGTTTTGGGTTCGACCGCGTTTTGGCAAAACCTCACCGAATTTTTTTTGTCGGATTCGGGTGTGATTTGGATTCGGGTGTTTTTTTTTTTAAAAACACTAAAAAACAGCTTAAATCATAGAATTTGGGGGTCATTTTGATCCCAAAGTATTATTAACCTCAAAAACCATAATTTCCACTCATTTTCAGTCTATTCTGAATACCTCACACCTCACAATATTATTTTTAGTCCTAAAATTTGCACCTAGGTCGCTGGATGACTAAGCTAAGCGACCCTAGTGGCCGACACAAACACCGTGCCCATCTAGGAGTGGCACTGCAGTGTCACGCAGGATGGCCCTTCCAAAAAACACTCCCCAAACAGCACATGACGCAAAGAAAAAAAGAGGCGCAATGAGGTAGCTGTGTGAGTAAGATAAGCGACCCTAGTGGCCGACACAAACACCGGGCCCATCTAGGAGTGGCACTGCAGTGTCACGCAGGATGTCCCTTCCAAAAAACCCTCCCCAAACAGCACATGACGCAAAGAAAAAAAGAGGCGCAATGAGGTAGCTGTGTGAGTAAGATAAGCGACCCTAGTGGCCGACACAAACACCGGGCCCATCTAGGAGTGGCACTACAGTGTCACGCAGGATGGCCCTTCCAAAAAACCCTCCCCAAACAGCACATGACGCAAAGAAAAAAAGAGGCGCAATGAGGTAGCTGTGTGAGTAAGATAAGCGACCCTAGTGGCCGACACAAACACCGTGCCCATCTAGGAGTGGCACTGCAGTGTCACGCAGGATGGCCCTTCCAAAAAACCCTCCCCAAACAGCACATGACGCAAAGAAAAAAAGAGGCGCAATGAGGTAGCTGTGTGAGTAAGATAAGCGACCCTAGTGGCCGACACAAACACCGGGCCCATCTAGGAGTGGCACTGCAGTGTAACGCAGGATGGCCCTTCCAAAAAACCCTCCCCAAACAGCACATGACGCAAAGAAAAAAAGAGGCGCAATGAGGTAGCTGTGTGAGTAAGATAAGCGACCCTAGTGGCCGACACAAACACCGGGCCCATCTAGGAGTGGCACTGCAGTGTCACGCAGGATGGCCCTTCCAAAAAACATTCCACAAACAGCACATGACGCAAAGAAAAATTAAAGAAAAAAGAGGTGCAAGATGGAATTGTCCTTGGGCCCTCCCACCCACCCTTATGTTGTATAAACAGGACATGCACACTTTAACCAACCCATCATTTCAGTGACAGGGTCTGCCACACGACTGTGACTGAAATGACGGGTTGGTTTGGACCCCCACCAAAAAAGAAGCAATTAATCTCTCCTTGCACAAACTGGCTCTACAGAGGCAAGATGTCCACCTCATCATCATCCTCCGATATATCACCGTGTACATCCCCCTCCTCACAGATTATCAATTCGTCCCCACTGGAATCCACCATCTCAGCTCCCTGTGTACTTTGTGGAGGCAATTGCTGCTGGTCAATGTCTCCACGGAGGAATTGATTATAATTCATTTTAATGAACATCATCTTCTCCACATTTTCTGGATGTAACCTCGTACGCCGATTGCTGACAAGGTGAGCGGCGGCACTAAACACTCTTTCGGAGTACACACTTGTGGGAGGGCAACTTAGGTAGAATAAAGCCAGTTTGTGCAAGGGCCTCCAAATTGCCTCTTTTTCCTGCCAGTATAAGTACGGACTGTGTGACGTGCCTACTTGGATGCGGTCACTCATATAATCCTCCACCATTCTTTCAATGGTGAGAGAATCATATGCAGTGACAGTAGACGACATGTCCGTAATCGTTGTCAGGTCCTTCAGTCCGGACCAGATGTCAGCATCAGCAGTCGCTCCAGACTGCCCTGCATCACCGCCAGCGGGTGGGCTCGGAATTCTGAGCCTTTTCCTCGCACCCCCAGTTGCGGGAGAATGTGAAGGAGGAGATGTTGACAGGTTGCGTTCCGCTTGACTTGACAATTTTCTCACCAGCAGGTCTTTCAACCCCAGCAGACTTGTGTCTGCCGGAAAGAGAGATCCAAGGTAGGCTTTAAATCTAGGATCGAGCACGGTGGCCAAAATGTAGTGCTCTGATTTCAACAGATTGACCACCCGTGAATCCTTGTTAAGCGAATTAAGGGCTCCATCCACAAGTCCCACATGCCTAGCGGAATCGCTCCGTGTTAGCTCCTCCTTCAATGTCTCCAGCTTCTTCTGCAAAAGCCTGATGAGGGGAATGACCTGACTCAGGCTGGCAGTGTCTGAACTGACTTCACGTGTGGCAAGTTCAAAGGGCATCAGAACCTTGCACAACGTTGAAATCATTCTCCACTGCGCTTGAGACAGGTGCATTCCACCTCCTATATCGTGCTCAATTGTATAGGCTTGAATGGCCTTTTGCTGCTCCTCCAACCTCTGAAGCATATAGAGGGTTGAATTCCACCTCGTTACCACTTCTTGCTTCAGATGATGGCAGGGCAGGTTCAGTAGTTTTTGGTGGTGCTCCAGTCTTCTGTACGTGGTGCCTGTACGCCGAAAGTGTCCCGCAATTCTTCTGGCCACCGACAGCATCTCTTGCACGCCCCTGTCGTTTTTTTTTTAATTCTGCACCACCAAATTCAAGGTATGTGCAAAACATGGGACGTGCTGGAATTTGCCCATATTTAATGCACACACAATATTGCTGGCGTTGTCCGATGCCACAAACCCACAGGAGAGTCCAATTGGGGTAAGCCATTCCGCGATGATCTTCCTCAGTTGCCGTAAGAGGTTTTCAGCTGTGTGCGTATTCTGGAAAGCGGTGATACAGGCTAGTCAGATGCTTGGCTGCATTGGGAGAGGAATCAGCAGCAGAAAGAAAGAAGTAATAATGCCACTGTATAGGTCATTGGTACGGCCTCATCTAGAATACTGTATTCAGTTCTGGAGGCCATATCTTCAAAAGGATATTAATACATTAGAAACTGTACAAAGGAGGGCAACTAAAATGGTGCATGGCCTACATCACAAAACATACCCAGAAAGACTAAGAAATCTCAATATGTATAGTTTGGAGCAGAGAAGAGAAAGGGGGGACATGATAGAAACTTTCAAATATATGAAGGGTTTTAACAAAGTCCAGGAGGGAAACATTCTCCAAATGAAGAGAAGCAATAGGACACGAGGACATGCACTGAGACTGGAGGGGGGGAGGTTCAGGGGAAATTTGCGGAAAAATTATTTCACAGAAAGGGTAGTGGACAAGTGGAATAGCCTCCCATCAGAGGTGGTAGAGGCTAAGACAGTAGAGCAATTTAAACATGCATGGGATAGACATAAGGATATCCTTACAAAGAAATAAGGAACAAATAAGGTTAGTGATAAAAAAAAAATAATATATAAAAAAAAAAAAGGGGCAGACTAGATGGGCCAAGTGGTTCTTATCTGCCGACAAATTCTATGTTTCTATGTTTCTATGTTTCTATACAAAGCGTAGCCTGCCTAGGAAAGAGTTGGCGTTTGCGAGATGCTGCTACTGGTGCCGCCGCTGCTGTTCTTGCGGCGGGAGTCCATACATCTACCCAGTGGGCTGTCACAGTCATATAGTCCTGACCCTGCCCTGCTCCACTTGTCCACATGTCCGTGGTTAAGTGGACATTGGGTACAGCTGCATTTTTTAGGACACTGGTGAGTCTTTTTCTGAGGTCTGTGTACATTTTCGGTATCGCCTGCCTAGAGAAGTGGAACCTAGATGGTATTTGGTAACGGGGGCACACTACCTCAAGAAATTGTGTAGTTCCCTGTGAACTAACGGCGGATACCGGACGCACGTCTAACACCAACATAGTTGTCAAGGCCTCAGTTATCCGCTTTGCAGCAGGATGACTGCTGTGATATTTCATCTTCCTCGCAAAGGACTGTTGGACAGTCAATTGCTTACTGGAAGTAGTACAAGTGGTCTTCCGACTTCCCCTCTGGGATGACCATCGACTCCCAGCAGCAACAACAGCAGCGCCAGCAGCAGTAGGCGTTACACGCAAGGATGCATCGGAGGAATCCCAGGCAGGAGAGGAATTGTCAGAATTGCCAGTGACATGGCCTGCAGGACTATTGGCATTCCTGGGGAAGGAGGAAATTGACACTGAGGGAGTTGGTGGGGTGGTTTGCGTGAGCTTGGTTACAAGAGGAAGGGATTTACTGGTCAGTGGACTGCTTCCGCTGTCACCCAAAGTTTTTGAACTTGTCACTGACTTATTATGAATGCGCTGCAGGTGACGTATAAGGGAGGATGTTCCGAGGTGGTTAACGTCCTTACCCCTACTTATTACAGCTTGATAAAGGCAACACACGGCTTGACACCTGTTGTCCGCTTTTCTGTTGAAATACCTCCACACTGAAGAGCTGATTTTTTTGGTATTTTCACCAGGCACGTCAACGGCCATATTCCTCCCACGGACAACAGGTGTCTCCCCGGGTGCCTGACTTAAACAAACCACCTCACCATCAGAATCCTCCTGGTCAATTTCCTCCCCAGCGCCAGCAACACCCATATCCTCCTCATCCTGGTGTACTTCAACACTGACATCTTCAATCTGACTATCAGGAACTGGACTGCGGGTGCTCCTTCCAGCACTTGCAGGGGGCGTGCAAATGGTGGAAGGCGCATGCTCTTCACGTCCAGTGTTGGGAAGGTCAGGCATCGCAACCGACACAATTGGACTCTCCTTGTGGATTTGGGATTTCGAAGAACGCACAGTTATTTGCGGTGCTTTTGCCAGTTTGAATCTTTTCAGTTTTCTAGCGAGAGGCTGAGTGCTTCCATCCTCATGTGAAGCTGAACCACTAGCCATGAACATAGGCCAGGGCCTCAGCCGTACCTTGCCACTCCGTGTGGTAAATGGCATATTGGCAAGTTTACGCTTCTCCTCCGACAATTTTATTTTAGGTTTTGGAGTCCTTTTTTTACTGATATTTGGTGTTTTGGATTTGACATGCTCTGTACTATGACATTGGGCATCGGCCTTGGCAGACGACGTTGCTGGCATTTCATCGTCTCGGCCATGACTAGTGGCAGCAGCTTCAGCACGAGGTGGAAGTGGATCTTGATCTTTCCCTAATTTTGGAACCTCAACATTTTTGTTCTCCATATTTTAATAGGCACAACTAAAAGGCACCTCAGGTAAACAATGGAGATGGATGGATACTAGTATACTTCTGGATGGACTGCCGAGTGCCGACACAGAGGTAGCTACAGCCGTGGACTAACGTACTGTGTCTGCTGCTAATATAGACTGGATGATTGATAATGAGATGAAATCAATATATATATATGTATGTATATATAATATCACTAGTACTGCAGCCGGACAGGTAGATAATATATTTATTAGGTAATGATGACTGATGACGGACCTGCTGGACACTGTCAGCTCAGCAGCACCGCAGACTGCTACAGTAAGCTACTATACTATAGTAGTATGTACAAAGAAGAAAGAAAAAAAAAAACCACGGGTAGGTGGTATACAATTATGGATGGACTGCCGAGTGCCGACACAGAGGTAGCTACAGCCGTGGACTACCGTACTGTGTCTGCTGCTAATATAGACTGGATGATAATGAGATGAAATCAATATATATATATGTATGTATATATAATATCACTAGTACTGCAGCCGGACAGGTAGATAATATATTTATTAGGTAATGATGACTGATGACGGACCTGCTGGACACTGTCAGCTCAGCAGCACCGCAGACTGCTACAGTAAGCTACTATACTATAGTAGTATGTACAAAGAAGAAAGAAAAAAAAAAAACCACGGGTAGGTGGTATACAATTATGGATGGACTGCTGAGTGCCGACACAGAGGTAGCTACAGCCGTGGACTACCGTACTGTGTCTGCTGCTAATATAGACTGGATGATAATGAGATGAAATCAATATATATATATGTATGTATATATAATATCACTAGTACTGCAGCCGGACAGGTAGATAATATATTTATTAGGTAATGATGACTGATGACGGACCTGCTGGACACTGTCAGCTCAGCAGCACCGCAGACTGCTACAGTAAGCTACTATACTATAGTAGTATGTACAAAGAAGAAAGAAAAAAAAAACCACGGGTAGGTGGTATACAATTATGGATGGACTGCCGAGTGCCGACACAGAGGTAGCTACAGCCGTGGACTACCGTACTGTGTCTGCTGCTAATATAGAGTCTAGACTGGATGATAAATTATTGATAATGAGATGAAATCAATATAATATCACTAGTACTGCAGCCGGACAGGTACTATATATATTTATTATGTAATGACTGATGACGGACCTGCTGGACACTGTCAGGTCAGCACAGCACCGCAGACTGCTACAGTAAGCTACTATAGTAGTATGTATAAAGAAGAATGAAAAAAAAAAAAAACCACGGGTAGGTGGTATACAATATTATATATATATATATATATATATATATATATATATATATATATATATATATATATATATATATATATATATTATATACAATTATATATATATATATATATATATATATATATATATATATATATATATATATATATATATATTAAACTGGTGGTGATTGATTATTAAACTGGTGGTCACTTCAGGTCACGTTGCAACTTGCAACTAGTACTCCGAGGCCTAAGCAGACAATCACAAAATATATTATTATACTGGTGGTCAGTGTGGTCACAACAATGGCAGTGTGGCACTGACTCTGGCAGCAAAAGTGTGCACTGTACGTTATATGTACTCCTGAGTCCTGCTCTCAGACTCTAACTGCTCCCCACTGTCAGTGTCTCCCCCACAAGTCAGATAATACACTTACAGTCACACTATCTAATCTATAAATATCACTTCAGCAAGTAGTATAGTAGTATACAGTATAGTAGTACTCCTCCTAATAATGCTCCCCAAAATACTGTGTCTCTCTCTTCTCTAAACGGAGAGGACGCCAGCCACGTCCTCTCCCTATGACTCTCAATGCACGTGTGAAAATGGCGGCGACGCGCGGCTTCTTATATAGAATCCGAGTCTCGCGGTAGAATCCGAGCCTCGCGAGAATCCGACAGCGTGATGATGACGTTCGGGCGCGCTCGGGTTAGCCGAGCAAGGCGGGAAGATCCGAGCCTGCTCGGACCCGTGTAAAAAAACATGAAGTTCGGGCGGGTTCGGATTCAGAGGAACCGAACCCGCTCATCTCTACCAGAAACGCCCACTTCATGTCAATCTTTCTGCGTTCTGCCATGTGACTGAAAACGTCACTAGAACCTGTGCAAAACCACAAAGGACTTTGTACCCGTACGTCGCGCGTGCGCATTGCAGTGCATGGGCAGAAATGCCAATTTTTAGCCAGAATGCTGCGCTGCGAACAATGGCAGTTAGCGATCAACTCGGAATGACCCCTCATTATTATAATAACTCCAAATAAAAGGGTTATTATTATCCAAATAATTTTTACAGGGTTTGTCCTGTGTGTGTGGTTTAGGGGTACGCAAGCCTATGCTGCATATTATTATAATAACTCCAAATCAAAGGGTTATTATTATCCAAATAATTTTTACAGGCTTTGCTGTGTGTGTGTGGTTTAGGGGTACGCTCTCCCGTGCCGCATATTGTTATATAACGCCACAAAAATAATGGAGAACAAAAATTTGGAGGATAAAATAGGGAAAGATCAATAACCACTTCCTCCTAGTGCTGAAGCTGCTGCCACTAGTCATGACATAGATGATGAAATGCCATCAACGTCGTGTGCCAAGGCCGATGCCCATTGTCATAGTAGGGGGCATGTAAAATCCAAAAAGTCAAAGTTCAGTCAAATGACCCAAAAAATTTTTTTTAAATCGTCTGAGGAGAAATGTAAACTTGCCAATAAGCCATTTATGACACGGAGTGGCAAGGAACGGCTAAGGCCCTGGCCTTTGTTTATGACTAGTTGTTCAGCTTCACATGACGATGGAAGCTCTCATCATCCCACTAGAGAAATGGAAAGAGTTAAGCTGGCAAAAGCAGCTTTGTCTCCGTCTCAATACAAACTGCGTTCGCGACTGCTACCGCGATCGCGATCGCAGCTTCAGCGTGCCGCTAGTGTGCTAAAGTTCCCTGAACTTCCGAAAGCAGCCGCACGTGCAGTGCACAGAAGGAGTAGGCATCATCATGCACGGTGCGGCCGCTTCCAAAAGATGGAAGGAGGCCCACATCAGAGACCCCACCAGCGGGGAGAACGGACCGGCAGCCACACAGAGAGCCTCCTCCAGCCGGCACACTAACCCCCCCCCCCCGCCCCCGGCATAGAGCGCAGAACTGCAGTCAGTGACAGTGAGTCACTGTGACTCCTGCTGCAGAAATCCGCGCTGGATATTACAGGCACCTCTGATGGGAGCCTTCACGGACACTGCCTGTCAGACTCCGGCAGATCTAAACACACAGCAGCCCTCCCCCATGCTGGGAACAGGGGGTGAAACACAGTGCAGCAGCAGCGTCTGAAGGAGGGGGAGCTGGCCTGTGATGATTGAGAAGGTCAAGGGAGGGCACCAGAGCAGCTGCTATGTAAGTTGATTGAGTGCCGGATGCTACAAAAAGACAAGATAGATAGATAGATAGATAGATAGATAGATAGATATGGTAAACAAATGGAGAGCGCACTTGTAAGTGGTTAAAAAGCACAATCTTTACCTAAACATATGCTCACGTACATTAAAATTTAAAATTAACAGCATGAATGGATCGCTGCAACTAAGCTGCGCCGGTTATAAGGCAGGCTTGTCTCAGCGTCCACTCTGGTCTCGGCAGATGATGTGACAGTGTCCACGTCTAGGCCATTTCGTACGCATTTCGTCCAATGGGGGACTTCGTCAGGGGGAATGTACGTGAGCATATGTTTTAAGTAAAGATTGTGCTTTTTAACCACTTACAAGTGCGTTCTCCATTTGTTTACCATGGATCAGAGCGACATTTTGGACATTTTAAACTCTGGAGCCTGAAGGACTTTGTGCGCAAGAACTGATTTGTGTATATATATGAGGCAGCACTCCCATATGTAAATAACAGCCCCGATGCCTTCCGATGGTGCCCGCCGGCCAGGAGCCCAAATATAGCAAGTGGTGTCGGCGTCACTCAGGTAAAGAGAAGTCTTTTCACTACCTGAGTGCCGCCAACACCGCTTCCTATATGTGTATATTTTACATATATATTTAAAATTCGGACCCCCCCCCCCCCCCCCAAGTAAATCCTGCGTTTGCCACTGAAGATGGTATCACAAATCCCCCAAGTAGAGTCCAAGTGTGTAGGCGGCTGCGATGCCTGACCTTCCCAACACTGGATTGGAAGAGGTGGCGCCTTCCACCATTTGCACGCCCTCTGCAAGTGCTGAAAGGAGCACCCACAGTCCAGTTTCTGATATTCAAATTGAAGATGTCACTGTTGAAGTACACCAGGATGAGAATATGGGTGTTGCTGGTGATGAGGAGGAAGTTGATGAGGAGGATTCTGATGGTAATGTGGTTTGTTTAAATCAGGCACCAGGGGAGACAGTTGTTGTCCGTGGGATGAATAAGCCAATTGTGATGCCTAGGCAAAATACCAAAAAAGCCACCTCTTCGGGGTGGAATTATTTCTCCACAAATGTCGAGGTGTCATGCCATCTGTTGCCTTTGTCAATCTATAATAAGTAGGGGAAAGGACGTTAACCACCTTGGAACATCCACCCTTATTCGCCACCTGCAGCGCATTCATCATAGGTCATTGTCAAGTTCAGAAACTTTGGGTAATAGCATAAGCAGTCCACTGTCACCTAAATGATGTGGTTTTGTCTGTTTTGAATATTATTTCTCTGTGAGGGAGAGGATGTGTAACAGATCTCCAGTCTGTAAACTGATAACTACCAAACCTCTCTTTATTGAGCAATTAGCTTCTACGTTTATTTCTGGTGAAGACTGTGTTATTTATACACTGAAATAAACTACTGTCAATAAAAGTAAAACGGGGAAGAAATACTTTTATTTTACTGGAACCACTCTCCGTCTTCTGCTGTTTGTGGTAAATGAGGTAACCTGCGCAGAAAGGTTAATACAGCTAGCTAGTTCATACAATGGTAAGATACAGTGTAAAATGCAACAAAGTAATAACTTTATAATTACTGGGCGCTACCGGTATCGTAAGGGAAGGGGTTCCCTTAACACTTTAACTTTCTGATTTGAGTACTCATAATCACTCACTGGTGCACATTAGAACAACAATCCCCACAGTCCGACTGAGCTATGTGAGTCCCTCTATTTTCTGTGACGGCTGTATCAGCCCGTAGACTAATTAAGAGAACCATAGAAGTGTAATATTTCAGCTCTGGCAATCAACTCCTGGTACACTAATTTTAGAGGCCACAAAGTCTGCGTGGATGAAAGCTATTCCTGAAGTTCAGCTATGGCTCCGTGTGTACTGAACCGGCTTATTGCTATGCTGATGCACGCTACTTACTAATGTCACCAAGTAATGTTTAGTTGCACCTCACGGTAGTACTGTCAAACTGGCTGAAATGCTGCCAGACTGGGTGACAAATGATAATATTAATCTGACTGTCCCTGACCAGACTACCACAGTGTTAAATAACTTTTAATTACACTGTGCAGATAGCACCGAACTGGCTGTTACTGACAGGGTTGAGATAAAACTGTGAGAATTGTAGATGCCCTCTACTGACTGTCTCTGGCAGGGATGAAGCAAGGCTGAGGGACTGGTAGATGCGCTGAACTGACTGTCTCTAATGAGGCTGAAACAAGGTTGAGGGACCGGTAAATGCGCTGCACTGACTGTCTCTGGTGAGGCTGAAACAAGGCTGAGAGATTGACAGGTGCACTTTACTGAGTGTCTCTGTCAAATCTGCTGCGGGCTAGGTGTATTAAACAAACAGTACAGCTGACAGGCTACTGGGGATACATAGATACCGTATATGGAAGCACCGGTTCCGCCTTCAGCTGTCACTCTTGACCCAACCCGCCTCACTTGGGGCCGGCTTGGCTGCGTCACTCCCGCCCGCCTCACTCCGGTTCGTCTAGGCTCTCTTGGCTCCGCCTCACACCGTCCCTCCTTTCGAAGCCAGGCACCGCACTCGATCTCCAGTCACGGCTTCTCAGGCGTGATATACCTTTGATAAAGTCACGCGGAACGTGACGAAACGCGTTAGTACTCCACCTCCAATACACCTGCTGAGGTCTCTCTCCGTATCCACAAGCACTGATCCATCTGATTTCCTTCTGACGGGTTCCTTTCCATCGACTGCGGTAGTGTCTTACACCGCTCCCGACCAGACATCGACACTGGGGGCTTGGTCCTTTCTTTCCTCCCGCTGCTGAGCGCCCGTGGGCATTGCAGGACTTAGACCGGGGACGCCCGGTTTAAACACCAGCCCACACAGAGAGGTAACGACAAGCATTCATGATTGAACCCGGTGAAATTGATCAATTGGAATCTTAGGGGCTGTTATAATCACATACTAACCACTACCCCCATCACCAGCATTCAGTGACCACGGATCTTTTTTCAAAGACTGTTCTTTATACTGAAAAGTAAGACTTCGTTTACAAGAGACCATTAAGGTGTTTTTATAGCTTTATGTATGTTTGTTCATCATAACCAGGTGTCTTTTAACCTCCTTTATGGTTAATAAATTAGTTTGCTTATAACGGCTCTCATCTTTTTATTTTTCTCTTGAGACACAGCGCAGCCGTTTGTCAACTTTCCATTCCCACTTTCACGTTCACAAATTGTGCACGGCAGCGCAGTCTCTCAAGAGTTCCTTTTATTTTATTTATAATAATTCACTCTTTATAGGCGCTGATAGCAGTATCCTAGTTTTCCACGGCTTCTCAGGCGGCCATCCGCTGAACTGTCAGCGGGTGAGACAGGTACCAACTCAGGGAGTCAACTCGGGTGTCTGGAGGTAGGGGTCCCATCTTTAGCTCCTCACGCAGCGTCGTCCCTTTTCTCTCCTCTCTCCCTCAAGGCGACCAACGGTTCCTCCCCTCTCCCCTTTATATCCTTTTGGCCAGGTTCCCGGATCAGTCCCGCCAGAGGTCCCTTGCACGAGCTGGCTTATGCTACAATAGTCTCGTGCCAGCACCCCTCTCCTGGATAGGCAGTGTGACAGTCTATTAAACCCATATCCAGGCTGACAGTACCAACTCCCCTCTGTGAGGGACCCTTATCTTTCTGTGAAAGCAACTATATTAAATATGCTAATATCCTCATACGAGGGTCTCTGTGTAATTACAGAAACTTTTTACTTCTCTTATCCCTATTTACACAAAACACATTTAATAATATTATAACTTCCCCCTGTTATAACTCATTGCCCACGCACGGGTCTTATAAAGTGCTACATT
Organism: Pseudophryne corroboree; assembly: GCF_028390025.1. Taxonomy (NCBI): domain Eukaryota; kingdom Metazoa; phylum Chordata; class Amphibia; order Anura; family Myobatrachidae; genus Pseudophryne; species Pseudophryne corroboree. The sequence goes on from NC_086453.1 coordinate 258,320,688, forward strand.
CCGGTTTTAACAGGGTGTTACAAATGTGGAGGTGTCAAGCCATCTGTTGCCTTTGTCTATCTATAGTAAGTAGAGGAAAGGACGTTAACCACCTTGGAACATCCACCCTTATTCGCCACCTGCAGCGCATTCATCATAGGTCATTGTCAAGTTCAGAAACTTTGGGTAATAGCATAAGCAGTCCACTGTTACCTAAATGATGTGGTTTTGTCTGTTTTGAATATTATTTCTCTGTGAGGCAGAGGATGTAACACCGGGGCGGGGGGGGGGGGGGGGATCTGAGGATGAGGACGACATCTTGCCACTGTAGAGCCAGTTTGTGCAGTTGGTGGGGGCCCAAACAAGAACAAAATGTAGGTTGCTCAAATCAATTAGGGAATACAGTTCAGGTGCATGAAAGGGAGGGGGCAGTCAGAGATAGAAACACATTGGGGATAAACCCCTGGTGTCCCCCAGCACACCGGCCTGTACCTGTACCAAGACATGAAAGACTATATATATGATAAGATCAGCGGTTACATGTTCAGCGAGTTTTGTGGCATATATGATTAAATGTCCTTGCGGTTCTTGCTACATAGACAAGACGATACGTACGTTTAAGGAGCGGATGACCTTACACAGGTCTTCGATCAGGGCGGCCCTGATGGGTAAGCCTTCTGAGCAACCTGTGGCAAGGCATTTTTTTGAAAATAATCATTCCTTATCCAGCCTTAGGTACATTATTACAGACCATGTGCCTGATAGCCCGAGAGGAGGGGATCGACATACAGTAGAAGACTTTTACAGATTGAGGCAAAATAGATACAATTATTGGATACTGTTAAACCAAGAGGCCTTAATGACCATCTCACTTTTAACATGTATTGGTAATCAAGGGGTTATTTCATGTGTTCTGATTGACTTATGAGGTTCCTATATTTGGTAAATTAAGTAGAGCATTTTTTGTGGCTATATATATGTGTAGTTATAGGGATACCTTATAGGGATTTGAGATCGGATTTATTAAGTATGCACACGCACCTGTATATGTATGTTTTTATATATGTTGTATGTGTCTGTATTAATCTATTTATATGATTATGTAATTTGTTAGTATTTTGTATGAATTATGCATTGGTATTTTAAGTATTGTTGCCAAACGGGTTGCCATGGATACCGAATGCTATGTCCGGTATTGGGATTAGCTGCAGCGGGTTACTATGGTAACAGTTGCGGCGGCTGGCATGCTCCGTGATAGGTGTGCGTTACAGCTGACTGATTGATCATAACAGATGCGGTGGCTGGCGCGCCCCGAAATAGGTACGCGTCATAGCTGACTGCCCGGAGGAGTGGCTGGGTTGTCAAGGCAACCCGGCGCAACTGTTTACGTGCTGTGATCTCCAGGGGCTAATTACGAGGCTGAAGTTAGCTTCTTATTCGGCCAGCTTCTTATTCATTTCTTATTCAAGCTCCAGCTTCTTATTCACTTCTTATTCGAACTCCAGCTTCTTATTCAGATCATTCAGTTTCGCAAGGGTTAATGAGTCTTCTGTCACAAATTTGACACCTGAAATCAACAGAGTAGGGTCCCTTGCATATGACCCACTTGTATTTTGCCTGGCCCAACGCTGTTTTGGGCATGAAATACACTGGCAAAGTGGGCACACACATCATATTTTCCATTTTGAATAAGTAGCTGTAGTTTTGCAAGGGTTAACCAGTCTTGGGCCACAAATTTGACACCTGAAATCAACAGAGGGTGGTCAGTTACATATGACCCACTTGTATTTTGCTTGGCCCAACGCTGTTTTGGGCATAAAATACACTGGCAAAGTGGGCACACACACCATGTTTTGCTATTTTGAATAAGTAGCTGTAGTTTTGCAAGGGTTAACTAGTCTTGGGCCACAAATTTGACCCCTGAAATCAACAGAGAGTGGTCACTTGCATGTGACCCACTTGTATTTTGCCTGGCCCAACGCTGTTTTGGGCATGAAATACACTGGCAAAGTGGGCACACACACCATATTTTGCCATTTTGAATAAGTAGCTGTAGTTTTGCAAGGGTTAACTAGTCTTGGGCCACAAATTTGACCCCTGAAATCCACAGAGAGTGGTCACTTGCATGTGACCCACTCGTATTTTGCCTGGCCCATCGCTGTTTTGGGCATGAAATACACTGGCACAGTGGGCACACACCATATTTTCCATTTTGAATAAGTAGCTGTAGTTTTGCAAGGGTTAACCAGTCTTGGGCCACAAATTTGACACCTGAAATCAACAGAGGGTGGTCACTTACATATGACCCACTTGTATTTTACTTGGCCCAACGCTGTTTTGGGCATGAAATACACTGGCAAAGTGGGCACAGACACCATTTTATAAATTGCCATTTTGAATAAGTAGCTGTAGTTTTGCAAGGGTTAACTAGTCTTGGGCCACAAATTTGACACCTGAAATCAACAGAGTGGTCAGTTACATATGACCCACTTGTATTTTGCTTGGCCCAATGCTGTTTTGGGTATGAAATACACTGGCAAAGTGGGCACACACACCATGTTTTGCTATTTTGAATAAGTAGCTGTAGTTTTGCAAGGGTTAACTAGTCTTGGGCCACAAATTTGACACCTAAAATCAACAGAGGGTGGTCAGCTACATATGACCCACTTGTATTTTGCTTGGCCCAATGCTGTTTTGGGCATGAAATACACTGGCAAAGTGGGCACACACACCATGTTTTGCTATTTTGAATAAGTAGCTGTAGTTTTGCAAGGGTTAACTAGTCTTGGGCCACAAATTTGACACCTGAAATCAACAGAGGGTGGTCACTTACATATGACCCACTTGTATTTTGCTTGGCCCAACGCTGTTTTGGGCATGAAATACACTGGCAAAGTGGGCACAAACACCATTTTATAAATTGCCATTTTGAATAAGTAGCTATAGTTTTGCAAGTGTTAACTAGTCTTGGGCCACAAATTTGACCCCTGAAATCAACAGAGTGGTCACTTGCATGTGACCCACTTGTATTTTGCCTGGCCCAATGCTGTTTTGGGCATGAAATACACTGGCAAAGTGGGCACACACACCATATTTTCTCTGACGTCCTAGTGGATGCTGGGGACTCCGTCAGGACCATGGGGATATAGCGGCTCCGCAGGAGCAGGGCACAATAATAAAAGTTTAGGATCAGGTGGTGTGCACTGGCTCCTCCCCCTATGACCCTCCTCCAAGCCTCAGTTAGATTTTTGTGCCCGACGAGAAGGGTGCAATCTAGGTGGCTCTCCTGAGCTGCTTAGAATAAAAGTTTAAGTTAGGTTTTTTATTTTCAGTGAGTCCTGCTGGCAACAGGCTCACTGCTACGAGGGACTTAGGGGAGAGAAGAAAACTCACCTGCGTGCAGGATGGATTTGCTTCTTAGGCTACTGGACACCATTAGCTCCAGAGGGAGTCGGAACACAGGTCTCACCCTGGGGTTCGTCCCGGAGCCGTGCCGCCGACCCCCCTTGCAGATGCCGAAGTTGAAGAGGTCCAGAGGTCCAGAAACAGGCGGCAGAAGACTTTCAGTCTTCATAAGGTAGCGCACAGCACTGCAGCTGTGCGCCATTGTTGTCAGCACACTTCACCAACAGTCACCAACTGTCACTGAGGGTGCAGGGCGCTGGGGGGGGCGCCCTGGGCAGCAATGTAGAATACCTTTTTATGGCTAAAATACATCACATATAGCCCTTGAGGCTATATGGATGTATTTAACCCCTGCCAGATCTCACAAACTCCGGGAGAAGAGCCCGCTGAAAAGGGGGCGGGGCCTATTCTCCTCAGCACACGGCGCCATTTTCCTGCTCAGCTCTGCTGTGAGGAAGGCTCCCAGGCTCTCCCCTGCACTGCACTACAGAAACAGGGTTAAAACAGAGAGGGGGGGCACTTATTTGGCGATATGATTACATATATAAAAATGCTATAAGGGAAAACACTTGTATAAGGGGTTGTCCCTGTATAATTATAGCGTTTTTGGTGTTTGCTGGCAAACTCTCCCTCTGTCTCCCCAAAGGGCTAGTGGGGTCCTGTCCTCTGTCAGAGCATTCCCTGTGTGTGTGCTGTGTGTCGGTACGTGTGTGTCGACATGTAGGAGGACGATGTTGGTGAGGAGGCGGAGCAAATTGCCTGTATTGGTGATGTCACTCTCTAGGGAGTCGACACTGGAATGGATGGCTTATTTAGGAATTACGTGATAATGTCAACACGCTGCAAGGTCGGTTGACAACATGAGACGGCCGGCAAACAAATTAGTACCTGTCCAGGCGTCTCAGACACCGTCAGGGGCTTGTAAAAACGCCCATTTACCTCAGTCGGTCGACACAGACACAGACACGGACACTGACTCCAGTGTCGACGGTGAAGAAACAAACGTATTTTCCTTTAGGGCCACACGTTTCATGTTAAGGGCAATGAAGGAGGTGTTACATATTTCTGATACTACAAGTACCACAAATAAGGGTATTATGTAGGGTGTGAATAAACTACTTGTAGTTTTTCCTGAATCAGATAAATTAAATGAAGTGTGTGATGATACGTGGGTTTCCTCCGATAGAAAATTATTGGCGGTATACCCTTTCCCGCCAGAAGTTAGGGCGAGTTGGGAAACACACCTTAGGGTGAATAAGGCGCTCACACGCTTATAAAAACAAGTGGCGTTACCGTCTCCAGATACGGCAGCCCTCAAGGAGCCAGCTGATAGGAAGCTGAAAAATATCCTAAAAGTATATACACATATACTGGTGTTATACTACGACCAGCAATCGCCTCAGCCTGGATGTGCAGCGCTGAGGGGGCTTGGTCGGATTTCCTGACTGAAAATATTGATACCCTTGACAGGGACAAGATTTTATTGACTATAGAGCATTTTAAGGATGCATTTCTATATATGCGAGATGCGCAGAGGGATATTTGCATTCTGGCATCAAGAGTAAATGTGATGTCCATATCTGCCAGACGACAGTGGTCAGGTGATGCAGATTCCAGACGGCACATGGAAGTATTGCCGTATAAAGGGGCGGTCCATCGGACCTGGTGGCCATGGCAACAGCTGAAAAATCCACCTTTTGTTACCCCAAGTCACATCTCAGCAGAAAAGGACACAGTCTTTTCAGTCTCAGTCCTTTCGTCCCCATAAGGGCAGGCGGGCAAAAGGGCCAGTCATATCTGCCCAGGGGTAGAGGAAAGGGAAGAAGACTGCAGCAGGCAGCCCATTCCCAGGAACAGAAGCCCTCCACAGCTTCTGCCAAGTCCGCAGCATGACGCTGGGGCCGTACAAGCGGACTCAGGTGCAGTAGGGGGTCATCTCAAGAGTTTCAGCACGCAGTGGGCTCACTCACAAGTGGACTCCTGGATCCTACACGTAGTATCCCAGGTGTACATTGGAAATTCGAGACGTCTCCCCCTCACAAGTTCCTGAAGTCTGCTTTACCAACGTCTCCCTCCGACAGGGAGGCAGTATTGGGAACAATTCACAGGCTGTATTCCCAGCAGGTGATAATCAAAGTACCCCTTCTACAACAAGGGAAGGGGTATTATTCCACACTATATTGTGGTACTGAAGCCAGACGGCTAGGTGAGATCTGAAATATTTGAACACTTACATACAAGCGTTCAAATCAAGATGGAGTCACTCAGTGCAGTGATAGCGAACCAGGAAGAAGGGGACGATATGGTGTCACTGGATATCAGGGACGCATACCTACATGTCCAAATTTGCCCTTCTCACCAAGGGTACCTCAGGTTCGTGGTACAGAACTGTCACTATCAGTTCAGACGCTGCCGTTTGGATTGTCCACGGCACCCCGGGTCTTTACCAAAGTAATGGCCGAAATGATGATTCTTCTTAAAATAAATATGGACGCTTTCCTGATAAGGGCAAGGTCCAGAGAACAGTTGGAGGTCGGAGTAGCACTATCTTAAGTAGTTCTACGACAGCACGAGTGGATTCTAAATATTCCAAAATCGCATTTTTTTCCGACGACACGTCTACTGTTCCTAGGGATGATTCTGGACACAGTCCAGAAAAGGATGTTTTCTCCCGGAGAAGAAAGCCAGGGAGTTATCCGAGCTAGTCAGGAACCTCCTAAAACCAGGAAAAGTAGCAGTGCATCATTGCACAAGGATCCTGTGAAAAATGGTGGTTTCTTACAAAGCGATCCCATTCGGTAGATTTCACGCAAGAACCTTTACGTGGGATCTGCTGGAAAAATGGTCCGGATCGCATCTTCAGATGCATCAGCGGATAACCCTGTCTCCAAGGACAAGGGTGTTTCTTCTGCGGTGGCTGCAGAGTGCTCATCTATGAAAGGGCCGCAGATTCGGCATTCAGGACTGGGTCCTGGTGACCACGGATGCCAGCCTGAGTGGCTGGGGAGCAGTCACACAAGGAAAAAATTTCCAGAGAGTGTGATCGAGTCTGGAGACTTCTCTCCACATAAATATACTGGAGCTAAGGGCAATTTACAATGCTCTAAGCTTAGCAAGACCTCTGCTTCAAGGTCAGCCGGTATTGATCCAGTGGGACAACATCACGGCAGTCGCCCACGTAAACAGACAGGGCGGCACAAGAAGCAGGAGGGAAATGGCAGAAACTGCAAGGATTCTTCGCTGGGCGAAAAATCATGTGATAACACTCTCAGCAGTGTTCATTCCGGGAGTGGAAAACTGGGAAGCAGACTTCCTCAGCAGGCATGACCTCCACCCGGGAGAGTGGGGACTTCATCGGGAAGTCTTCCACATGATTGTAAACCGTTGTGAAAAACCAAAAGGTGGACATGATGGCGTCCCGCCTGAACAAAAAACTAGATATTGCGCCAGGTCAAGGGACCCTCAGGCAATAGCGGTGGACGCTCTGGTAACACTGTGGATGTACCAGTCAGAGTATGTGTTCCCTCCTATGCCTCTCATAAAAAAAGTACTGAGAATCATAAGAGGGAGATGAGTAAGAATGATACTCGTGGTTCCGGATTGGCCAAGAAGGACTTGGTACCCGAAACTTCAAGAGATGTTCACGGAAGACCCGTGGCCTCTACCTTTAAGAAAGGACCTGCTCCAGCAGGGGCCTTGTCTGTTCCAAGACTTACCGCGGCCGCGTTTGACGGCATGGCGGTTGAACGCCGGATCCTGAAAGGGCATTCCAGATGAAGTCATCCCTACCCTGGTCGAAGACAGGAAGGATGTAACCACAAAACATTTTCACCGCATTTGGCGAAGATATGTTGCGTGGTGTGGGGCCAAGAAGGCCCCTACAGAGGAATTCCAACTGGGTCGTTTCCTACATTTCCTGAAAACAGGACTGTCTATGGGCCTAAAATTAGGGTCCATTAAGGTTCAAATTTCGGCCCTGTCGAATTTCTTCCAGAAAGAACTGGCTTTAGTGCCTGACGTTCAGATGTTTGTAAAAGGGGTACTGCATATACAGCCTCCTTTTGTGCCCCAGTGGCACCTTGGGATCTCAATGTTGTTTTGAGTTTCCTAAAGTCACATTGGTTTGAACCACTCACCACTGTGGACTTAAAATATCTCACATGGAAGGTGACGATGCTATTAGCCCTGGCTTCAGCCAGGCGTGTGTCAGAATTGGCGGCTTTATCATATATAAAGCCCTTACTTAATTTTTCATTCTGACAGGGCAGAATTGAGGACTCGTCCTCAATTTCTCCTTAAGGTGTTTTCTGTTTTTCACATGAACCAACCTATTGTGGTACCTGCGGGTACTAGGGACTTGGAGGACTCCAAGTTACTTGACGTTGTCAGGGCCCTGAAAAATATGTTTCCAGGAAGGCTGGAGTCAGAAAATCTGACTCGCTGTTTAGCCTGTATGCACCCAACAAGATGGGTGCTCCTGCTTCTAAGCAGACGATTGCTCGCTGGATTTGTAATACAATTCAGTTTACACATTCTGTGGCAGGCCTGCCACAGCCAAAATCGGTAAAAGCCCATTCCAAAAGGAAGGGGGCTCATCTTGGGCGACTGCCCGAGGGGTCTCGGCTTTACAACTTTGCCCAGCAGTTACTTGGTCAGGGGAAAACACGTTTGCTAAATTCTACAAATTTGATACCCTGGCTGAGGAGGACATGGAGTTCTCTCATTCGGTGCTGCAGGGTCATCCGCACTCTCCCGCCCGTTTGGGAGCTTTGGTATAATCCCCATGGTCCTGACGGAGTCCCCAGCATCCACTAGGACGTCAGAGAAAATAAGATTTTACTTACCGATAAATCTATTTCTCGTAGTCCGTAGTGGATGCTGGGCGCCCATCCCAAGTGCGGATTGTCTGCAATACTTGTACATAGTTATTGTTACAAAAATCGGGTTATTCTTGTTGTGAGCCATCTTTTCAGAGGCTCCTTCGTTGTTATCATACTGTTAACTGGGTTCAGATCACAGGTTGTACGGTGTGATTGGTGTGGCTGGTATGAGTCTTACCCGGGATTCAATATCCTTCCTTATTATGCACGCTCGTCCGGGCACAGTATCCTAACTGAGGCTTGGAGGAGGGTCATAGGGGGAGGAGCCAGTGCACACCACCTGATCCTAAAGCTTTTATTATTGTGCCCTGTCTCCTGCGGAGCCGCTATATCCCCATGGTCCTGACGGAGTCCCCAGCATCCACTACGGACTACGAGAAATAGATTTATCGGTAAGTAAAATCTTATTTTCCATTTTGAATAAGTAGCTGTAGTTTTGCAAGGGTTAACCAGTCTTGGGCCACAAATTTGACACCTGAAATCAACAGAGGGTGGTCAGTTACATATGACCCACTTGTGTTTTGCTTGGCCCAACGCTGTTTTGGGCATGAAATACACTCGCAAAGTGGGCACACACACCATGTTTTGCTATTTTGAATAAGTAGCTGTAGTTTTGCAAGGGTTAACTAGTCTTGGGCCACAAATTTGACACTTGAAATCAACAGAGGGTGGTCACTTACATATGACCCACTTGTATTTTGCTTGGCCCAACGCTGTTTTGGGCATGAAATACACTGGCAAAGTGGGCACACACACCATGTTTTGCTATTTTGAATAAGTAGCTGTAGTTTTGCAAGGGTTAACTAGTCTTGGGCCACAAATTTGACCCCTGAAATCAACAGAGGGTGGTCAGTTACATATGACCCACTTGTATTTTGCTTGGCCCAACGCTGTTTTGGGCATGAAATACACTGGCAAAAAGGCACACACACCATGTTTTGCTATTTTGAATAAGTAGCTGTAGTTTTGCAAGGGTTAACCAGTCTTGGGCCACAAATTTGACCCCCGAAATCCACAGAGAGTGGTCACTTGCATGTGACCCACTTGTATTTTGCCTGGCCAAACGCTGTTTTGGGCATGAAATACACTGGCAAAGTGGGCACACACACCATATTTTCCATTTTGAATAAGTAGCTGTAGTTTTGCAAGGGTTAACCAGTCTTGGTCCACAAATTTGACACCTGAAATCAACAGAGGTTGGTCTCTTACATATGACCCACTTGTATTTTGCTTGGCCCAACGCTGTTTTGGGCATGAAATACACTGGCAAAGTGGGCACAGACACCATTTTATAAATTGCCATTTTGAATAAGTAGCTGTAGTTTTGCAAGGGTTAACTAGTCTTGGGCCACAAATTTGACCCCTGAAATCAACAGAGAGTGGTCACTTGCATGTGACCCACTTGTATTTTGCTTGGCCCAACGCTGTTTTGGGCATGAAATACACTGGCAAAGTGGGCACACACACCATGTTTTGCTATTTTGAATAAGTAGCTGTAGTTTTGCAAGGGTTAACCAGTCTTGGGCCACAAATTTGACACCTGAAATCAACAGAGGGTGGTCACTTACATATGACCCACTTGTATTTTGCTTGGCCCAACGCTGTTTTGGGCATGAAATACACTGGCAAAGTGGGCACAAACACCATTTTATAAATTGCCATTTTGAATAAGTAGCTGTAGTTTTGCAAGGGTTAACTAGTCTTGGGCCACAAATTTGACCCCAGAAATCAACAGAGAGTGGTCACTTGCATATGTCCCACTTGTATTTTGCCTGGCCCAACGCTGTTTTGGGCATGAAATACACTGGCAAAGTGGGCACACACACCATGTTTTCCATTTTGAATAAGTAGCTGTAGTTTTGCAAGGGTTAACCAGTCTTGGGCCACAAATTTGACACCTGAAATCAACAGAGGGTGGTCACTTACATATGACCCACTTGTGTTTTGCTTGGCCCAACGCGGTTTTGGGCATGAAATACACTGGCAAAGTGGGCACACACACCATGTTTTGCTATTTTGAATAAGTAGCTGTAGTTTTGCAAGGGTTAACTAGTCTTGGGCCACAAATTTGACACCTGAAATCAACAGAGGGTGGTCACTTACATATGACCCACTTGTATTTTGCTTGGCCCAACGCTGTTTTGGGCATGAAATACACTGGCAAAGTGGGCACACACACCATGTTTTGCTATTTTGAATAAGTAGCTGTAGTTTTGCAAGGGTTAACTAGTCTTGTGCCACAAATTTGACACCTGAAATCAACAGAGAGTGGTCACTTGCATGTGAACCTCTTGTATTTTGCCTGGCCCAACGCTGTTTTGGGCATGAAATACACTGGCAAAGTGGGCACACACACACACACACCATATTTTCCATTTTGAATAAGTAGCTGTAGTTTTGCAAGGGTTAACTAGTCTTGGGCCACAAATTTGACACCTGAAATCAACAGAGGGTGGTCAGTTACATATGACCCACTTGTATTTTGTTTGGCCCAACACTGTTTTGGGCATGAAATACACTGGCAAAGTGGGCACACACACCATAATTTCAATTTTGAATAAGTAGCTGTAGTTTTGCAAGGGTTAACCAGTCTTGGGCCACAAATTTGACACCTGAAATCAACAGAGGGTGGTCACTTACATATGACCCACTTGTATTTTGCTTGGCCCAACGCTGTTTTGGGCATGAAATATACTGGCAAAGTGGGCACACACACACCATATTTTCCATTTTGAATAAGTAGCTGTAGTTTTGCAAGGGTTAACCAGTCTTGGGCCACAAATTTGACACCTGAAATCAACAGAGGGTGGTCAGTTACATATGACCCACTTGTATTTTGCTTGGCCCAACGCGGTTTTGGGCATGAAATACACTGGCAAAGTGGGCACAAACACCATTTTATAAATTGCCATTTTGAATAAGTAGCTGTAGTTTTGCAAGGGTTAATTAGTCTTGGGCCACAAATTTGACACCTGAAATCAACAAAGCGTAGTCACTTACATATGACCGTCTTGTATTTTGCTTGGCCCAACGCTGTTTTGGGCATGAAATACACTGGCAAAGTGTGCCCACACACCATATTTTACCATTTTGAATAAGTAGCTGTAGTTTTGCAAGGGTTAACTAGTTTTGGGACACAATTGTGAGACCTGCAATCAACAGAATGTGGTCACTTACATATCACCCACTTGTATTCTGCTTGGCTAAACATTGATTTGTGAATGAAATACGCTGGGAAAGTAGGCACAACCACCATATTATAATTTACCATTTTGAATATGTAGCTGTAGTTTTGCAAGGGTTAACTAGTCTTGGGCGACATATTTGATACCAGAAATCAAGGGTTAGATTAGCTCCTTATCGCACAGGGGAGTCATAGAGAGCCTATGTTGCGTTAAAGTTGTCTGAAGTCAGCTCTTATCCTTGCTTGAAGGAAGCTATACTCAGCAGGATTGGGGTGACAGGTCCCAGCAAAGCACAAGAATATTATGAGTTGCAGCTGAACCCATCTGAGCCTCCAGTGGTCAAACTGGCATAATTGGCCAAACTGAGTAAAACCTGGTTACAGATAAAAATTCTTCTTAGTGGGCAGTGGAAGTGATGGCTCTAGACCAGGCTATACGGGTATCAGACCGTAGTGTAAAACACTGGGCCTTTGCAGGCTGACCCCAGACAATTGAGGAGCTAGCAGTGGTGATTGAGAGGTACCTGACCCTGGGAAATTTTAATAAAGCCAAGCAAGGGTTACAGCCAGTACCTAAGCCCAATACCCAGATCCTCAATGTTAAATCAAACAGCCCATCTCCAGTCATATGTTTTGAGTGCAGAGAGCCCAATCATGCACAGCGGTACTTCCTAAAGCAGGGTGAGCTAGTGGATTGCAGCTCAGGGAAAACAGTACAACCTGTATTCAGTATGGCGCTGGAATTATTTCCCCAGCTGAAACTACCATTTCATCTGATGGTACAGATTGAAGGCTGGGATATCTGGGCCTTGGTTGATACTGGCAATGAATTGTCTATCATCTCTGCTAACCTGGTTCTTCCCGGGTCTGGCCAGGTTGTGCTTCTGGTAAAGATGCTATGTATACTTGGTGACATAGAAGAATGCCCATGAGTGCACCTGCCGGTGGTGATTAAAGTAAGACCAGTAAAAATGGTAGTCACAGTAGCTTCCAAACCTCTTTATCCACTAATCCTGGGCCAGGACTTCCCACTGTTGCAGGAGTTTGTTACTTGGCATGACATTGGCAGACAGACAAAGGTTAAGCTGTCGCAGGGGCCAAGATCTACTGGAAGCCAAGGTTGTATGACTGTAAAGCCCTCTCTTGCCAGTGAGATTGAGACACATTAGTCCCCCATTTGCGAAAGAGTGTCTTTGCAGGACTTTAGGCGAGATCAACATAACGATGGCAACTTGTCTAATACTTTTTAAAATGTGGTAGTGGTAAATGGTAAGGTAAACTCTGCTTTACCACCTGAAGGTGTACCTTACTTTATGTGAAAAACAATTTTTTTTACCTTGTAACTTATTTGCAAGGTAAAAGGGTAGACCAGTTGCTGATTCCCCGAAAACACGAGCAGCTGGTACTGAGGGCGGCTCACATGCATTTATGGGGTGGCCATTTAGGGGAGAGGAAAACTCTCCAGCGTATCCAGCTATGTTTCTCCTGGCCAGGCATTCATGCTGCAGTAAAAGAATATTGTCAGGAATGCCCAGTGTACTAAAAGAATGCACCCCAGACAGAATTTAGGGCGACCTTAGTTTTCCTGACTATAATTTCCATGCCTATTGAGCCAATTTTTATAGATCTGATGGGGCCAGTAGAAAAATCGGATCATGGGCATCAGTATATATTGGTGACGGTGGACTACTCCACCGGGTACCCGGAGGCCATACCACTATGTAACATGAAATCTAGCACTATTGTCCAGGAGTTCTTGATGCTGTATACCCGTCTAGGAATACCAATAGAGGTCCTGACCGACTAAGGTACCCCTTTTGTGTCTAAATTAATGAAATACCTGTGTCGCCTGTTAAAGGTGGATAGAATTACCATTTCGGTTTACCACCCGCAGACAGACGGCTTGGTTGAATGCTTTAACAGAACCCTTATGCAGATGATGAAAAGGGCAGTGTCACAGGAGAAGCGAGATTAGGACCTACTCTTACCTTAACTAATGTTGGCAGTTTGAGAGGTACCCCAAGCCTCTTTTATTATTTTTATTATTATTATTATTATTATTATCCTTTATTTATATAGAGACTTTATATAGAGACTGTATGGGGTTTAGACCCTTCAAACTCCCCTATGGTAGACAACGCAGAGGGATACTAGATCTATTAAAAGATGGGTGGGAGCAGCAATTGTCCCAAGGGGATGCGGTTAAGATCCCGCCGGACGGAATCCCGGCGGTCGAAATACCGACGCCGGAACCCCGACCGGCACAATCCCGACATATTCTGCCTCCGTGGGTGTCCACGACACCCATAGAGGGAGAATATAATAGTGTGCTGAGCATAGCAAAGCACCGTGCCTGCAGCGTGGCGAGCAAAGCGAGCCCGCAATGGGCTGCGTTCTGCTCGCCACCCCTGTCGGGATTGTGTGGTCGAAATTCCGGCGTCAGTATTTCGACCGCCGGGATCCCATCCTGCGGGATTTAGTACTGATACCGTCCCAAGAGCCTAACATCGTTCAGTTTGTGTCCCAATTGTATGGCTGTCTAAGGCAAATTGCGCCACTTCTGACCAAGCATATGGCAAGAGCTCAACAGGATCAAAAACGCAGTCATGGCGTTACTGCTGTCAACCGGACTCTCAATAGGGGCAACAAGGTACTGATACTTGTGTCTAGGTACGGCAGGAAGGTAGAAGGAAAGAGGTAAAAGTCTACCATGTGAATTTGTTGAAGCCTTGGAAAGTGCCAGTCATCCCTCTTTAGTGGCCATGAAAACCCCAGAATGTCAGGTGTCTACTGAAGTAACTTTGAGTCCTAGCCAGAAACAAGAAGTGGTAAACTTAGTAGCACAGTACCAGGTTGTGTTCTCTGCCCTCCTGGGGAAAACTCAAATCATACAGCATGACAATGTTACTCCACCCAGGGGGGTGATAAAACAAAGGCAATATTGTATATCTGAGGCCCAACAGGCAGAAGTAAAACGGGAACTGGAAGTGATGCGGCGCTTGGGGGTCATAGAGTAGTCAAACAGTGAATGGAATAATCCCATTTTTTTTTTAGAGCCCAAGCTTTTTGGAGCTTTGAGATTCTGTAATGACTTCAGAAAGTTAAATAAAGTTCCTCGGTTTGATTCCTATCCTATGCCCCGGGTTGATGAACTTAGCAATAAGCCAGTATCTAACTACGCTAGATTTACTGAAGGGGTACTGGCAAATTCCTCTGATGGAAGCTGCCAAAGCAACAGCCTTCTCTACCACAGTGGGTTTGTTCCAGTCGCACCTTCCAAAGGTGGATGCAGTGTTACAGTCTCTACAGGCACAAGGGTTCACAGCTAACCTGGAGAAGTGTGCCATCATATCTGTGGAGGCAAAGTATCTGGGGTATATTGTATGCCAAGGGTAAGTTAAACCTCAACCTAGCAAGGTGGAAGCAGTCTTCACATGGCCTAAGCTAAAGTGTATGTCGCAACTCAGGATATTCTTTGGTCTGGTGGGCTATTATCGTAGGTTCAGGGGTGGAACTTGCAGCGGTGCAACCGGCAGGGTCCCTCCACGATGAAGGGGCCCACAGCCGGAGGCACTACAATGAGTGAGACTGACTCATTACATGCCACCTGCCGGCGCGCTGCAAGCCGCCGCTTCCCCTTAACAGAATGAGGCTGAGCTGGTGTGCAGAGCTGCAGTCTGGCCAGAGGGGGAGGAGGATGCAGTGGAGGAGTCTGGAGAAGGAGAAGGGGCCATCTTCCCCTCTCATTCACGGGCAGCCCAGCTGTTTCTTTTTGCTACCGGAGCCGGAGCATCACGTGACCATGCGGCTAAACTGTAGAGTTAGTGCAGCAGCATTCCTTGTAAGGCGGTCAGGCAGCTGTGTGTTTATTTATTTTTATTTTATTATACATTTTTCTAATTGTACATTTCATCCTGCAAACGCAGAATCGTGGACCTCGAAGAGGCGGAGCCTACATTGAGGGGACGGAGATTGGGAGGTGGTGGGCGGGGTTGTTACAGTAAGCTGGTCTCTCTGCAAATAGTAATGGTGACTGTGCAGTGACATATAACATACAGCACAGCATAGAGTGACCCCACTAAGGCAGCCAGGCACAAAGTCATGTATTGTCACCCAGGGTGCATGTGCTGCTGCTGGCTGCATGATGCATAGTGTGGGCATCTGTCTCCATGGGCCTTGTGTATCCTTGTACAAAGGAATTGTCCCATCTTTATACAGTGAGAAGTCTCCTGAGTTTTTGTGGGAGTTGGATACAATTGGCCGACAGTTATCATATTGATATTCATTATGTCGACATAAAGAACTGTCAACAAACAGTCCCTTGTGATATAGCAGTTTCGTACTTTATACCGGTGACAGCAGTGCCTTTTTCTGGATCACATTGCATTGGCGATGTCTCACCAGTGTTCTGGTGAGTATTTTCCCCATTATCCCTAAACCTTTCCCTAGTAGCTAACCTTAACCTTTACCCAGAGCCGGCCTTAGGTATAGGCAAACTAGGCAAATGCCTAGGGCGTTTGGTATGCTTAGGGGCACCAGCAGCTTCTGCTGATTAAAATGATATGCGGCATGCCTATATTCTGTGTGTGACTGCGGCTGTATCTGCATAAAAAATGCTACGCTGCAGTGTATTGCTGGAAATCACTGTAATGTAGCATTTCGTATGCAGATACAGCCACAGTCGTACACCGTATATAGGCATGCTGCATATCATTTTAATCAGCAGAAGCTGCTTGTGCATCCTAGCCACATAGTAATGCAAATAAGATGCATTTTCATAAACAAAAGGCGCCCGACGTTAGCAGAGCTGCCAGCTGACTCATGCCAGGCATCTCCTTCAGAACTAGCGGCGGTGCTAGGGGGCACCAGCCAAAATATTGCCTAGGGCATCATATTGGTTAGGGCCGGCTCTGCCTTTACCCCTCCACACAGCCTAACCCTAGCCACCACCCCAGTGCCTCACCCCCCCCCCCCCCCACCAGCCTAACCCTAAAACTTTACCGTAGTGCCTACTATATTGGCGTTACGTGTAAAAGGAGCTCTACTGTGTGGCGTAATGTGTATAAGGAGCTCTACTGTGTGGCTTAACCTGTATAAGGGTTATTACTGTGTGGTGTAACGTCTATAAGAAGCACCACTGTGTGGCGTAACGTGTATAAGGAGCACTATTGTGTGGCGTAAAGTGTATAAGGACCATTACAGTGTGTTGTAACGTGTATAAGGAGCTCTACTGTGTTGCGTAACATGTATAAGGAACAGTACTGGGTGGAGTAACGTGTATCAGGAGCACTACTGTGTGGTATAACGTATATTAAGATACTACTGTGTGGCGTAACATGTATAAGAGGCACTACTGTGTGTTGTAATGTGTATAAGAACTACTGTGTGGCATAACGTGTAGAAGGAGCTCTACTATGTGGCGTAATGCGTATAAGAAGCAGTACTGTGTGGCATAACGTGTTTCAGGAGCACTAATGTGTAGCGTAATGTATATAAGGAGTACTACTGTTCAGTGTAATGTAATGTAAATCGGTGTAATGTAATAAGGTTGCACTACTGTGTGGCATAATTTGAATTGAGACCATGCCCTATTTTTTGACACACGTTTTGGATCTTGGGCGGGCTGGGGCAATGCATCTTGTTGCACCTCGGCCCACCATGGTCTTGTTCCGCCACTGCGTAGGTGCATGCGCGAATTTGCCACAGGGCAGCATCATTCACTGAATGTCTGAGGAAACAGTCCCCAGACAAGATCTAATCACAGATGTGCTAAATGTAGCACATCTACAATCACGTACTCTGACATGCGGGTGGATGCCCAGCACAGGGCTGGTCCGCCCTGCATGACTGGCCCTAGCCCCCCCCATCCCCCTCGCACAGGTACAAAACCATTCCACGGTGTCGATGATTTTGTACCTGATGAGTAACTCCCTGCAAACGAAGCTCCTGCACGCTGGCAGTCCGCTACTCGCCACATCCCGGGTCGCAGAGTCTGTGTGCAACACCACGCAGCTGCCTCGGGCCACCCCCCAACGGTCCAGACAGGCCTCCGTTGCCTGGACCGTGGTTCTAAAGCCGGTGGCATGCCCCTTCCCACCACATGACCGCCTCTGCCTGTCAATCAGGCAGAGGCGATCGAAGCCCTGAGATGCTGATAGAATCTCACTGGGCTCCCGGATTGCGCACGCGCAGGGCGCACTCCACAAAGTAATTCAGACTGCGATCGCTGCTGCTGCAGTGATGCAGTCTGAATTACCCCCTAGGCCCGCAGAGACTACATTGCAGAACTTAAGAAAAGCTTTATGCGCAGAGACTGTATTGATAGGCTCCTGATTCCAGGTGTCAAATTTGTGGCCCAAGACTAGTTAACCCTTGCAAAACTACAGCTACTTATTCAAAATAGCAATTTATAAAATGGTGTTTATGCCCACTTTGCCAGTGTATTTCATGCCCAAAACAGCATTGGGCCAAGCAAAATACAAGTGGGTCATATGTAAGTGACCACCCTCTGTTGATTTCAGGTGTCAAATTTGTGGCCCAAGACTAGTTAACCCTTGAAAAACTACAGCTACTTATTCAAAATGGCAAAATATGGTGTGTGTGTGCCCACGTTGCCAGTGTATTTCATGCCCAAAACAGCGTTGGGCCAAACAAAATACAAGTGGGTGATATGTAAGTGACCACCCTCTGTTGATTTCAGGGGTCAAATTTGTGGCCCAAGACTAGTTAACCCTTGAAAAACTACAGCTACTTATTCAAAATGGCAAAATATGGTGTGTGTGTGTGTGCCCACGTTGCCAGTGTATTTCATGCCCAAAACAGCGTTGGGCCAAACAAAATACAAGTGGGTGATATGTAAGTGACCACCCTCTGTTGATTTCAGGGGTCAAATTTGTGGCCCAAGACTAGTTAACCCTTGAAAAACTACAGCTACTTATTCAAAATGGCAAAATATGGTGTGTGTGCCCACTTTGCCAGTGTATTTCATGCCCAAAACAGCGTTGGGCCAAGCAAAATACAAGTGGGTCATATGTAAGTGACCACCCTCTGTTGATTTCAGGTGTCAAATTTGTGGCCCAAGACTAGTTAACCCTTGCTAAACTACAGCTACTTATTCAAAATGGCAAAATATGCTGTGCGTGCCCACTTTGCCAGTGTATTTCATGCCCAAAACAGCGTTGGGCCAAGCAAAATACAACTGCGTCACATGTAAGTGACCACCCTCTGTTGATTTCAGGTGTCAGATTTGTGGCCCAAGACTAGTTAACCCTTGCAAAACTACAGCTACTTATTCAAAATGGTAAATTATGGTGTTTGTGCCCACTTTGCCAGTGTATTTCATGCCCAAAACAGCGTTGGGCCAGGAAAAATACAAGTGGGTCACATGCAAGTGACCAACCGCTGTTGTTTTTGCGGGTCAAATGTGTGGCCCAAGACTGGTTAACCCTTGCAAAACTACAGCTACTTATTCAAAATGGTAAAATATGGTGTGTGTGCCCACTTTGCCAGTGTATTTCATGCCCAAAACAGCGTTGGGCCAAGCAAAATACAACTGCGTCACATGTAAGTGACCACCCTCTGTTGATTTCAGGTGTCAGATTTGTGGCCCAAGACTAGTTAACCCTTGCAAAACTACAGCTACTTATTCAAAATGGTAAATTATGGTGTTTGTGCCCACTTTGCCAGTGTATTTCATGCCCAAAACAGCGTTGGGCCAGGAAAAATACAAGTGGGTCACATGCAAGTGACCAACCGCTGTTGTTTTTGCGGGTCAAATGTGTGGCCCAAGACTGGTTAACCCTTGCAAAACTACAGCTACTTATTCAAAATGGCAAAATATGCTGTGCGTGCCCACTTTGCCAGTGTATTTCATGCCCAAAACAGCGTTGGGCCAAGCAAAATACAACTGCGTCACATGTAAGTGACCACCCTCTGTTGATTTCAGGTGTCAGATTTGTGGCCCAAGACTAGTTAACCCTTGCAAAACTACAGCTACTTATTCAAAATGGTAAATTATGGTGTTTGTGCCCACTTTGCCAGTGTATTTCATGCCCAAAACAGCGTTGGGCCAGGAAAAATACAAGTGGGTCACATGCAAGTGACCAACCGCTGTTGTTTTTGCGGGTCAAATGTGTGGCCCAAGACTGGTTAACCCTTGCTAAACTACAGCTACTTATTCAAAATGGCAAAATATGCTGTGCGTGCCCACTTTGCCAGTGTATTTCATGCCCAAAACAGCGTTGGGCCAAGCAAAATACAACTGCGTCACATGTAAGTGACCACCCTCTGTTGATTTCAGGTGTCAGATTTGTGGCCCAAGACTAGTTAACCCTTGCAAAACTACAGCTACTTATTCAAAATGGTAAATTATGGTGTTTGTGCCCACTTTGCCAGTGTATTTCATGCCCAAAACAGCGTTGGGCCAGGAAAAATACAAGTGGGTCACATGCAAGTGACCAACCGCTGTTGTTTTTGCGGGTCAAATGTGTGGCCCAAGACTGGTTAACCCTTGCAAAACTACAGCTACTTATTCAAAATGGTAAAATATGGTGTGTGTGCCCACTTTGCCAGTGTATTTCATGCCCAAAACAGCGTTGGGCCAGGCAAAATACAACTGCGTCATATGTAAGTGACCACCCTCTGTTGTTTTTGGGGGTCAAATTTGTGACCCAAGACTAGTTAACCCTTGCTAAACTACAGCTACTTATTCAAAATGGTAAAATATGGTGTGTGTGCCCACTTTGCCAGTATATTTCATGCCCAAAACAGCGTTGGGCCAGGCAAAATACAACTGCGTTATATGTAAGTTACCACCCTTTGTTGCTTTTGGGTGTCAAATTTGTGACCCAAGACTAGTTAACCCTTGCTAAACTACAGCTACTTCTTCAAAATGGCAAAATATGGTGCGTGTGCCCACTTTGCCAGTGTATTTCATGCCCAAAACAGCGTTGGGCCAGGCAAAATACAACTGCGTCATATGTAAGTTACCACCCTTTGTTGCTTTTGGGTGTCAAATTTGTGACCCAAGACTAGTTAACCCTTGCTAAACTACAGCTACTTCTTCAAAATGGCAAAATATGGTGCGTGTGCCCACTTTGCCAGTGTATTTCATGCCCAAAACAGCGTTGGGCCAGGCAAAATACAAGTGGGTCATATGTAAGGGAACCTACTCTGTTGATTTCAGGTGTCAAATTTGTTACCCAAGACTCCTTAACCCTTGCAAAACTGAATGATCTGAATAAGAAGCTGGAGTTCGAATAAGAAGTGAATAAGAAGCTAGAGCTTGAATAAGAAGTGAATAAGAAGCTGGCCGAATAAGAAGCTAACTTCAGCATCGTTTACGAGGCTGAAGTTAGCTTCTTATTCGGCAGCTGAGATGAGTTTTTGGCGCGCTCGTTTGGCAACAAGGAGGGGTATATAAGGTATGTTATTGTCACTATTGAATTGTCATGTGTATCCTGATGACGGGTTGAAATAAACCCGAACGTTAAGAAACGATAAGAGGACCGTGTCCAGTATTTATTGCAAGTCCAGTGAGTGCCGTCCTTAGATAGATAGATAGATAGATAGATAGATAGATAGATAGATAGATAGATAGATAGATAGATAGATAGATAGATAGATAGATAGATAGACGGTCTGATCCGGCACTCAGTATAGATAAGGTCTCATGAAGTTACTTGCTCTGGTGCCTTCCCTGGGTCTGTGACCCTGTAATAGCTTGCAAATCAATGGGCGGCACTCTCCAGGCTTTTTCAAATTTCCATAGCGTCCTTTATTCCTACGTTATGTTTCGGGCTCTCGCCCGTCGTCAGGGACAATCATACACAAAATGACATACAAAATTACAAACATTTATACCCTATCTAACATGTGCACAAATTGCTAAACTCACTCACCTGCTCCACGCCGCTCGGTGCAGCCGGGTCCGCGCGCAGGCAACTGACGTCACTGGATCCCGACGTCACCAGGCGGCGCCAAGCTAGGGTTCCATTCATTTTCTGTTGCTTAGCAACCTGACAACATGAAAAAAAATTTTTTGTTACAAACATTTAAAACCATGCTTACATTAAAAGCTGAGCATACTCATTACTAACTGTGTGTCATGACTACATTGCACTCTATTTTAGCATCTATTGAGCTTGATCATCTATAGATATATTTAATGCAGCGCAACTCACTCATAAATTATTAGTTCGCTCCTTACGTCCCTTATAGTATGGCAATCTATTTACTAAAACATGAACCAGTTTCTCATTAATTTTTTTGTGTTAATTTTTTTGTACATATTGTGCATATAGTTGTTGTTACACCCCTATAGATAACATTGTAAACCCAGAGTTTCATTTAACCCTTTTGGGGCCAATGTATTGAGCATAAATATCCACCTACATTCCCGTTTGAGTAGGATTTTAGCTCGATTTCCTCCTCTGGGTAAGGCAGGTATGTGATCAATAATGATGCTTCTTAACGTGGCCATACTATGTTTAGCTGTGGCAAAGTGTCTGGCCACAGGTTGATCACTACTGCCTGTTTCTAATGCTTGTCTTATTGCCATACGGTGCATAGCTGTACGCTCCCGAAACTGCCGCTGAGTTTTGCCCACATAGGACAGCCCACAGGGGCAGGTCAGGAGATATATGACATATGTAGTTGTACATGTGACTGCATGCCTTATCTGGAATTTTTTCCCGGTGTGCGGATGGGAAAAAGTAGGGCTAGCTACCATGGACCTGCATGTTGTACATCCGAGGCACTTAAGCCGCCCGGTTTCCTACTCAAAAAGTGTGTCGGTTTCTTTCTCTCCATGCCTGTAATATCTAATTTAACAATTTTGTCCTTTAAATAACGATTTCTCAAGTAACTGGGCATCAACTTTGAGCCCTGGAGCGATGGCAGTTCTTTGTCAGTACTGACAATGGGCCACCAACTTTTGGCTTTTTTTAGTGAGATTCTCACTGTGTATGTTATAACGATTGGGCCATGGTATTCTTTCCATATGCTGTGTCTGTTTGATCTTAGGTTCTAACAGTGTGGTTCTGCGGATATCCAGTACTCTGGTTTTAATCTGCATAAGCTCATTCCTATTATATCCCCTCTGTCTAGAGAGCTCAACCATAGTGTTGAGTGCTGGTTCCACATGTTCTGGATTTGTTGTAATTATTTTTGCCCTTAATAACTGTGAATAAGGCAGGCTTTTTCTCAATGGTAAAGGATGGAAACTCTCATATTGAAGAAGAGTATTCCTATCTGTGCTTTTTCTGTATAGCGTCGTCATTAGTTCTTTACCCCTGATGTGTATCTCCACATCCAAAAATTGGATGTTGCTGGTACTAGTTTTATATGTAAATCTTACATTACTTGGAGATCTGTTGTGATCATCTAGTAGAATTTTAAGATTCTCCTCAGTACCTATCCAAAAGATTAGTAAATCGTCTATGAATCTGTGGTATATCAATATCTGAGGGTTCAATTGACTCCCAACATTAAATAACGATTTCTCCACTGAGTACATATACGCATTGGCGTACGATGGGGCCACTGAGGATCCCATCGCACAGCCATTGCGTTGTAGAAAGAATTGGCCATTGTAGTAAAAATAATTTTTCGTCAAAGCTAATCTTAGGAGCTGTAACACAAACTGAACTGGTGGACCCTTATATAAGGGACTATTTGATAAAGGTTCCATGACAGCCTGCACACCTGCATCGTGTGGGATGCAGGTGTACAGGCTAGTCACATCTGCACTACACATGACAATTTCATCAACTGGTAGCGTCAAAGAATCCAAAATGGACAATAGCATGTTAGTATCCTTCAGATATGAGGGGATACCCTGAATACATGGATTTAACAATGAGTCCAGGTAAACTGATATTGGTTCAAACAGGGAGCCACATGCCGATATTATCGGCCTCCCTGGGGGGGCTTGCAAGTTCTTATGAATCTTCGGGACCACATAAAAGAGGGGGGTGATGGGGAATTCCACCATTAATGCTTTTTGTAGTTCGACTGATATGATATCCTGTTGTTTAGCTGATGCTAAAATCTCATCCACTTCTCGCTTGTATGTTTCTGTCGGGTCTCGGAATAATCGTTCATATGTGTTACTGTCCCTCAGCTGACGTTCACATTCATTCTTATAGTCAGTCAAGTCCTGAAGAACCACCCCTCCCCCCTTATCCGCCGGGCGGATTATGATGTCCGTTCGTTGCGACAAGGATTTAAGTGCTTGTCTTTCTTCATAGGTGAGATTACAATGTGGTGTCCTTGTATTGGCCACTCGTGCACCTTCATTTTCCAATAATCTGGTGAATGTCTTTATTGAGGGGTTTTGTGTAGTGGGATCAAACTTTGATCTTGGTAAAATCCCCTTCAGTTGTTCCGGTATATCGTCCCCCTTTGGTGCTGTGGTATTTGGTGTTTTTGCAAAGTGGTCCTTTAATCTCAACGTCCTATTTAACTTGTACACATCCAGCTTCCATTGGAATGCATCCATTTTGGCTGTGGGCACAAATGTGAGTCCTTTGGATAACACTCTATTTTCCGTCTCTGTCAGAGGAGTTGAAGACAGGTTAAACACCAAATTTTCTACCGACGTGGTGGCCTCCTGCTTGTGGCACCTCTCGTTCTGCCTCGCCCTCCTTGTCGGCCTCTTCCTTTTGTAGGGGGGGCATATAGTGTAGTTCGGGTCTGCAGCCCTAAAGGGCGGCCATTCTCATTAGTGGGCTGCGGCTCACTGGATTTCTATAGATATAATAGAAATCCAGAGGTCTTAGTTACATACAGTTTGCAAATGTATGATAAGCCACCAGGCCCCGACAAGGCTCCTCTGATGCTGGTGGTCCCTAACTCTAGGACTGGGCCTGGGGTATAGAACCCTACAAACCGGCAAAGGCCAGCTAACCCCAGGGCAGCACAACAGGAGAAGGTCAAGTGTTAGTATGTGTTGATAAAGGAAAACAAAATCTATATACAAAAATTAATATACTAGTGAAAGTGTAATTAAAAGACCAGAAGGATTAATAAATGTGTTAAGGGGGTGCTAAATAAGATCTCACATTGTGCTACCCCAAAGCAGCCCAGCCCCACCAATCCAGGGGGAACTGCATCCCAGACCCGCCCCAGGTACTAATAATAATAATAATAATAATAATAATAATAATAACCCTTCTGGGTAATATAACATAATGCCACATGATAATGGCATCTGAGCAAATGTATCCGAATTGAGAGCTAACTCACCTGAAGATACCCCCGGGATCTCCAAATGGCACTACAGAGACCAGCATACCCTCCAAACACTGGTCCCATCCATGCCCTTCATACTAACAGGGGCCCAAACAAACCAATCATTTCGGCCACAGTAGGGTCGCTGAAATGACTGATTTGTTAAAGTGTGCATATCCTGTTTCTACAACAAAAGGGTGTGTGGGAGAGCCCAATGACAATTCCATCTTGCACCTCTTTTTCTTTTTTGCATTATGTGCTCTTTGGGGCCTAGTTTTTAAAAGTGCCATCCTGTCTGATACTGCAGTGCGAATCCTAGATGAGCCAGGTGTTTGTTCCGCCCACTTGGGTCACTTAACTTAGTCATCCAGCTACCTCATTGCACCTATTTTTCTTCTTTGCATTATGTGCTCTTTGGGTCCTAATTTTTAAAAGTGCCATCCTGTCTGTCTGACACTGCAGTGCCACTCCTAGATGAGCCAGGTGTTTGTGCTGCCCTCGGTCGCTTAGCTTAGTCATCCAGCTACCTCATTGTAAATCTTTTTATTCTTGCATTATGTGCTCTTTAGGGCCTAGTTTCGAAAATTGCCATCCTGTATGACACTGCAGTGCCACTCCTAGATGGACCAGGTGTTTATGCGTCCCACTTGGGTCGCTTAGCTTAGTCATCCAGCTATCTTGGTGCAACCTTTTGGCCTAAAAACAATATTGTGAGGTGTTCTGAATAGATTGGAAATTAATGGTTAATAACACCGTAGGATCAAAATTACCCCCAAATTCTGTGATTTTAGCTGTTTTTGTGTTTTTTTCAAAAATCATCCAGCTCTAAAACCAAAACCCGAAAGGGTGGTTTTGGCAAAACCAATCCAGATCCAAAACAAGAGAGGGTAACCAGATCCAAAACCAAAACACGAAAAGTGCCCACCGCACATCTCTAATTTAAATATAAAGAGGATATGTTACACAACTCGGAATAGCTCAGTCACGCCAGGGGTCTTGCAACGTATGGCGTATGAGCACGTCTGTAGCCTGCATTCTATAGACGATATAAAAATACCTTGCTGAACATTTTTACACTTTTGTCTGAGTAAATGCAGAAACAATTTATACAGATAATATCAGTACATTTAGGGGTCTATTTATTAAAATTATTCTTACTAAATAATGTGAAAAAGGGTGTTTTCACCAGAGGTGTAACTCTGGGAGGCAATGAAGTCGGCTGCCACCGGGCTCCTGCCCTGAAGGGGGCACCACTCCTCAGGGATGTTGGGGACTTGAGTCCCAGCAGGCATTTGTAGCGATGGAGAGATAGAGCCACTGACATACCTTAGTAGTGCAAGCGGTCTCACTCTTTTGTGCACATCTGCCCCCTTCCCCCGGCAAGTACTACAGTCACCTGCTGCTGGCCGGTGGCTGCCGCTGTGCAGGGAGGATGGGTGCCTCTGCTGGAGGTTTCTAGCTCCAAAGTCTCCTCTGTGTGTTCTGCTGCTGCCTGTCCCTCCTCAGACCCTGCCCATCGAATACACCCTGACGGCTCCCATCACAAACACCCAGACCCCAAAGTACAGGCTGGGTGTTAGTGAGTGAGTGTGTGTGTGTGTTTCTAAGGGGGGGGGGGGCACCAACATTTATCTTGCCTCCAGGCGGGAGAAAGGTATTCCTTGCTTAGGGCACACTCAGAAACGGATACACTAATATTTACTTAAAATCAACGGCCCAAGGGGAGATGACCAATAGTAGATTAAAATATAATAAATCAATAAAAGTTATATTTTAATCTACTATTGGTCATCTCCCCTTGGGGCGTTGACTTTAAGTAGATATTAGTGTATCCGTTTCTGAGCGTGCCCTAAGCAAGGAATACCTTTCTCTCTCTTTAGTTATACTATATGTTGAACTTTATTACAGGAGCACCCCCCGATAATAATATTGTGATTCCCATTTAATGATAAGCGGGGAAAGAACAAGTACACATAATCCATTTAGTCTGTGCGACAATCTTCTTTTTTTTCGTCGCACCTGCGACGAACTTACGCCACTGGTTTTCACACCCTTGTCACATTACTTTTGTATCACCTGAATGTATTAAAGGGCATTTGGAGCAGTTTTCATGAAAAACTGCTCCAAACCCTTTAATTCACTTTTTTTTAGTAACCCACATTGCATTCCCCATACTTATAATGGGAAATGCGACGTGGCCAAATTTACTAAAAAAAAAGTGAAAAAATACCGCAGTGTGCCCTGTGATAATCTCACCAGCTCAGGCTGGCGAGTTCACAGGGCAGCACTGCGATGTGCACCCTTTTGCCCAGCTTTCTCTGCTCCTGGCAGAGAAGGCTGAGTGGGGACCCGGCAGAGTGATCAGTTATGTGTGTCCGATGGACACACAAGCTGATCGCAGTGTAAAAATAAATAAAAAAATATAAAAAAAACCCCAAAAACATACTCACCTGTCCAGGGAGCTGGTGTCCGCTGCTCCGGTGAGCGCTGCCGGGTGCCGGGTCCCAGATATGCTGCACTGTGACCCGGTGCAGTAAAGTGATGCTGCAAAATGGCAGTGCACTTTACAGCACCGGGGGTCACAGCGCAGGAGAAGGACCCAGTGCCCGGCAGCCTCCTGAAGCAGTGTGGACCGGCTCCATGGACAGGTGAGTATATTGATCTTCTCGGGGGGGGGGGGGCTCCGTGGCGTGTTGGGGTAGTCACGATGGGGGTGGTCGACCGGGATGGCGGCGGTAGCGGGGATGTCGGGGGGGGGGGGGGGCGGCACATGCGCAGAAGGACATTGGGGTATTTTTTACAAAAAATACCCAGATGATGCTGCGAAGATGCATCGCAGGGACAGAGATTTACCGCAAGCTCTGTTCCTGCATGCGATAATTGATACATACCTGCAATGTAATCAATTATCGCAGTGCGAGTTGGGGCGATTTTATCACCTGTCATTCGCATCCTGGATGCGGATGGTGATAAATAGGCCCCTTAGACTCTTATTATCCCAGTTGTGAAACTACAGCAAACATCAGAAAGCAGCATTTGTCAATCTAACAAGGCTCGTGGCTTATCATGTGCAGACCGAGTGCTGCAGTTAGTCAACCAAAAAGTACGAAACACAAATAGGAACGTGTTAAACTTTCTATTCACTTCAACATACATGACCTGATTTAACCTTACATTTTTTCCTTAGAGACAAACATGTCACTGAGATTTTCCAAAGCTTGGAGAGAGATAAAGTGGAGAGAGAAAAAGTACCATCCAATCAGCTTCTAATGGTCATTTTGGTAATTTTTAAGCACAGCCTTAAAAATGATTGCTAGAAGCTGATTGATTAGTACTTTATCTCTCTCCACTTTATCCTGCTCCATGCTTTGATAAATCGCTCCCACAGAGTGGCATATTATTGGCTTAAAATATATCATGTCATCAACTTTGCATATCAGAAACAAATAAGAATGAATCAACAATAGCACAGGAAAGTCACAAGAAAGTTTACCATTGACATCACACAATACAGACACTCATACCAGAGGTAAGAAATAATGAATGCCTTGAACTAATATGTCATGAACTTTTTGGAAATTTACTAAGTTGGTCTAGCTGCATTGTGTGTTTCCAAAATAATAATAGAAAAAAACAATTATAGACTATTATAGACCTATAAAGCAATGCATTATCTGAACTCAAAACACTGAATGAGTGCGAACTAGATCAGCTTACTGTCTACCAGCATTTTCTGAAAGCATGCAAGTATTATTTTATCATACCGCCCAACATGACCCTCCGCAGGAGGGACAGCATGCTCTGCTTCTGCCCTTTTTTCTTAATGTATGATTGTCTGCACCTGTGTTGAACAGGTTAATGGATAAGAAAAGTGTTTCAGCACAGGTGATGGCAATCATAAATTAAGAGGGAAATCCAGAAGCAGAGCATTCTGTCCCTCCTGGAGAGGGTCATGTTGGGAGGTATGATTTATTGCAGTGGTTTCCAAAGGCAAACGAACAGTCCAGGCTATGCCTGCATAGGCACAGGTTATCACATTTGTACCTCTCTGTGCACAAGCAGGGATAACCCTAAAACTTGGACTGTTGAGGTGCCTTGAGGACCAGATTTGGGAACCATTACACTATACCAGTGGTTCCCAACCTTGGTCCTAAAGTACCCCCAACAGTTCATGTTTTCCAGGTCACTTAGCAGTTGAACAGGTGTATTCATTACTCACTGACATATTTCAAAAGACCCACAGGTGGAGCAAATGAATTCACTTGAACTCCTGAGAGGAAACCTGGAAAACATGAACTATTGGGGGTACTGGAGGACCGAGGTTGGACACCACTGCACTATAATAAGAATGAAAGGTTATTTTATTTCTTTCTACTACAGCAGAGGTTCTCAAACTCGGTCCTCAGGACCCCACACAGTGCATGTTTTGCAGGTCTCCTCACAGAATCGCAAGTGAAATAATTAGCTCCACCTGTGGACCTTTTAAAATGTGTCAGTGAGTAATTAATACACCTGTGCACCTGCTGGGTTACCTGCAAAACATGCACTGTGTGGGGTCCTGAGGACCGAGTTTGAGAACCTCTGTACTACAGTATTACACAGGTTCTCAAACTCGGTCCACAGGACCACAAACAGTTCATAGTTTTCAGGTCTCCTCACAGAATCACAAGTGTAATAATGAGCTCCACCTGTGGATGTTTTAAAATGTATCAGTGAGCAATGACTATTAGAAAAGTGGCAGCACTTACTTAAATGATAAACTGATACCACAGTATAGCTTCCATAGTCTGTACAAGTCTTTAAACACATATATATTTTTTAATGATATCATGGCTTTCTTCTTGTTTTCAAAGCTACTAACTGTATAAAAAATGTATTTAATATCACAAAAATGGTGCCCGAGCTGCTGAGTACCAGTAGAACAAAAGTATCAGTACATGTACTGTATTGTTACATTGTACTAGTATGATTGGACCACAGTTTTAGAATAACTCAGTATGGGTCATTAATGAAAATACAAAAGTGCTAAACTGAAGCACAAATCTTCTGTGTCATCATGCAGCTACTTGTTACAGGTAAGAACTAGGGATGAGCGGGTTCGGTTCTCATAGAACCGAACCCCCGCAAACTTCATGCTCTGAGCCCGGTTCCGAGCCCGGAACCAGAACGAGGCAAAACGTCATCATCCCGCTGTCGGATTCTCGCGGGTTTTGGATTCCATATAAACAGCAGCGTGTTGCCGCCATTTTCACTCCAGTCCTGGACGTGTCTCCTCAGTGTCTGTGCGGGAAAGTGGCGTGGCGTGTGGGGTGGCGACCTGCTCTTTTGTATCATTCCATTGGTGCTGTCTTGTGCTGCATCAGTCCTGTGGTGGTGTCTTGTGCTGCATCAGTCCAGTTACAGTAGTGGTGTCCTGTGCTGCCATAAGTCCAGTGCTGCTGTATAAGTCCAGTCCAGTGGTGCTGTCTTGTGCTGCATCAGTCCAGTGGTGGTGTCTTGTGCTGCATCAGTCCAGTGGTGGTGTCTTGTGCTGCATCAGTCCAGTGGTGGTGTCTTGTGCTGCATCAGTCCAGTGGTGGTGTCTTGTGCTGCATCAGTCCAGTCACTCCACTGGTGGTGTCCTGTGCTGCCATAAGTCCAGTGGTGCTGTACAAGTCCAGTCCAGTGGTGCTGTCTTGTGCCGCATCAGTCCAGTTACTCCAATGGTGGTGTCCTGTGCTGCCATAAGTCCAGTGGTGCTGTCCTGTGCTGTATATTATTTACTCCAAATAAAGGGGTTATTAATATTTAATCCAAATAATTTTTACAGGGTTTTCCCTGTCTGGTGTAGGGGTACGCTGACGTGAGCTGCATATTATTATAATAACTCCAAATAGAAGGGTTATTATTATCCAAATAATTTTTACAGGGTTTGCCCTGTGTGGTTTAGGGGTACGCTCGCCTGTGCTGCATATTATTATAATAGCTCCTAATAAAAGGGTTGTTATTATTATTATTATTCCAAATACTTTTTGCAGGGTTTGCCCTGTGTGTGTGGTTTAGGAGTATGCTCGCCTGTGCTGCATATTATTATAATAGCTCCAAATTATAGAGTTATTATTAACCAAATAATTTTTATTGTTCTATAACTCCAGAAAAATAATGGAGAACAAAAATTTGGAGGATAAAAAAGGGAAAGATCAAGAACCACTTCCTCCTACTGCTGCTGCTGCCGCTGCTGTTGTTGCTGCTGGGAGTCGATCTACATCCCAGAGGGGAAGTCTTGTAATATTTCAACTAAGCAAATGACTGTCCAGCAGTCCTTTTGCGAGGAAGATGAAATATGACAGGAGTCATCCTGTTGCAAAGCGGATAACTGAGGCCTTGACAGCTATGTTGGTGTTAGACGTGCATCCGGTATCCACCATTAGTGCAGTGGGATTTAGACAATTGATGGAGGTAATGTGTCTCCGGTACCAAATCCCATCTAGATTCCACTTCACTAGGAAAGCGATTCTCGGACTGTACAGGGACATTAAGAAAGGTGTCCTCACTGTCCTGAAAAATGCGGTTGTACCTAGTGTCCACTTAACCATGGACATGTGGACAAATAGGGCAGGGCAAACTAAGGACTACATGACTGTGACAGCCCACTGGGTAGATGTATTGCCTCCCACAGCAACAACAGCAGCGGCACCAGTAGCAGCATCTCACAAACGCCAGCTCATTCCTAGGCAGACTACGCTGTGCATCACCGGTTTCCATAAGAGTCACACCACTGGCAACCGTCTGAGCAAATTCCAGCATGTCCCATGTTTTGCACAAACTAATTTGGTGGTGCAGAATTTTTTTTAAAATTACAGGGGTGTGCAGGAGATGCTGTCGGTGGCTCAAAAAATTGCGGGCCACTTTCGACATTCAGCCACTGCATGCCACTTTTAGATGGGCCAGGTGTTTGTGTCGCCCACTTGGGTCGCTTATTGTACCTTAGTCATCCAGCTACCTCATTGCACCTCTTTATCTTCTTTGCATTATGTGCTCTTTGGGTCCTAGTTTTTAAAAGTGCCATTCTGTCTGTCACTGCAGTGCCACTCCTAGATGGGCCAGGTGTTTGTGCCGCCCACTTGGGTTGCTTAGCTTTGTCATCCAGCTACCTCATTGCACCTCTTTTTCTTCTTTGCATTATATACTCTTTAGGGCCTAGTTTTTAAAACTGCCATCTTGTCTGATACTGCAGTACCACTCCTAGATGGGCCAGGTGTTTGTGCCTCCCACTTGGGTCGCTTAGATTACCTTTTGGCCTAAAAAGAATATTTTGAGGTGTGAGGTATTTAGAATAGACTGGAAATGAGTGGAAATGAATGTTATTGAGGTTAATAATACCGTAGGATCAAAATTACCACCAAATTCTGTGATTTTAGCTGTTTTTGTTTTTTTCAAAAATAATCCAGATCCAAAACTAAAACCAAAACCTGAAAGTGTGGTTTTGGCAAAACCAATCCAGATCCAAAACACGAGCGGGGATCCAGATTCAAAACCAAAACACAAAACATGAAAAGTGCCCGCCGCACATCTCTAGTAATAGGGAGTAATTCATAACCTGATCACTAGACTGTGTTTTCGTACAGCGGGCGATCAGGGCTAAACTGTCCATGTATATGCACAGCAATGCGCAGGCGCGTCACACGGGTAGAAAGCGGATCGCCACTCAGCGATGGGTTTGTGCGAAGAATCCATTCGCCCGGGCGATCGGAAGGAGATTGACAAGCAGAGGGCGTCTGTGGGTGGTAACTGACCGTTTTCTGGGAGTGTTTGGAAAAACGCAGGCATGTGCAAGCATTTGTAGGGAGGGCTCCCTGACATCAATTCCGGTCCCGGACAGGCTAAAATGTTGAAAAAAAAGCTGAGTAAGTCTTCGACTACTCAGAGACTGCACAAAATCAGTTTCTACAGCTCTGTTACACATGTATTCGCACACTTACACAGAAAAACATACACTCCCACCTGTAGGTGGCAACTATCTGATCACAACATTGGGGGTAATTCCAAGTTGATCACAGCAGGAAATTTTTTAGCAGTTGGGTAAAACCATGTGCACTGCAGTCAGTGGCGTAACTACTGCCCCCGCAGTCCTCGCGGTGGCTTGGGGGCGAGGGGCTGCGGGGGCGCCACTGATTACAGCAGACTGACATGCGGACGAGCGCCCGCATGTCAGACTGCTTTCTCCTTCCCGCCGCCGCTTGTTGGAGGGACACGGACGGCACAGCGTGTGCCTCTCCTGTGTCCCTCCTGCATCATCTCCGGCGGCCGCGGGTCTAATAGGGGGAAGTGCGTCCGTGAGCTCTAATTGGCTCACGGACGGCACTTCCCCCTATTAGACCCGCGGCCGCCGGAGATGATGCAGCAGGAGGGACACAGGAGAGGCGATCTGTGCCCTCCGTGTCCCTCCAATAAGCGGCGGCGGCGACGGCGGCACTGGGAGGAATATCTGGCACTGGGGCATATATGGCACTGGGGGGGAGATGTCTGGCACTAGGGGGGATATCTGGCACTGGGGCATATATGGCACTGGGGGGGATGTCTGGCACTGGGGGGGATATCTGGCACTGGGGGGGGATGTCTGGCACTGGGGCATATATGGCACTGGGGGGGGGGATGTCTGGCACTGGGGGGGATATCTGGCACTGGGGGGGGGGGATGTCTGGCACTGGGGCATATATGGCACTGGGGGGGAGATGTCTGGCACTAGCGGGGATATCTGGCACTGGGGCATATATGGCACTGGGGGGGGATATCTGGCACCGGGGGGGGGGGGGATGTCTGGCACTGGGGGGGATATCTGGCACTGGGGGGGGGGTGTCTGGCACTGGGGCATATATGGCACTGGGGGGGATGTCTGGCACTGGGGCATATATGGCACTGGGGGGGGATGTCTGGCACTGGGGCATATATGGCACTGGGGGGGGGATGTCTGGCACTGGGGGGGGATGTCTGGCACTAGGGGGGATATCTGGCACTGGGGGAATATCTGGCACTGGGGGCATATGTGGCACTGGGGGGGAATATATGGCACTGGCGGCATATCTGGCACGGGGGGAATATCTGGCACTGGGGGCATATGTGGCACTGGGGGGGAATATCTGGCACTGGGGGCATATGTGGCACTGGGGGGGGGGGTATATGTGTACCTGGCACATGGGGGGGCTATATTTGGCACCGGGGGCATGTGAGTACCTGGCACCGTGGGGGAATATCTGGCACTGGGGTCATATGTGGCACTGGGAGCACAGCCCTAGCAACAAGGACTACCTCCTAGCAACGAGCATGACACCCAGTGCATGAAACACCTGACAACGAGCATGACACCCAGTGCATGAAACACCTGGCAACGAGCATGACACCCAGTGCATGAAACCCCTGACAACGAGAAGGTAATTGAAAAGTAATTAGAAGCCTTACTGTAGGACTTAATGTGTAATGGGCATTACGGTGTGTGGCATAATGTATCACGGACATTGCGGTGTGTGTCATAATGTGTCACAGGCATTACGGTGTATGGTATACTATATCGCGGGCATTGTGATATGTGGTATAATGTCTCAGGGTCATTGCAGTGTGTGGCATAATGTATCACGGACATTGCGGTGTGTGTCAATGTGTCAGGCATTACGGTGTGTGGTATACTATATCACGGGCATTGTGGTATGTGGTATAATGTCTCAGGGTCATTGCAGTGTGGCATAATACATAACGGGCATTGCGGTGTGTGGCATAGGGTATAACGGGCAGGGCATTGCGGTATGTGTCACAGGCATTACGGTGTATGGTATACTATATCACGGGCATTGTGGTATAATGTCTCAAGGTCATTGCGGTGTGTGTCATAATGTGTCACAGGCATTGTATGTGCTATAATGTATCAGGGGCATTGCAGTGTATAGCATAATGTATAACGGGCATTGCGATTCCTGTCATAATGTGTCGGGGGCATTACGGTGTGTGGCATAATGTGTCACAGGCATTACGGTGTGTGGCATAATGTGTCACAGGCATTACGGTGTGTGGCATAATGTGTCGGGGGCATTATGGTGTGTGGCATAATGTGTCATGTGCATTATTGTGTGTGGAATAATGTCTAAGGGCCATTGCAGTATGTGGCATAATGTATACTGGGCATTACTATAAGGAGGAAAAATGACAAATAATGTAAGGGGCATGAATCAGGATTATTTTTCTTTCCTGTGGTGGCTAACGTCTGGGCGTGCAGGTTGCAAAACTGGGGTATAAGGTAGTCTTTTCCTGCAATACCACGCCCCTTTATGAGAAACCACGCCCATTCCAACAAAACCACGCCCCTATTTTTGCAGCGCGCGCCTTCGGCGCGCGCATATTTATCCCTTTCTTGCTCCCAATTATGCGGCGGGTGGGGGTGGGGGGGGGGGGCGCCAAAGAATTTTTTGGCTTGGGGGAGAAAAATTTCTAGTTACGCCACTGACTGCAGTGGAGGCAGATATAACATGTGCAGAGAGAGTTAGATTTGGGTGGGTTATTTTATTTCTGTGCAGGGTAAATACTGGCTGCTTTATTTTTACTAGAGATGAGCGGGTTCGGTTTCTCTGAATCCGAACCCGCCAGAACTTCATGTTTTTTTTCACGGGTCCGAGCGACTCGGATCTTCCCGCCTTGCTCGGTTAACCCGAGCGCGCCCGAACGTCATCATGACGCTGTCGGATTCTCGCGAGGCTCGGATTCTATCGCGAGACTCGGATTCTATATAAGGAGCCGCGCGTCGCCGCCATTTTCACACGTGCATTGAGATTGATAGGGAGAGGACGTGGCTGGCGTCCTCTCCGTTTAGAATAGATTAGAGAGACACTTGATTTACTAATTTTGGGGAGCATTAGGAGTACTCAGTACAGTGCAGAGTTTTGCTGATAGTGACCACCAGTTTTATTTATAATCCGTTCTCTGCCTGAAAAAAGCGATACACAGCACACAGTGACTCAGTCACATACCATATCTGTGTGCACTGCTCAGGCTCAGGCCAGTGTGCTGCATCATCTATTATCTATATATAATATTATATATATCTGTCTGACTGCTCAGCTCACACAGCTTATAATTGTGGGGGAGACTGGGGAGCACTACTGCAGTGCCAGTTATAGGTTATAGCAGGAGCCAGGAGTACATAATATATTATATAGTGAGTGACCACCAGACACACAGTGCAGTTTATTTAATATATCCGTTCTCTGCCTGAAAAAAGCGATACACACAGTGACTCAGTCAGTCACATACCATATCTGTGTGCACTGCTCAGGCTCTGGCCAGTGTGCTGCATCATCTATATATATTATATATCTGTCTGACTGCTCAGCTCACACAGCTTATAATTGTGGGGGAGACTGGGGAGCACTACTGCAGTGCCAGTTATAGGTTATAGCAGGAGCCAGGAGTACATAATATTATATTAAAATTAAACAGTGCACACTTTTGCTGCAGGAGTGCCACTGCCAGTGTGACTAGTGACCAGTGACCTGACCACCAGTATATATAATATTAGTAGTATACTATCTCTTTATCAACCAGTCTATATTAGCAGCAGACACAGTACAGTGCGGTAGTTCACGGCTGTGGCTACCTCTGTGTCGGCACTCGGCAGCCCGTCCATAATTGTATATACCACCTAACCGTGGTTTTTTTTTCTTTCTTTATACATACATACTAGTTACGAGTATACTATCTCTTTATCAACCAGTCTATATTAGCAGCAGACACAGTACAGTGCGGTAGTTCACGGCTGTGGCTACCTCTGTGTCGGCACTCGGCAGCCCGTCCATAATTGTATATACCACCTAACCGTGTTTTTTTTTTCTTTCTTTATACATACATACTAGTTACGAGTATACTATCTCTTTATCAACCAGTCTATATATTAGCAGCAGACACAGTACAGTGCGGTAGTTCACGGCTGTGGCTACCTCTGTGTCGGCACTCGGCAGCCCGTCCATAATTGTATATACCACCTAACCGTGGTTTTTTTTTCTTTCTTTATACATACATACTAGTTACGAGTATACTATCTCTTTATCAACCAGTCTATATATTAGCAGCAGACACAGTACAGTGCGGTAGTTCACGGCTGTGGCTACCTCTGTGTCGGCACTCGGCAGCCCGTCCATAATTGTATACTAGTATCCAATCCATCCATCTCCATTGTTTACCTGAGGTGCCTTTTAGTTGTGCCTATTAAAATATGGAGAACAAAAATGTTGAGGTTCCAAAATTAGGGAAAGATCAAGATCCACTTCCACCTCGTGCTGAAGCTGCTGCCACTAGTCATGGCCGAGACGATGAAATGCCAGCAACGTCGTCTGCCAAGGCCGATGCCCAATGTCATAGTACAGAGCATGTCAAATCCAAAACACCAAATATCAGTAAAAAAAGGACTCCAAAACCTAAAATAAAATTGTCGGAGGAGAAGCGTAAACTTGCCAATATGCCATTTACCACACGGAGTGGCAAGGAACGGCTGAGGCCCTGGCCTATGTTCATGGCTAGTGGTTCAGCTTCACATGAGGATGGAAGCACTCAGCCTCTCGCTAGAAAAATGAAAAGACTCAAGCTGGCAAAAGCAGCACAGCAAAGAACTGTGCATTCTTCGAAATCCCAAATCCACAAGGAGAGTCCAATTGTGTCGGTTGCGATGCCTGACCTTCCCAACACTGGACGTGAAGAGCATGCGCCTTCCACCATTTGCACGCCCCCTGCAAGTGCTGGAAGGAGCACCCGCAGTCCAGTTCCTGATAGTCAGATTGAAGATGTCAGTGTTGAAGTACACCAGGATGAGGAGGATATGGGTGTTGCTGGCGCTGGGGAGGAAATTGACCAGGAGGATTCTGATGGTGAGGTGGTTTGTTTAAGTCAGGCACCCGGGGAGACACCTGTTGTCCGTGGGAGGAATATGGCCGTTGACATGCCAGGTGAAAATACCAAAAAAATCAGCTCTTCGGTGTGGAGGTATTTCACCAGAAATGCGGACAACAGGTGTCAAGCCGTGTGTTCCCTTTGTCAAGCTGTAATAAGTAGGGGTAAGGACGTTAACCACCTCGGAACATCCTCCCTTATACGTCACCTGCAGCGCATTCATAATAAGTCAGTGACAAGTTCAAAAACTTTGGGTGACAGCGGAAGCAGTCCACTGACCAGTAAATCCCTTCCTCTTGTAACCAAGCTCACGCAAACCACCCCACCAACTCCCTCAGTGTCAATTTCCTCCTTCCCCAGGAATGCCAATAGTCCTGCAGGCCATGTCACTGGCAATTCTGACGAGTCCTCTCCTGCCTGGGATTCCTCCGATGCATCCTTGCGTGTAACGCCTACTGCTGCTGGCGCTGCTGTTGTTGCCGCTGGGAGTCGATGGTCATCCCAGAGGGGAAGTCGTAAGCCCACTTGTACTACTTCCAGTAAGCAATTGACTGTTCAACAGTCCTTTGCGAGGAAGATGAAATATCACAGCAGTCATCCTACTGCAAAGCGGATAACTGAGTCCTTGACAACTATGTTGGTGTTAGACGTGCGTCCGGTATCCGCCGTTAGTTCACAGGGAACTAGACAATTTATTGAGGCAGTGTGCCCCCGTTACCAAATACCATCTAGGTTCCACTTCTCTAGGTAGGCGATACCGAGAATGTACACGGACGTCAGAAAAAGACTCACCAGTGTCCTAAAAAATGCAGTTGTACCCAATGTCCACTTAACCACGGACATGTGGACAAGTGGAGCAGGGCAGGGTCAGGACTATATGACTGTGACAGCCCACTGGGTAGATGTATGGACTCCCGCCGCAAGAACAGCAGCGGCGGCACCAGTAGCAGCATCTCGCAAACGCCAACTCTTTCCTAGGCAGGCTACGCTTTGTATCACCGCTTTCCAGAATACGCACACAGCTGAAAACCTCTTACGGCAACTGAGGAAGATCATCGCGGAATGGCTTACCCCAATTGGACTCTCCTGTGGATTTGTGGCATCGGACAACGCCAGCAATATTGTGTGTGCATTAAATATGGGCAAATTCCAGCACGTCCCATGTTTTGCACATACCTTGAATTTGGTGGTGCAGAATTTTTTAAAAAACGACAGGGGCGTGCAAGAGATGCTGTCGGTGGCCAGAAAAATTGCGGGACACTTTCGGCGTACAGGCACCACGTACAGAAGACTGGAGCACCACCAAAAACTACTGAACCTGCCCTGCCATCATCTGAAGCAAGAAGTGGTAACGAGGTGGAATTCAACCCTCTATATGCTTCAGAGGTTGGAGGAGCAGCAAAAGGCCATTCAAGCCTATACAATTGAGCACGATATAGTAGGTGGAATGCACCTGTCTCAAGTGCAGTGGAGAATGATTTCAACGTTGTGCAAGGTTCTGATGCCCTTTGAACTTGCCACACGTGAAGTCAGTTCAGACACTGCCAGCCTGAGTCAGGTCATTCCCCTCATCAGGCTTTTGCAGAAGAAGCTGGAGGCATTGAAGAAGGAGCTAAAAGGGAGCGATTCCGCTAGGCATGTGGGACTTGTGGATGCAGCCCTTAATTCGCTTAACAAGGATTCACGGGTGGTCAATCTGTTGAAATCAGAGCACTACATTTTGGCCACCGTGCTCGATCCTAGATTTAAAGCCTACCTTTGATCTCTCTTTCCGGCAGACACAGGTCTGCTGGGGTTGAAAGACCTGCTGGTGACAAAATTGTCAAGTCAAGCGGAACGCGACCTGTCAACATCTCCTCCTTCACATTCTCCCGCAACTGGGGGTGCGAGGAAAAGGCTCAGAATTCCGAGCCCACCCGCTGGCGGTGATGCAGGGCAGTCTGGAGCGACTGCTGATGCTGACATCTGGTCCGGACTGAAGGACCTGACAACGATTACGGACATGTCGTCTACTGTCACTGCATATGATTCTCTCACCATTGATAGAATGGTGGAGGATTATATGAGTGACCGCATCCAAGTAGGCACGTCACACAGTCCGTACTTATACTGGCAGGAAAAAGAGGCAATTTGGAGGCCCTTGCACAAACTGGCTTTATTCTACCTAAGTTGCCCTCCCACAAGTGTGTACTCCGAAAGAGTGTTTAGTGCCGCCGCTCACCTTGTCAGCAATCGGCGTACGAGGTTACATCCAGAAAATGTGGAGAAGATGATGTTCATTAAAATGAATTATAATCAATTCCTCCGCGGAGACATTGACCAGCAGCAATTGCCTCCACAAAGTACACAGGGAGCTGAGATGGTGGATTCCAGTGGGGACGAATTGATAATCTGTGAGGAGGGGGATGTACACGGTGATATATCGGAGGGTGAAGATGAGGTGGACATCTTGCCTCTGTAGAGCCAGTTTGTGCAAGGAGAGATTAATTGCTTCTTTTTTGGGAAGGGTCCACACCAACCCGTCATATCAGTCACAGTCGTGTGGCAGACCCTGTCACTGAAATGATGGGTTGGTTAAAGTGTGCATGTCCTGTTTTGTTTATACAACATAAGGGTGGGTGGGAGGGCCCAAGGACAATTCCATCTTGCACCTCTTTTTTCTTTTCTTTTTCTTTGCATCATGTGCTGATTGGGGAGGGTTTTTTGGAAGGGACATCCTGCGTGACACTGCAGTGCCACTCCTAGATCGGCCCGGTGTTTGTGTCGGCCACTAGGGTCGCTAATCTTACTCACACAGCTACCTCATTGCGCCTCTTTTTTTCTTTGCGTCATGTGCTGTTTGGGGAGGGTTTTTTGGAAGGGACATCCTGCGTGACACTGCAGTGCCACTCCTAGATGGGCCCGGTGTTTGTGTCGGCCACTAGGGTCGCTTATCTTACTCACACAGCGACCTCGGTGCAAATTTTAGGACTAAAAATAATATTGTGAGGTGTGAGGTATTCAGAATAGACTGAAAATGAGTGTAAATTATGGTTTTTGAGGTTAATAATACTTTGGGATCAAAATGACCCCCAAATTCTATGATTTAAGCTGTTTTTTAGTGTTTTTTGAAAAAAACACCCAAATCCAAAACACACCCGAATCCGACAAAAAAAATTCGGTGAGGTTTTGCCAAAACGCGTTCGAACCCAAAACACGGCCGCGGAACCGAACCCAAAACCAAAACACAAAACCCGAAAAATTTCAGGCGCTCATCTCTAATTTTTACACTGCAAATTTATTTTTACACTGCAGATTGAACACACCCAACCCAAATCTAACTCTCTCTGCACATGTTATATCTGCCTCCCCTGCAGTGCACATGGTTTTGCCCAAATGCTAAAAAAATTCCTGCTGCGATCAACTTGGAATTACCCCCATGGTTTTGCCCAATTGCTAACAAACTTGCTGCTGCAATCAACTCATAATTACTCCCCTTATCTGGAATGTTGAGGACTTCTCTAATATAACAAATCAGGGCCTCAACACCCGGGGACAGAGCATTGTCCTCTTCCACATCTATCTCTCCCTCATCCAAGTCAGGTATTTCAGTATCTGAGTCAGACTGGAACACCTGTGGGAGTGTGCGTTTATGAGAGACCAACAGAGGGGGGTGATGAGGCTGTCTGTGGTCAGCAGCCTTAACCAAAAATATCATTTACAGATTGCTAAAACTATATTAATATGGTGGCAGCTAACTCTATATTAATATTAGAAATCATTCCCTTGAAAGATTCTAACCACTCAGGGTCCTGATTAGTACTACCTTGTGAGGGTAGTGAACACTGGGTACATAGGAGAGGCCCCTCCGGAGAAGGTGTTAACTTAGTGTTACATGAGGGACACACAGACTTTTTCCCAGACATATTGTACTTATTGCAGAGAAAACACAGAGCTATGAATAAACACTGTGCAGTGACAATACAGAGAATGAAACAGCACAATAACCCCAACCAGCCTGTATGGAGTAACACAGAGAGGATTGGGACAAGCACACAATACCTCAGCCAGAGCAGTATTCAGCTGGGTATATATATATATGTGTATACTTTTACAAGGTAGCTGGGTTAATACAGCCTATATTGCTCCCCACTTCACTATAAGCCCCTTGGTACCAGTACAATTGGTGGTTCAGTGGGGTCTGTGGAGGAGCAGCGTTTGCATGCAGCCAAGCAGTCAGCAGCAGCAGGAAATGGCGCCTTTCAGCCTCTGGTCCCGCTCTCCGGACTGGCTGTGAAAAAAAACATTTCTTTGTAAAAAGGAGTTTAGAAACCCCTTTTACCTCAGCTCCAGTTTGGGGTCCGCAGCGGGCACCACAGCTCTGAGCCAGGTGACCGCTGCTACATAATGCCATCACATGTCACTGGGAACTCGCTAACCGGGACCCCGGCGTATCAATCACCGCACCGCATCTACTTCAGCATCTGTTATGGGTGGCGGCATGCTGCCGGCGTGTGCGCACACCCTGGGGTTTTGTGAAACAGTGCCTCAGGAGCTTAGTATCCTGTCAGCAGGGATACAAACCATTAACCCTATAGGAGGTTGGTTCAGCCCCCCCCCCCCCCCCCCCCCCCTCCGAGTCCCACTATGCAGGCAGACTGGTTGCCAACTAGTGCTGCCTGAAAACAACAAAATAAATAAAATTTCTGAAGAAAACTCTCTGGAGCTCCAGAGGAATGCACCCAGCTCCTTGGGCACACTTCTAAATTGAGTCTGCTAGGAGGGGCATAGAGGGGATGAGCTAGCACACACTAATGTTTTCTTAAAGATCCTTTGGACCCGATCTATACCCATGGTACTAAATATCATCACAGTATCCCCTAGGATGTAAGAGAAAAAGTGTTTAAAGACTTGTACAGTCAGTGTTGCCACTTTTCTAATAGAACAGTGGTTCTCAAACTCAGCCCTCAGGACCCCACACAGTTCACATTTTCCAGGTCACCCGGCAGGTGCACAGGTGTAATCAGCTACCTTTACCTCTTGAAAAACATGCCTGAATGCCGGGAAACGCATTGAGGATACAGAGGATTTTTCCCCCACATCAGAATCCACCTTACTTGTTGAACAATGCAACACTAATACCATCCGTGTAGTGAGGAGAACCAGCCTTCCCGGAATTATATCCACCGCAGCATCGTGCCCCACAAAAACGGGCTCGTACAGACTTGTGCCGCGCTGATCGGGAGAGCATTGTGAGCCGCAACAGGACACATTGCAGCTGCTAAGTACTGAACGTTCCACATGCTGGGGAGCTGTGACGGGACACATTATGGCTGGTAAGAGCTCAATGCTCCATATGCTGGACAGTGTTTGGTGTGCACCCAGTGCTCACTACTGTGTTTTTGACGAATCTCCAACTCCATTTTATACATAAACGGGATAAGGACACTTTATTGCAAACATTACTGATACAGCATGGAGATAGACTGTGACAACTGAGTGTCTCCACTGTTTAACCTTTACGTTTACTGATTGGGAGAATTATTATCAGTTTAGCGTGAGATAGATTGTGATAACTGATGGGGTAATTCTAGTGATGTGCACCGGCAATTTTTCGGGTTTTGGGTTCGGTTCCGCGGCCGTGTTTTGGGTTCGAACGCGTTTTGGCAAAACCTCACCGAATTTTTTTTGTCGGATTCGGGTGTGTTTTGGATTCGGGTGTTTTTTTCAAAAAACCCTAAAAAACAGCTTAAATCATTGAATTTGGGGGTCATTTTGATCCCATAGTATTATTAACCTCAATAACCATAATTTCCACTCATTTTCAGTCTATTCTGAACACCTCACACCTCACAATATTATTTTTAGTCCTAAAATTTGCACCGAGGTCGCTGGATGGCTAAGCTAAGCGACCCAAGTGGCCGACACAAACACCTGGCCCATCTAGGAGTGGCACTGCAGTGTCAGGCAGGATGGCCCTTCCAAAAAATACTCCCCAAACAGCACATGACGCAAAGATGAAAAAAAAGAGCCGCAATGAGGTAGCTGTGTGAGTAAGCTAAGTGACCTTAGTGGCCGACACAAACACCTGGCCCATCTAGGAGTGGCACTGCAGTATCACGCAGGATGGCCCTTCCAAAAAATACTCCCCAAACAGCACATGACGCAAAGAAGAAAAAAAAAGAGGCGCAATGAGGTAGCTGTGTGAGTAAGCTAAGCGACCCTAGTGGCCGACACAAACACCTGGCCCATCTAGGAGTGGCACTGCAGTGTCACGCAGGATGGCCCTTCCAAAAAATACTCCCCAAACAGCACATGACGCAAAGAAGAAAAAAAAGAGGCGCAATGAGGTAGCTGTGTGAGTAAGCTAAGCGACCCTAGTGGCCGACACAAACACCTGGCCCATCTAGGAGTGGCACTGCAGTGTCACGCAGGATGGCCCTACCAAAAAATACTCCCCAAACAGCACATGATGCAAAGAAAAATTAAAGAAAAAAGAGGTGCAAGATGGAATTGTCCTTGGGCCCTCCCACCCACCCTTATGTTGTATAAACAGGACATGCACACTTTAACCAACCCATCATTTCAGCGACAGGGTCTGCCACACGACTGTGACTGAAATGACTGGTTGGTTTGGGCCCCCACCAAAAAAGAAGCAATCAATCTCTCCTTGCATAAACTGGCTCTACAGAGGCAAGATGTCCACCTCATCATCA
Organism: Pseudophryne corroboree; assembly: GCF_028390025.1. Taxonomy (NCBI): domain Eukaryota; kingdom Metazoa; phylum Chordata; class Amphibia; order Anura; family Myobatrachidae; genus Pseudophryne; species Pseudophryne corroboree. Next base: position 258,364,967 of record NC_086453.1, read on the forward strand.
TCGTCCGATTCATCACCCCTTTCACTGTGTACATCCCCCTCCTCACAGATTATTAATTCGTCCCCACTGGAATCCACCATCTCAGGTCCCTGTGTACTTACTGGAGGCAATTGCTGCTGGTGAATGTCTCCATGGAGGAATTGATTATAATTCATTTTAATGAACAACATCATCTCCACATTTTCTGGAAGTAACCTCGTACGCCGATTGCTGACAAGGTGAGCGGCGGCACTAAACACTCTTTCGGAGTACACACTGGAGGGAGGGCAACTTAGGTAGAATAAAGCCAGTTTACGCAAGGGCCTCCAAATTGCCTCTTTTCCCTGCCAGTATACGTACGGACTGTCTGACGTGCCTACTTGGATGCGGTCACTCATATAATCCTCCACCATTCTTTCAATGGTGAGAGAATCGTATGCAGTGACAGTAGACGACATGTCAGTAATCGTTGGCATGTCCTTCAGTCCGGACCAGATGTCAGCATCAGCAGTCGCTCCAGACTGCCCTGCATCACCGCCAGCGGGTGGGCTCGGAATTCGTAGCCTTTTCCTCGCACCCCCAGTTGCGGGAGAATGTGAAGGAGGAGATGTTGACAGGTCGCGTTCCGCTTGACTTGACAATTTTCTCACCAGCAGTTCTTTGAACCCCTGCAGACTTGTGTCTGCCGGAAAGAGAGATCCAACGTAGGTTTTAAATCTAGGATCGAGCACGGTGGCCAAAATGTAGTGCTCTGATTTCAACAGATTGACCACCCGTGAATCCTTGTTAAGCGAATGAAGGGCTCCATCCACAAGTCCCACATGCCTAACAGAATCGCTCTGTTTTAGCTCCTCCTTCAATGCCTCCAGCTTCTTCTGCAAAAGCCTGATGAGGGGAATGACCTGACTCAGGCTGGCAGTGTCTGAACTGACTTCACGTGTGGCAAGTTCAAAGGGCAGCAGAACCTTGCACAACGTTGAAATCATTCTCCACTGCGCTTGAGACAGGTGCATTCCACCTCCTTTGCCTATATCGTGGCCAGTTGTATAGGCTTGAATGGCCTTTTGCTGCTCCTCCATCCTCTGAAGCATATAGAGGGTTGAATTCCACCTCGTTACCACCTCTTGCTTCAGATGATGGCAGGGCAGGTTCAGGTTTTTTTGGTGGTGCTCCAGTCTTCTGTACGCGGTGCCTGTACGCCGAAAGTGGCCCGCAATTCGTCTGGCCACCGACAGCATCTCTTGCACGCCCCTGTCGTTTTTTAAATAATTCTGCACCACCAAATTCAAGGTATGTGCAAAACATGGGACGTGCTGGAATTTGCCCAGATGTAATGCAGGCACAATATTGCTGGCGTTGTCCGATGCCACAAATCCCCAGGAGAGTCCAATTGGGGTAAGCCATTCTGCGATGATCTTCCTCAGTTGCCGTAAGAGGTTTTCAGCTGTGTGCGTATTCTGGAAAACAGTGATACAAAGCGTAGCCTGCCTAGGAACGAGTTGGCGTTTGTGAGATGCTGCTACTGGTGCCGCCGCTGCTGTTATTGCAGCGGGAGGCAATACATCTACCCAGTGGGCTGTCACAGTCATGTAGTCCTGAGTCTGCCCTGCTCCCCTTGTCCACATGTCCGTGTTTAAGTGGACATTGGGTACAACTACATTTTTTAGGACACTGGTGAGTCTTTTTCTGACGTCCGTGTACATTCTCGGTATCGCCTGCCTAGAGAAGTGGAACCTAGATGGTATTTGGTACCGGGGGCTCACTACCTCAAGAAATTGTCTAGTTCCCTGTGAACTAACGGCGGATACCGGACGCACGTCTAACACCAACATAGTTGTCAAGGCCTCAGTTATCCGCTTTGCAACAGGATGACTGCTGTGATATTTCATCTTCCTCGCAAAGGACTGTTGGACAGTCAATTGCTTACTGGAAGTAGTACAAGTGGTCTTCCGACTTCCCCTCTGGGATGACGATCGACTCACAGCAGCAACAACAGCAGCGCCAGCAGCAGTAGGCGTTACACTCAAGGATGCATCGGAGGAATCCCAGGCAGGAGAGGACTCGTCAGACTTGCCAGTGACATGGCCTGCAGGACTATTGGCTTTCCTGGGTAAGGAGGAAATTGACACTGAGGGAGTTGGTGGTGTGGTTTGCGCGAGCTTGGTCACAAGAGGAAGGTATTTACTGGTCAGTGGACTGCTTCCGCTGTCACCCAAAGTTTTTGAACTTGTCACTGACTTATTATGAATGCGCTGCAGGTGACGTATAAGGGAGGATGTTCCGAGGTGGTTAACGTCCTTACCCCTACTTATTACAGCTTGACAAAGGCAACACACAGCTTGACACCTGTTGTCCGCATTTCTGTTGAAATACTTCCACACTGAAGAGCTGATTTTTTTGGTATTTTCACCAGGCATGTCAATGGCCATATTCCTCCCACGGACAACAGGTGTCTCCCCGGGTGCCTGACTTAAACAAACCACCTCACCATCAGAATCCTCCTTGTCAATTTCCTCCCCAGCGCCAGCAACACCCATATCCTCATCCTGGTGTACTTCAACACTGACATCTTCAATTTCACTATCAGGAACTGGACTGCGGGTGCTCCTTTCAACAATTGCAGGGGGCGTGCAAATGGTGGAAGGCGCAAGCTCTTCCCGTCCAGTGTTGGGAAGGTCAGGCATCGCAACCGACACAATTGGACTCTCCTTTGGGATTTGGGATTTCGAAGAACGCACAGTTCTTTGCTGTGCTTTTGCCGCAAGTCTTTTCTTTTTTCTAGCGAGAGGATGAGTGCTTCCATCCTCATGTGAAGCTGAACCACTAGCCATGAACATAGGCCAGGGCCTCAGCCGTTCCTTGCCACTCCGTGTGGTAAATGGCATATTGGCAAGTTTACGCTTCTCCTCAGACGCTTTTAATTTTGATTTTTGGGTCATTTTTTTACTGATCTTTTGTGTTTTGGATTTTACATGCTCTGTACTATGACATTGGGCATCGGCCTTGGCAGACGACGTTGATGGCATTTCATCGTCTCGGTCATGACTAGTGGCAGCAGCTTCAGCACGAGGTGGAAGTGGATCTTGATCTTTCCCTATTTTTTTAACCTCCTCATTTTTGTTCTCCATATTTTGCGCACAACTGAAAGCCACCACAGGTATACAATGTAGATGGATGGATAGTATACTATTATAACTTATACTTATGGACGACGAGTGACGACACAGAGGTAGGTACAGCCGTGGCCTACCGTACTGCTGCTTAGTGCTTATATATATAATATACTGTATAACGGACCTGGTGAACACTGTCAGCAGACTGCTAAACAAACTAGTATGAAAAAAGAAAAAAAAAACACCACAGGTATACAATGTAGATGGATGGATAGTATAGTATTACTTATACTTATGGACGACGAGTGCACTGACGACACAGAGGTAGGTACAGCCGTGGCCTACCGTACTGCTGCTTAGTGCTTATATATATAATATACTGTATAACGGACCTGGTGGAAACTGTCAGCAGACTGCTAAACAAACTAGTATGAAGAAAGAAAAAAAAAACACCACAGGTATACAATGTAGATGGATGGATAGTATTAGTATTACTTATACTTATGGACGACGAGTGCACTGACGACACAGAGGTAGGTACAGCCGTGGCCTACCGTACTGCTGCTTAGTGCTTATATATATATAATATACTGTATAACGGACCTGGTGGACACTGTCAGCAGACTGCTAAACAAACTAGTATGAAGAAAGAAAAAAAAAACACCACAGGTATACAATGTAGATGGATGGATAGTATAGTATTACTTATACTTATGGACAACGAGTGCACTGACGACACAGAGGTAGGTACAGTCGTGGCCTACCGTACTGCTGCTTAGTGCTTATATATATAATATACTGTATAACGGACCTGGTGGACACTGTCAGCAGACTGCTAAACAAACTAGTATGAAGAAAGAAAAAAAAAACACCACAGGTATACAATGTAGATGGATGGATAGTATAGTATTACTTATACTTATGGACGACGAGTGCACTGACGACACAGAGGTAGGTACAGCCGTGGCCTACCGTACTGCTGCTTAGTGCTTATATATATAATATACTGTATAACGGACCTGGTGGACACTGTCAGCAGACTGCTAAACAAACTAGTATGAAGAAAGAAAAAAAAAACACCACAGGTATACAATGTAGATGGATGGATAGTATAGTATTACTTATACTTATGGACGACGAGTGCACTGACGACACAGAGGTAGGTACAGCCGTGGCCTACCGTACTGCTGCTTAGTGCTTATATATATAATATACTGTATAACGGACCTGGTGGACACTGTCAGCAGACTGCTAAACAAACTAGTATGAAGAAAGAAAAAAAAACACACCACAGGTATACAATGTAGATGGATGGATAGTATAGTATTACTTATACTTATGGACGACGAGTGCACTGACGACACAGAGGTAGGTACAGCCGTGGCCTACCGTACTGCTGCTTAGTGCTTATATATATGATATACTGTATAACGGACCTGGTGGACACTGTCAGCAGACTGCTAAACAAACTAGTATGAAGAAAGAAAAAAACAACAACACAGGTATACAATGTAGATGGATGGATAGTATTAGTATTACTTATACTTATGGATGACGAGTGCACTGACGACACAGAGGTAGGTACAGCCGTGGCCTACCGTACTGCTGCTTAGTGCTTATATATATAATATACTGTATAACGGACCTGGTGGACACTGTCAGCAGACTGCTAAACAAACTAGTATGAAGAAAGAAAAAAAAAACACCACAGGTATACAATGTAGATGGATGGATAGTATTAGTATTACTTATACTTATGGACGACGAGTGCACTGACGACACAGAGGTAAGTACAGCCGTGGCCTACCGTACTGCTGCTTAGTGCTTATATATATAATATACTGTATAACGGACCTGGTGGACACTGTCAGCAGACTGCTAAACAAACTAGTATGAAGAAAGAAAAAAAAAACACCACAGGTATACAATGTAGATGGATGGATAGTATAGTATTACTTATATTTATGGACGACGAGTGCACTGACGACACAGAGGTAGGTACAGCCGTGGCCTACCGTACTGCTGCTTAGTGCTTATATATATAATATACTGTATAACGGACCTGGTGGACACTGTCAGCAGACTGCTAAACAAACTAGCATGAAGAAAGAAAAAAAAACACCACAGTGTTTTTCAGGCAGACAAACGTATACTGGACTGGTGGTCACTGTCAGCAAAACTGTGCACTGTACTTCTGCTATAACTGCTCCCCAGTCCCCACAATTAGGCAGTGTGAGCAGTGCACTCAGCACAGATATATCATGCAGCAGTGCAGCACACTGAGTGAGCCCAGATATGGTGGAGACTTTTTTTCAGGCAGAGAAACAAAGGATTAAACTAATCAAAACCCTGCACTGTACTCCCTAACAGCTGCTCCCCGTCCCCCCAATTATAACTAACTAAGTCACTCTGTGTTCTACTATAACGGAGAGGACGCCAGCCACGTCCTCTCCCTATCAATCTCAATGCACGTGTGAAAATGGCGGCGACGCGCGGCTCCCTTATATAGAATCCGAGTCTCGCGAGAATCCGACTGCGGGATGATGACGTTCGGGCGCACTCGGGTTAACCGAGCAAGGCGGGAGGATCCGAGTCGCTCGGACCCGTGTAAAAAAAAGGTGAAGTTCGGGCGGGTTCGGATTCCGAGGAACCGAACCCGCTCATCACTAGGTAATTCTGCCTGATCGTAGCAGCAAATTTGTTAGCAGTTAAGCAAAACCTTGGGGGTCATTCCGACCTGATTGCATGCTACTGTTCTTTGCAGTGGTGCGATCAGGTCTGAAGTGCGCCTGCACATGAGACGCAATGCGCAGGCACATCGGCCACTAGCGACGGCTGTCGCCAGGGAGCAACGAATCTAAAGAATAAAAGCGTTCGCACCCGCGAACGCAAGAAGATTGACAGGAAGAGGCCGTCCGGATGCGTTAACTGACCATTTTCAGGGAGTGTCCGTCCGAACGCTGGTGTGCCTGGCCGTTTACAGGGAGATATCCTGACGTCAGCTCAGTCCTGGTTCATTGCAGCGGGTGAGTAAGTCCTGCTGAGCTTTGCAGAGACTGCACAAACTTTTATTTGTGCAGCTCTCTGCACAAGCATTTACAGCCCTGCACATCGAATCCCCCCTCCCCTGTAGGTGGCGACAGAGCTGGATTAAGGCTTCGGGGGGCCTGGGGTACTTAAGACAGGGGGGCCCTAAAATTTAAAATTAAAATCATAGCGTCTTCAATCACTACAAAGAAAATTACAATTAGGTTGTAAATTTGACAGAATCTTTCAGACTAATCCATTTTAAACGGAATATTATTATTTAATATTTTATACAAAAACAATAATGTACAATATTTTTTAATCAAGGTTTTTTTAATACAGTTTTGAAATTAACAATACAAACGTTGCAGACTATTTAACTGCTGCTAAACAATACCCAGTATAAACAAAAAGTGCAAATAAATAAAATAGGGATGAGCGGGTTCGGTTCCTCGGAATCCGAACCCGCCCGAACTTCATGTTTTTTTACACGGGGCCGAGCGACTCGGATCTTCCCGCCTTGCTCGGTTAACCCGAGCGCGCCCGAACGTCATCATCCCGCTGTCGGATTCTCGCGAGGCTCGGATTCTATCGCGAGACTCGGATTCTATATAAGGAGCCGCGCGTCGCCGCCATTTTCACACGTGCATTGAGATTCATAGGGAGAGGACGTGGCTGGCGTCCTCTCCGTTTATAGAGAAGAGAGTGAGACAGTAGAGAGAGACACAGTAGTAATTTTGGGGAGCATTAGGAGGAGTACTAGTTACTTGCTGAAGTGATAGATAGTGTGACTGTATATTATCTGACTTGTGGGGGAGACACTGACAGTGGGGAGCAGTTAGAGTCTGAGAGCAGGACTCAGGAGTACATATAACGTACAGTGCACACTTTTGCTGCCAGAGTGCCACACTGCCATTGTGACCACACTGACCACCAGTATAATATATATTGTGATTGTCTGCTTAGGAGTACTACTTGCAAGTTGCTGATAGTGTGACCAGTGACCTGACCACCAGTCACCACCAGTTTAATATATATATATATATATATATATATATAATTGTATATAATATATATATAATTTTGTATACCACCTACCCGTGGTTTTTTCTTTTTCTTTCTTCTTTATACATACTACTATAGTAGCTTACTGTAGCAGTCTGCGGTGCTGCTGAGCTGACAGTGTCCAGCAGGTCCGTCATCAGTCATTACATAATAAATATATATACCTGTCCGGCTGCAGTACTAGTGATATTATATATATATATATTGATTTCATCTCATTATCATCCAGTCTATATTAGCAGCAGACACAGTACGGTAGTCCACGGCTGTAGCTACCTCTGTGTCGGCAGTCGCTCGTCCATCCATAATTGTATACCACCTACCCGTGGTTTTTTTCTTTTCTTTCTTCTTTATACATACTACTATAGTAGCTTACTGTAGCAGTCTGCGGTGCTGCTGAGCTGACAGTGTCCAGCAGGTCCGTCATCAGTCATTACATAATAAATATATATACCTGTCCGGCTGCAGTACTAGTAATATTATATATATATATATATTAATTTCATCTCCTTATCATCCAGTCTATATTAGCAGCAGACACAGTACGGTAGTCCACGGCTGTAGCTACCTCTGTGTCGGCAGTCGCTCGTCCATCCATAATTGTATACCACCTACCCGTGGTTTTTTTTTTTTCTTTCTTCTTTATACATACTACTATAGTAGCTTACTGTAGCAGTCTGCGGTACTGCTGAGCTGACAGTGTCCAGCAGGTCCGTCATCAGTCATTACATAATAAATATATCTACCTGTCCGGCTGCAGTACTAGTGTGATATAATATATATTGATTTCATCTCATTATCATCCAGTCTATATTAGCAGCAGACACAGTACGGTAGTCCACGGCTGTAGCTACCTCTGTGTCGGCAGTCGCTCGTCCATCCATAATTGTATACCACCTACCCGTGTTTTTTTTTTTTTCTTCTTTATACATACTACTATAGTAGCTTACTGTAGCAGTCTGCGGTGCTGCTGAGCTGACAGTGTCCAGCAGGTCCGTCATCAGTCATTACATAATAAATATATATACCTGTCCGGCTGCAGTACTAGTGATATTATATATATATATATATATATATTAATTTCATCTCCTTATCATCCAGTCTATATTAGCAGCAGACACAGTACGGTAGTCCACGGCTGTAGCTACCTCTGTGTCGGCAGTCGCTCGTCCATCCATAAGTATACTAGTATCCATCCATCTCCATTGTTTACCTGAGGTGCCTTTTAGTTGTGCCTATTAAAATATGGAGAACAAAAATGTTGAGGTTCCAAAATTAGGGAAAGATCAAGATCCACTTCCACCTCGTGCTGAAGCTGCTGCCACTAGTCATGGCCGAAACGATGAAATGCCAGCAACGTCGTCTGCCAAGGCCGATGCCCAATGTCATAGTACAGAGCATGTAAAATCCAAAACACCAAATATCAGTAAAAAAAGGACTCCAAAATCTAAAATAAAATTGTCGGAGGAGAAGCGTAAACTTGCCAATATGCCATTTACCACACGGAGTGGCAAGGAACGGCTGAGGCCCTGGCCTATGTTCATGGCTAGTGGTTCAGCTTCACATGAGGATGGAAGCACTCAGCCTCTCGCTAGAAAAATAAAAAGACTCAAGCTGGCAAAAGCACCGCAAAGAACTGTGCGTTCTTCGAAATCCCAAATCCACAAGGAGAGTCCAATTGTGTCGGTTGCGATGCCTGACCTTCCCAACACTGGACGTGAAGAGCATGCGCCTTCCACCATTTGCACGCCCCCTGCAAGTGCTGGAAGGAGCACCCGCAGTCCAGTTCCTGATAGTCAGATTGAAGATGTCAGTGTTGAAGTACACCAGGATGAGGAGGATATGGGTGTTGCTGGCGCTGGGGAGGAAATTGACAAGGAGGATTCTGATGGTGAGTTGGTTTGTTTAAGTCAGGCACCCGGGGAGACACCTGTTGTCCGTGGGAGGAATAGGGCCGTTGACATGCCTGGTGAAAATACCAAAAAAAATCAGCTCTTCGGTGTGGAAGTATTTCACCAGAAATGCGGACAACATTTGTCAAGCCGTGTGTTGCCTTTGTCAAGCTGTAATAAGTAGGGGTAAGGACGTTAACCACCTCGGAACATCCTCCCTTATACGTCACCTGCAGCGCATTCATAATAAGTCAGTGACAAGTTCAAAAACTTTGGGCTAGAGCGGAAGCAGTCCACTGACCAGTAAATCCCTTCCTCTTGTAACCAAGCTCACGCAAACCACCCCACCAACTCCCTCAGTGTCAATTTCCTCCTTCCCCAGGAATGCCAATAGTCCTGCATGCCATGTCACTGGCAATTCTGACGAGTCCTCTCCTGCCTGGGATTCCTCCGATGCATCCTTGCGTGTAACGCCTACTGCTGCTGGCGCTGCTGTTGTTGCTGCTGGGAGTCGATGGTCATCCCAGAGGGGAAGTCGTAAGCCCACTTTTACTACTTCCACCAAGCAATTGACTGTCCAACAGTCCTTTGCGAGGAAGATGAAATATCACAGCAGTCATCCTGTTGCAAAGCGGATAACTGAGGCCTTGACAACTATGTTGGTGTTAGACGTGCGTCCGGTATCCGCCGTTAGTTCACAGGGAACTAGACAATTTCTTGAGGCAGTGTGCCCCCGTTACCAAATACCATCTAGGTTCCACTTCTCTAGGCAGGCGATACCGAGAATGTACACGGACGTCAGAAAAAGACTCACCAGTGTCCTAAAAAATGCAGTTGTACCCAATGTCCACTTAACCACGGACATGTGGACAAGTGGAGCAGGGCAGGGTCAGGACTATATGACTGTGACAGCCCACTGGGTAGATGTATGGACTCCCGCCGCAAGAACAGCAGCGGCGGCACCAGTAGCAGCATCTCGCAAACGCCAACTCTTTCCTAGGCAGGCTACGCTTTGTATCACCGGTTTCCAGAATACGCACACAGCTGAAAACCTCTTACGGCAACTGAGGAAGATCATCGCGGAATGACTTACCCCAATTGGACTCTCCTGTGGAGTTGTGGCATCGGACAACGCCAGCAATATTGTGTGTGCATTAAATATGGGCAAATTCCAGCACGTCCCATGTTTTGCACATACCTTGAATTTGGTGGTGCAGAATTTTTTAAAAAACGACAGGGGCGTGCAAGAGATGCTGTCGGTGGCCAGAAGAATTGCGGGACACTTTCGGCGTACAGGCACCACGTACAGAAGACTGGAGCACCACCAAAAACGCCTGAACCTGCCCTGCCATCATCTGAAGCAAGAAGTGGTAACGAGGTGGAATTCAACCCTCTATATGCTTCAGAGGTTGGAGGAGCAGCAAAAGGCCATTCAAGCCTATACAATTGAACACGATATAGGAGGTGGAATGTACCTGTCTCAAGCGCAGTGGAGAATGATTTCAACGTTGTGCAAGGTTCTGCAACCTTTTGAACTTGCCACACGTGAAGTCAGTTCAGACACTGCCAGCCTGAGTCAGGTCATTCCCCTCATCAGGCTTTTGCAGAAGAAGCTGGAGGCATTGAAGGAGGAGCTAAAAGGGAGCGATTCCGCTAGGCATGTGGGACTTGTGGATGGAGCCCTTAATTCGCTTAACAAGGATTCACGGGTGGTCAATCTGTTGAAATCAGAGCACTACATTTTGGCCACCGTGCTCGATCCTAGATTTAAAACCTACCTTGGATCTCTCTTTCCGGCAGACACAAGTCTGCTGGGGTTCAAAGACCTGCTGGTGACAAAATTGTCAAGTCAAGCGGAACGCGACCTGTCAACATCTCCTCCTTCACATTCTCCCGCAACTGGGGGTGCGAGGAAAAGGCTCAGAATTCCGAGCCCACCCGCTGGCGGTGATGCAGGGCAGTCTGGAGCGACTGCTGATGCTGACATCTGGTCCGGACTGAAGGACCTGACAACGATTACGGACATGTCGTCTACTGTCACTGCATATGATTCTCTCACCATTGAAAGAATGGTGGAGGATTATATGAGTGACCGTATCCAAGTAGGCACGTCAGACAGTCCGTTCTTATACTGGCAGGAAAAAGAGGCAATTTGGAGGCCCTTGCACAAACTGGCTTTATACTACCTAAGTTGCCCTCCCACAAGTGTGTACTCCGAAAGAGTGTTTAGTGCCGCCGCTCACCTTGTCAGCAATCTGCGTACGAGGTTACTTCCAGAAAATGTGGAGAAGATGATATTCATTAAAATGAATTATAATCAATTCCTCCGTGGAGACATTGACCAGCAGCAATTGCCTCCACAAAGTACACAGGGAGCTGAGATGGTGGATTCCAGTGGGGACGAATTGATAATCTGTGAGGAGCGGGATGTACACGGTGATATATCGGAGGATGATGATGAGGTGGACATCTTGCCTCTGTAGAGCCAGTTTGTGCAAGGAGAGATTAATTGCTTCTTTTTCGGTGGGGGTCCAAACCAACCCGTCATTTCAGTCACAGTCGTGTGGCAGACCCTGTCACTGAAATGATGGGTTGGTTAAAGTGTGCATGTCCTGTTTATACAACATAAGGGTGGGTGGGAGGGCCCAAGGACAATTCCATCTTGCACTTCTTTTTTCTTTCATTTTTATTTGCGTCATGTGCTGTTTGGGGAGTGTTTTTTGGAAGGGCCATCCTGCGTGACACTGCAGTGCCACTCCTAGATGGGCCAGGTGTTTGTGTCGGCCACTAGGGTCGCTTAGCTTACTCACACAGCTACCTCATTGCGCCTCTTTTTTTCTTCTTTGCGTCATGTGCTGTTTGGGGAGTGTTTTTTGGAAGGGCCATCCTGCGTGACACTGCAGTGACACTCCTAGATGGGCCAGGTGTTTGTGTCGGCCACTAGGGTCGCTTATCTTACTCACACAGCTACCTCATTGCGCCTCTTTTTTTCTTCTTTGCGTCATGTGCTGTTTGGGGAGTGTTTTTTGGAAGGGCCATCCTGCGTGACACTGCAGTGACACTCCTAGATGGGCCAGGTGTTTGTGTCGGCCACTAGGGTCGCTTAGCTTACTCACACAGCTACCTCATTGCGCCTCTTTTTTTCTTCTTTGCGTCATGTGCTGTTTGGGGAGTGTTTTTTGGAAGGGCCATCCTGCGTGACACTGCAGTGCCACTCCTAGATGGGCCAGGTGTTTGTGTCGGCCACTAGGGTCGCTTAGCTTACTCACACAGCTACCTCATTGCGCCTCTTTTTTTCTTCTTTGCGTCATGTGCTGTTTGAGGAGTGTTTTTTGGAAGGGCCATCCTGCGTGACACTGCAGTGCCACTCCTAGATGGGCCAGGTGTTTGTGTCGGCCACTAGGGTCGCTTAGCTTAGTCATCCAGCGACCTCGGTGCAAATTTTAGGACTAAAAATAATATTGTGAGGTGTGAGGTATTCAGAATAGACTGAAAATGAGTGGAAATTATGGTTTTTGAGGTTAATAATACTTTGGGATCAAAATGACCCCCAAATTCTATGATTTAAGCTGTTTTTTAGGGTTTTTTGAAAAAAACACCTGAATCCAAAACACACCCGAATCCGACAAAAAAAATTCGGTGAGGTTTTGCCAAAACGCGGTCGAACCCAAAACACGGCCGCGGAACCGAACCCAAAACCAAAACACAAAACCCGAAAAATTTCAAGTGCACATCCCTAAAATAAAATATGTCCAAAGACTGTGCAAAATCCTAACAGATGAAATGAGTGACCTGACATTGTATTTTGTTTCACACTTGCAGGCAACAACATTGGGCTGCATTTTAACAGAAATACAGCAACCATAGGATAACATTATATCAAAACTTATGTTTTCTTGCTTTAACATGGGCAAAGTTTTCAATAATGGTTTCAAAGTAGATTCCTCGCATCAGTTCACTTTCAATACTTAGAAGAGTTAATGCCTTTAGGCGCTCATCCCGCATTGTCGATCTCAGTTTATTTTTTATAAGTGTTAATTTGCTAAATGAACGCTCTCCTGAGCAGTTTGTGACCATTAAACAAAGGTAGATTCTCAGAGAGACAGCTACATAAGGAAAAACATCCTCGATCTTTTGTTCATACAACAACTGTGCTTGAGATGAAGGTGTGTGACAGCTCCTACCTTTGGCAAACTGTACAAACTGAACCATTTCTTGAGGATACACTTCTTTGTCTAGATCTAGTGGATAATGTTCAGCAAGTTTCGTAGCCTCTGCCACTATTTCTCCATCCGTCATTTTGGAAGAGCTTAGCACAACCTTGAAACGAACATATATAACAGAATAGGCAACAATTCTATCATTCGGTGCCATTTTGAGGCAATCAAGTATGTGCAAGTACTGTATGTCTCCACACAAAATTTTTCTCTTGCAGAAAATGTGGTTTCTTCTGACTCCACACTATCCACATTCCTTTTTTTCTTTCTTGCACGAGTTACTCTATAGTCTGATATACCACTTGCTGCTTGTGCCTCCTTCTCCAAGTTATCAAAACTTCCACGCAGTGAATCTAAAAAGTGACCTAGAGATTCTAGTAAATCTACAGCAACCTTGAGGTCAATAGTCATGGATTGCAGTGCTTTGCTTGTTGTATTAAATCTGGACAGTATGGGGTTCCAGAGGTGACAGAGGAATGCAATTTCCAGCAAATCCATAGCCTGAGACAAGGTGTCCGCTTCGTGTCTTGCAGCTGCACTTTGTTGTTCATCTTCGAAAATTTCATCAAAGGCATCTTGAATGTTTTTGTATCCTTTGGCTAAGGCAGCAGTTGCATCTGCACGAGCAGACCATCTTGTTTCTAATAGATTCTTCACTGTGAGTCCTTGCTTTCCCAGATGATTCATTAAAACAGACCAAAGGTGGGTGGAAGCAGAAAAGAATTGGTAAACATTTGAGAGAAAATCAAAGAAGTTTACAGCTTCCACACAGCAATCAACAGCATTTGATCCTACAAGGTTTAAGGAATGTGCTGTGCATGGCACAAACACAACCAGAGGATTAGATTCCTTCACCCTTTCTTGCATTCCAGAATATTTTCCAGCCATGTTGCTTGCATTGTCATAAGTCTGTCCACGGCAATCCATGATATCAATGTTTTCAGACTTCAAATATTCTAGCAAGTCTTCTGTGAGGTCTGCAGCCTTATGACTATGAATCCTTAGAAATGTGAGAAAACGCTCAACTGGTATGCCATTCAATACATAACGTACAGTAACAATGAGCTGATCAGCATGGGTTACATCTGGTGTTGAATCAACCGACACTGAGAAATACTTAGAAAGTGAAATTTCTTTCACAATATGGTTTGTCACCTGCTTTGCTATAAGTTCGATAAACTCTTCAACAATTGTTGATGAAAGATAGCCTGTCCTGCCGCGTCCACTGTTTCCAAAGTCTTGGATATGTTTTGCTAGAAAAGGATCAAATTGTGCTATCAATTCCATGATTCCAAGAAAGTTACCATTATACTTTGAACCAACTGTCTCATCACTCCCGCGAAAAGCTAAACCTCTCTCTGCTAAAAGTTTCACAACTGCTACAACTCTGTGTAGTACTTCACACCAGTATTGTTTTCTTTCCACGAACTGTCGTTCCATATAACTGTCCATATGACCTGATTTTTCACCAAGTTCACGGGCTTGCAAAATGCAGTTCCGGTGTGCATCACTTTCTTCATGGATTTTTATCCTCAATTTTGCCTTTTTCTAGTGAGAGAATCCATCAGCAAGTGAGAACTTGTCTTTTTTACTTCCCATCAGTGTACAATAAGTACAATAAATGGAACCCTTTGAATCACTATATGACATCCATTTTCTGTGATGGACTACACCATTAGGCCAGCATCCATAAAACATGGTGTTTTTAAAGAAACGATGATATCCTCTTGGTTCTGGCCTGAGAAGGTTTGTAGTAGCGTGATGACTTGTGATATTTGTCAGACTCACATTTGTTTTGGCAGTTCTCTAATCCTTGTTAAAGCCAATAATCAACTGTTGCAGAGCTGATTGGAAACCACTTTGCAGGATCTGTTGATTGGTGTTCACTTAGTGTAGCGAGAGCATGACTTTGTTCTTCAGTACCTTTACTTGTTGAAGGCCCACCATGTTCTGTCAATTGCTGATTTTCATTATCACTGCCTTCAAAAGGACTTGGTCCAATTTCTTCACTTTCTTGATCAACAGATTTTGAAAATGTTGACTCTGTTTCTTTCTAATTATGTGGTGCACTTGTGTCTGCTGATTGTCTGCTGTGACCGCTTTCAGGAACAGTGTCTTCACATTCGTCATCAAAAGATTTTGCAATATTTGACTCTGTACGCTTCAAATTATGTTGTTCAGTTATTTCTGTTGAATGACTGATTGGCATTTGTGATGTGCTTGGACTGGAGGTAGACGTATTTGGTTGAAAGAAATAATTTAACTTGGGCATCTTTGCCAAGACTGCATCAGCACTTCGCTTCTACTCTTTTGCCTGTTTGCGCTTTTGAGCTCCTGAAGCTAAAAGTCCTTTTGGCATTTTGAAGGACTGAAAAAAAGATATATAGATAAACAGATATAGCTAGACACATATATATAGCAGGGCAGGTTAATACTATTTTAGCTATGAATTTCTGCTAATAAAGATATCTGTGTATTACAACACTGTGTGCTGCTCTTGTGTCTGACAGGCTCTGATGTCTTATATTTAGATTTTCCCTGCACCAACTTCATGGATTTATATACAGTAAAAGCATGTGGTTAGCTATAGTGGTTTCAAGAGGTGCAATTGCTATTGGGTCCAGAGGCCTAGGGAGTCCTGAACCAGGTTATATAGTTGCATACCAAATTCCCAGATTTGCCTACTAAGCAATTGGGTCCGAGCCACTGTCCAGCGTAAATAGATGCGTGTGTAGTGAATGTTATAAAGGGGCACTATAATGTGGCATAATATGAACTGGGGACACTGTATGTCATAATATGAATTGGGGGTACTGTGTGGTATAATGTGTACTGGCAGCTCTACAATAAGACATAATATGAACTAAGGAACTACTATGGTTCATAAAACAAACTATGGGGTATAAAATTAACTGAGTCACTACTATGCAATTATAGGTCATAAAATTGCCAACTGCTGAGGAGAGGTGTCTCTCTACAGCATTGGAACAGGGGCCCTTTCAAAATGTTGCTATGGTGTGAACCACCTTTTCAGCGTGTCTCGCACCGCCTTTTGGGCGTGTCTAGCACTATTTTACATTCTATCGGTAAAATTACATGGCGTAATCTAATTTCTCCCTAGTTCCTAATAATACAAGTAAATATAATACACCCCAGAGAAATAAAATGAAACATAATGATGAGACCACTGGACAGTACAGACTGTCTGCTACGGCATAACCCTGAGTCCTAGCTGCCGCTGCACCCTATCGCTGCTTACACTTCCCCAACCTATCCTTGACCTAGTGGCTGAACTAGAGAGTGGTGGGCCTTGGTGTAAAATTCACATTACACCACACAGTATGAGTCAAAATGAACATTTCACCACATGATATAAGCTAAAATTCACATTAGATCACATGGCATAAGCCAAAATTCACATTATGTAACATGGTATGAGCCAAAATTCACATTACGTCACATGGTATAAGCCAAAATTCACATTATGTAACATGGTATGAGCCAAAATTTACATTACGCCAGACAGTATGAGATAAAATTCACATTATGCCACACTGTATGAGCCAAAATGTAAATTCTGCCACACACCAAGAGATAATCACATTACGTCACACGGTATGAGCTGAAATTTACATTACGCCATGCGGTATGAGCCAAAATTCACATTACGCCACACTGTATGAGCCACAATTCACATTACACCACACTGTATGAGCCGCAATTCACATTACACCACACTGTATGAGCCGCAATTCACATTACACCACACTGTATGAGCCACAATTCACATTACGCTACACTGTATGAGCCACAACTCACATAACACCACACTGTAAGAGCCGCAATTCACATTACGCCACACAGTAGGAGACAAAATTTACATTACACCACGCTTTATGAGATAAAATTAACATTACGTCACACGGTATGAGGCAAAATTCACATTACGCCACGTGCGAATGAGCAGCTGCGGCCTGGCCTGAAGAGACCCCATAGTACCCCCCAAACACATTATATAATACACTGTTCCCCCAAACACATTATGTGACACATAGTGCCCCTCCAAATACATTATATAACACACATTATACATTACTTGTGGGTGCAGTCCTGTTCACATGTGGGTTCCGGTAGCAGGTGCTGCTGACAAATGTACACTCTACTGTCCCTGCAGCAGCATGTCTGTCACCGGTCCTGCTGACCGGGCATAGAGGGCGAGTGTAGACAGGAAAGGGTCAGCGTGGATGACGGGCGCGGGTGTAGAGAGCGGGTGTGGGCGGGCGTAGCGAGCGGCCGTAGAGAGCGGAAGGTCTCTGTGCGTGGGAAGTCTGTGCAGGCGGACGGCCGTAGAGAGCGGGCTGTCAGTGCCGGCAGGCGTAAAGCGTGGGCGGGCGTACAGTGCAGTCACAGTCAGGAATAGAACTGCACACTCGGCAATGAGTCAGCTACAGGCGTTTGCTGGACATTAGGGGGTGCCTGTGTGCACCAGGCACCCCCCGTGCGCACGCCTATGATAAATATGTCTATACATACATATATATATGCACATGCCTATATATATTAGTGATGTGCACCTGACATTTTTCGGGTTTTGTGCTTTGGTTTTGGATTCGGTTCCGCGCCGTGTTTTGAATTCGGACGCGTTTTGGCAAAACCTCACCGAAAAATTTTTGTCGGATTCAGGTGTTTTTTTCAAAAAACCCTAAAAAACAGCTTAAATCATAGAATTTGGGGGTAATTTTGATCCCATAGTATTACTAACCTCAATAACCATAATTTCCACTCATTTCCAGTCTATTCTGAACACCTCACACCTCACAATATTATTTTTAGTCCTAAAATTTGCACCGAGGTCGCTGGATGGCTAAGCTAAGCGACACAAGTGGCCGACACAAACACCTGGCCCATCTAGGAGTGGCACTGCAGTGTCAGGCAGGATGGCACTTCAAAAAAATAGTCCCTAAACAGCACATGATGCAAAGAAAAAAAGAGGCGCACCAAGGTCGCTGTGTGACTAAGCTAAGCGACACAAGTGGCCGACACAAACACCTGGCCCATCTAGGAGTGGCACTGCAGTGTCAGACAGGATGGCACTTCAAAAAAATTGTCCCCAAACAGCACATGATGCAAAGAAAAAAAGAGGTGCAATGAGGTACCTGTGTGACTAAGCTAAGCGACCCAAGTAGCCGACACAAACACCTGGCCCATCTAGGAGTGGCACTGCAGTTTTCTAGCGAGAGGATGAGTGCTTCCATCCTCATGTGAATCTGAACCACTAGCCATGAACATAGGCCAGGGCCTCAGCCGTTCCTTGCCACTCCGTGCCGTAAATGGCATATTGGCAAGTTTACGCTTCTCATCAGACGCTTTCAATTTTTATTTTTGGGTCATTTTACTGAACTTTTGTTTTTTGGATTTTACATGCTCTCTACTATGACATTGGGCATCGGCTTTGGCAGACGACGTTGATGGCATTGCATCGTCTCGGCCATGACTAGTGGCAGCAGCTTCAGCACGAGGTGGAAGTGGATCTTGATCTTTCCCTATTTTAACCTCCACATTTTTGTTCTCCATTTTTTAATGTGTGGAATTATATGCCAGTATCAATAGCAATGGCCTACTACTATATATACTGCGCACAACTAAAATGCACCACAGGTATAGAATGTAGATGGATAGTATACTTAATGACGACACAGAGGTAGGTACAGCAGTGGCCTTCCGTACCGTACTGCTATATATACTGGTGGTCACTGTCAGCAAACTGCAAAACTAAAATGCACCACAGGTATAGAATGTAGATGGATAGTATACTAAATGACGACACAGAGGTAGGTACAGGAGTGGCCTTCCGTACCGTACTGCTATATATACTGGTGGTCACTGTGTCAGCAAACTGCACAACTAAAATGCACCACAGGTATAGAATGTAGATGGATAGTATACTAAATGACGACACAGAGGTAGGTACAGGAGTGGCCTTCCGTACCGTACTGCTATATATACTGGTGGTCACTGTGTCAGCAAACTGCACAACTAAAATGCACCACAGGTATAGAATGTAGATAGATAGTATACTTAATGACGACACAGAGGTAGGTACAGCAGTGGCCGTCCGTACCGTACTGCTATATATACTGGTGGTCACTGTGTCAGCAAACTGCAAAACTAAAATGAACCACAGGTATAGAATGTAGATGGATAGTATACTTAATGACGACACAGAGGTAGGTACAGGAGTGGCCTTCTGTACCGTACTGCTATATATACTGGTGGTCACTGTGTCAGCAAACTGCAAAACTAAAATGAACCACAGGTATAGAATGTAGATGGATAGTATACTTAATGACGACACAGAGGTAGGTACAGCAGTGGCCTTCTGTACCGTACTGCTATATATACTGGTGGTCACTGTGTCAGCAAACTGCACAACTAAAATGCACCACAGGTATAGAATGTAGATAGATAGTATACTTAATGACGACACAGAGGTAGGTACAGCAGTGGCCGTCCGTACCGTACTGCTATATATACTGGTGGTCACTGTGTCAGCAAACTGCAAAACTAAAATGCACCACAGGTATAGAATGTAGATGGATAGTATACTTAATGACGACACAGAGGTAGGTACAGCAGTGGCCTTCTGTACCGTACTGCTATATATACTGGTGGTCACTGTGTCAGCAAACTGCAAAACTAAAATGAACCACAGGTATAGAATGTAGATGGATAGTATACTTAATGACGACACAGAGGTAGGTACAGCAGTGGCCTTCTGTACCGTACTGCTATATATACTGGTGGTCACTGTGTCAACAAACTGCAAAACTAAAATGCACCACAGGTATAGAATGTAGATGGATAGTATACTTAATGACGACACAGAGGTAGGTACAGCAGTGGCCTTCCGTACCGTACTGCTATATATACTGGTGGTCACTGTGTCAGCAAACTGCAAAACTAAAATGCACCACAGGTATAGAATGTAGATGGATAGTATACTTAATGACGACACAGAGGTAGGTACAGCAGTGGCCTTCCGTACCGTACTGCTATATATACTGGTGGTCACTGTGTCAGCAAACTGCAAAACTAAAATGCACCACAGGTATAGAATGTAGATGGATAGTATACTTAATGACGACACAGAGGTAGGTACAGCAGTGGCCTTCCGTACCGTACTGCTATATATACTGGTGGTCACTTTGTCAGCAAACTGCAAAACTAAAATGCACCACAGGTATAGAATGTAGATGGATAGTATACTTAATGACGACACAGAGGTAGGTACAGCAGTGGCCTTCCGTACCGTACTGCTATATATACTGGTGGTCACTGTGTCAGCAAACTGCAAAACTAAAATGCACCACAGGTATAGAATGTAGATGGATAGTATACTTAATGATGACACAGAGGTAGGTACAGCAGTGGCCTTCTGTACTGTGCTGCTATTTACACTGGTGGTCACTGTGTCAGCAAACTGCAAAACTAAAATGCACCACAGGTATAGAATGTAGATGGATAGTATACTTAATGACGACACAGAGGTAGGTACAGCAGTGGCCTTCCGTACCGTACTGCTATATATACTGGTGGTCACTGTGTCAGCAAACTGCACAACTGAAATGCACCACAGGTATAGAATGTAGATGGATAGTATACTTGACGACACAGAGGTAGGTACAGCAGTGGCCTACTGTACCGTAATGCTATATATTATATACTGGTGGTCAGTGGTCAGCAAAACTCTGCACTGTACTCCTCCTATATACAGTAATATTATACTGGTGGTCCCCAGTCCCCACAATAAAGCAGCACACTGAGCACAGATATGGAGTGTTTTTCAGGCAGACAACGTATACTGGTGGTCACTGTCAGCAAAACTCTGCACTGTACTCCTGCTATATAATACAGCTGCTCCCCAGTCCCCACAATTAAGCAGTGTGAGCACAGATATATGCAGCACACTGAGCACAGATAAGGAGCGTTTTTTTCAGGCAGAGAATGGATAAAACTGGTGGTCACTGATCAGCAAAACTCTGCACTGTACTCCTCCTATATTATACAGCTGCTCCCCAGTCCTCCCCACAATTAAGCAATAAAGCACAATCAAGTTCAACAATAACGGAGAGGACGCCAGCCACGTCCTCTCCCTAACATTTCCAATGCACGAGTGAAAATGGCGGCGACGCGCGGCTGCTTATATAGAATTCGAATCTCGCGAGAATCCGACAGCGGGATGATGACGTTCGGGCGCGCTCGGGTTAACCGAGCCATACGGGAGAATCCGAGTATGGCTCGGACCTGTGTAAAAAGGGTGAAGTTCGGGGGGGTTCGGTTTCCGAGAAACCGAACCCACTCATCACTAATATATATATATATATATATATACTGTAGATATGTAAACACACACACATATATATATATACATATACACACACATTTACATACCTATATATATAATACACACAGGGGGGTGGGGGATATAGCGACCGTCGGTGTCTTAAAATAGTTCAGTAAATGTGGATCTAAAAAATGTATCTAAAATGAGTAACCAGATCAAAAATGAATTTAAAAAAGAGAGATATTTATTTAAACACTAAAACAGACAATAGTTATATGCAATTACTAAAATTTAAGCAGCAACAATTCTTAAAAAATGGGATTAAAAACAATAAACACAATGCTATAAATACCAGTTAAAATATATGTTAAAAATGTAAAACAATTTTAACTTAACTTGGTATGAGGTCACTGCCAGGTAGCCCATATGACCTAGGTCATTCACTGGATTTTGAGAGAGGTGGCAGCATTGAAGCACTCAAACTACATGATTTGAGGCCAACAAATTTTTATCTATCCAGTGTTGCGTAAAAACACACAGTACATGGGTCTGATATAAACGTATAGACCTACTCCATTCTTTTTGACCATTCTTATAAATAATAGTCAAAGGAATAGTCACTTCGGTATCAGTCTATGAGTCTGATTGGTCTAATATTGGTGTAGGCTTATCTTGATCTTATAAATATGGATTTCGTCTGGAGTTATTAGCCTCCGACATTTTTTGATCTAATACCCCTGAGGAAGTCCTAAGGGACGAAACGCGTCGGGTTCTACATCTGATTAAACCTAATTGGTGTATATTGGAATTGGGTTTCGTATTTGATCTAACCTAATTGGTGTATATTGAAATCTATATATGTCAGATTGAATATCCATCCTGTATGATGATAATGTTATTGACACTATGAAATGGAGATAACATTGTGTTTTATGAATACATTTTTTAAATTATTGTGACTGTCTGTAATAGATTAAGAAGTCATTAGCGCCCTCAGATTTGTTGTGTATATATCTATATATATACATACATATGTGTGTGTATATATATATATATATATATATATATACACACATATGTATATATGCACATATATATATATATATATATATATATATTTATTAAAACCCAGTAGACAATGTAATAAATAGAGCCATACGTTTTTGTACAGGTAGAATGGGAGAGCTGCCAGAAAATGGGTGCCTGCTGCTCCCTTGTAGCATCTAGATTCTCCCTCCGCGCTGTCCTCCTTCCCTGCAGCCTGCGCGCCCAGCCAATCACTGAGCCGCAGGCTGCTTCTCCTCACATTATTGGACAGCTGAGCCGTCACTCAGCTGTCCTTCCATTAGAAGCACTGACTATATGTGTGCGCCGGCCGCGGCCGCTCGGCGCCAGCCTTCAGTGGAGCGGGAGCCGCCGGAGCCGCCAGGGACAGCAGTTGCTGAACTGCCCTGCCGCTGCGTGTGGCGCTGGCTCCCGGGAGCGCAGCGCAATATCGCTGATCGGAACAGAGATCCGATCTGCGGCGGCGGCGGGGGGCCCTTTTAAAAAAGGGGGCCCGGGGTACTTATCCCCGGGGCCCCCCTCTTAATCCGGCTCTGGGTGGCGACTACCTGATCGCAGCAGTGCTAAAAATAGCCTGAGTGCAATCAGGTCGGAAGAACCCCCATGTGCACTGCAGGTGGGGCAGATATAACATGTGCAGAGAGAGTTAGATTTGGGTGGGTTATTTTATTTCTGTGCGGAGTAAATACTGGCTGCTTTATTTTTACACAGCAATTTAGATTACAGATTGAATACACCCCACTCAAATCTAACTCTCTCTGCACATGTTATATCTGCCCCCCCTCCCCCTTGCAGTACACATGGGGGGTCATTCCGAGTTGTTCGCTCGCTAGCAGATTTTAGCAGCATTGCACACGCTAGGCCGCCGCCCTCTGGGAGTGAATCTTAGCTTAGCAGAATTGCGAACAAAAGATTAGCAGAATTGCGAATAGAAATTTCTTAGCAGTTTCTGAGTAGCTCGAGACTTACTCCTACACTGCGATCAGCTCAGCCCGTTTCGTTCCTAGTTTGACGTCACAAACACGCCCTGCGTTCGGCCAGCCACTCCACCGTTTCTCCAGGCACTTCCGCGTTTTATCGTGGCACGCCTGCGTTTTTCCGCACACTCCCAGAAAACGGTCAGTTTCCAGAAACACCCACTTCCTGTCAATCACACTCCGATCACTTCAACGATGGAAATTCTTCGGTCGGACGTGAGTAAATCTACTAAGTTTTGTGCTAAAATACTACCATGCGCAAGCGCATTTTCGCCTTAATCGCTCCGTTGCGAAAATCGGCAACGAGCGAACAACTGGGAATGACCCCCATGGTTTTGCCCAACTGCTAACAAATTTGCTGCTGCGATCAACTCTGAATTACCCCCATGGGGGGTCATTCCGAGTTCTTCGCTCGCAAGCGGATTTTAGTAGATTTGCTCATGCTAAGCCGCCGCCTACTGGGAGTGAATCTTAGCATCTTAAAATTGCGAACGATGTATTCGCAATATTGCGATTACACACCTCGTAGAAGTTTCTGAGTAGCTCCAGACTTACTCGGCATCTGCGTCATTTCAGTGCTTGTCGTTCCTGGTTTGACGTCACAAACACACCCAGCGTTCGCCCAGACACTCCCCCGTTTCTCCGGCCACTCCTGCGTTTTTTCCGGAAACGGTAGCGTTTTTTCCCACACGCCCATAAAACGTCCTGTTTCCGCCCAGTAACACCCATTTCCTGTCAATCACATTACGATCGCCAGAACGATGAAAAAGCCGTGAGTAAAATTCCTAACTGCATAGCAAATTTACTTGGCGCAGTCGCAGTGCGGACATTGCGCATGCGCATTAAGCGGAAAATCGCTGCGATGCGAAGATTTTTACGGAGCGAACAACTCGGAATGACCCCCATGGTTTTGCCCAACTGCTAACAAATTTGCTGCTACAATCAGGTCTGAATTACCCCGAGTGTCTCCGCTACTGAATACTGACTTTACCTAACATCTATTTACACTAACGGATGGTGATATAGGCCCTCATTCCGAGTTGATCGCTCGCTAGCTGCTTTTAGCAGCAGGGCAAACACTAAGCAGCCGCCCTCTGGGAGTGTATCTTAGCTTAGCAGAAGTGCCAACGAAAGGTTAGCAGAACTGCTACAAAAAAAAGATTGTGCAGTTTCAGAGTAGCTCGAGACTTACTCCTAGCTAGCGATCACCTCAGACTGTTTAGTTCCTGTTTTGACGTCACAAACACGCCCTGCATTCGGCCAGCCACTCCCCCGTTTCCCCAGGCACGTCTGCGTTTTTACCTGACACGCCTGTGTTTTTCAGCACACTCCCGGAAAACGGTCAGTTGCCACCCAGAAACGCCCCTTTCCTGTCAATCACTCACCGCTCAGCAGTGGGACTAAAAAGCGTTGCTAGACCTTGTGTGAAACTGCATAGTTTTGTGTGAAAGTACGTCGCGCGTGCGCACTGCGCACCATACGCATGCACAGAAATGGCGCTATTTCACCTAATCGCCACGCTGCGAATGAAAGCAGCTAGCGATCAACTCGGAATGACCCCCATAATACATTATCAGGTGTTTATTCAGGTATAAGTGCAAAAAGAAAAATATAAGGGGTAATTCCAAGTTGATCGCAGCAGGATTTTTGTTAGCAATTGGGCAAAACCATGTGCACTGCAGGTGTGACAGATATAACATTTGCAGAGAGAGTTAGATTTGAGTGGGTTATATTGTTTCTGTGCAGGGTAAATACTGGCTGCTTTATTTTTACACTGCAATTTAGATTTCAGTTTGAGTACACCCCATCCAAATCTAACTCTCTCTGCACATGTTATGCAGTGCACATGGGCCCTCATTCCGAGTTGTTCGCTCGTTAGTTTTTTTTCGCAACGGTGCGATTTGTCGCAAACTGCGCATGTGCAATGTTCGCAGTGCGTCTACGCCAAGTAAATTTGCAAATAAGTTTGGTATTTTACTCACGGCTTAACGAAGAAATTTCTTCGTTCTGGTGATCGTAGTGTGATTGACAGGAAGTGGGTGTTTCTGGGCGGAAACTGGCCGTTTTATGGGTGTGTGTGAAAAAACGCCGCCGTTTCTGGGAAAAACGCGGGAGTGGCTGGAGAAACGGGGGAGTGTCTGGGCGAACGCTGGGTGTGTTTGTGACGTCAAACCAGGAATGAATTTGACTGAACTGATCGCAGTGGCAGAGTAAGTCTCGAGCTACTCAGAAACTGCAAAGAAATTTCTATTCACAATTCTGCTAATCTTTCGTTCGCAATTCTGCAAAGCTAAGATTCACTCCCAGTAGGTGGCGGCTTAGCGTGTGCAAAGCTGCTAAAAGCAGCTAGCGAGCGAACAACTCGGAATGAGGGCCCTGGTTTTGCCCAACTGCTAACAAAGTTGCTGCTGCGATCAACTCAGAATTAGGCCCGTGGAGACAGAACAAAAAGAGGAATTGTATTTTAATGTGAAACCAAAATCCTCTGCTGCCTTTCTATATCAAAGGAATTTAACTCCCTCTCTTAAGAGGCGTGGGTCAATCCTGACAAGAACTTTCAAACTCCAAAACGGTTACTAAATTCCTTTCCTTTTCCACCTGAGGATAGGAAAGTGTGGGAAAATGCCTCGTCAGTGGATACTTCAGTGTCCAGGCTATCACGCAAAATTGTGCTACCAGTACCTGGGGCTATCTCTCTCAAAGATCCAGCTGACCACAAAATTGAGACTACTCTCAAATCACTTTATACAGCGGTAGACGTAGATCAAAGGCCCACTATAGCTTGCAGCTGGATTTCTAGGGCCATGGTAAAATGGTCTGATAATATAATAGAGTGGTTGGAATCCCTACCTCTTGATGAGATCATCACACTACTGCATCATATCCAAGGTGCTGCTAATTTTATGAGTGAGGCCATTAAAGAGTTATGTCTCATCACTGGCTGTGCCAAGGTCATGGCGGTCTCAGCTCACAGGGCTCTGTGGCTGCGACAATGGTCAGTAGATGCTCACTCCAAAAAAGGTGTGGTGAATCTTCCTTTTACAGGAGAGGCCTTGTTCGGGGAAGAACTGAACAAGTAGATTTCTCAGGCTACGGTGGGTAAGTCTACGTATCTGCTGTCTGCTGCGCCTCCTGCTAGACGTCCCTATCCTGGGCCCTCTGTGCAGTCCTTTCATGTGGCCAGATTCAGAGGCAGAGCCAGAGGTCCCCACAATGCTGCTAGAGGAAGTCGAGGTAAGTCCCGTAGGTGCACGCCTTCAACACTTCGCCTGTGTGTGGGCAAATTCCTGTCTGGATCCTTGGGTGAGGGATCTCATATCCCGAGGATACCGGCTGGAATTTAAAGAACTGTCCCTCAACTGTACTTCAAGTCAGTCTTAGCAGTTACCTTGCAAGAAGCCATTCAAAAACTGCTTTCAACAGGAGTTATTGTTCCATTACATTCTCCGCTGCACACAAAGGGATTTTACTCAAGTCTCTTTGCAGTTCGGAAGCTGGACAGCTTGGTACGGCCTATCTTGAATCTCACGTCTCTGAACCCGTATCTTCGTGTGTTCAAATTCAAGATGGAATCCCTAAGGGCTGTGATCTCCGGTCTGGAGGAGGGGGAGTTTCTGGTAACCCTGGATATCAAGGATGCATATTTACATGTCCCAATATGGCCTCCTCATGAGGCTTACCTCCAGTTCACCATACTGGACCATCACTACCAGTTTCAGGCCTTACCATTTGGTCTCTCCACAGCTCCAAGGGTGTTCACAAAGGTCAGGGCGGAGATGATGCTGCAACTGCGCATGATGGGAGTCAACATAGTCCCCTACTTGGACAATCTCCTGATAAATGCGGTGTCCAGGGAGAGTCTGCGGCACAGTATCAACTTGGCTGCTCACCTTCTAACAGACCTTGTGTGGATCCTAAATTTCCAAAAGTCTCATCTGGAACTATCTCAGAGAATTCAGTTCCTAGGCATGATACTGGACATGGTTGCTCAAAAGGTATTCCTGCCCATGGACAAGGCCTTGGCAATCCAGGCTATGGTCCACTCCTATGAGGTGATCCAGTGCGGCAGATTCCATGCCCACCCGTTCCAGCTGGATCTCCTGGACAAGTGGTCAGGGTTTCATCTGCAGATGCACCAATGTATAACCCTGTCGCCAAATGCACGGATCTCCCTGTTATGGTGGCTCCAGGTCTCTCACCTTGTGGAGGGTCGGAGCTTCAGTACCCAATCTTGGTCCTGCTGACTATGGATACCAACCTCCGGTGTTGGGGGGCTGTGACCAGGGAGCTCAGTTTCAAGGACGATGGTCGAGTCTGGAATCTTCCCTTCCAACCAATGTCCCTGCTCTTCTGCAGGCCTCCTATCTTCTCCGAAATCAGGCCATTCAAGTGCAGTCAGTGCAGTGGTTTACATAAACCGACAAGGAGGAACAAGAAGCAGGGCCGCAATGCAGGAGGTGTCAAGGATACTCCTCTGGGTGGAAGCAAACGCAAGAGCCATCTCGGCCGTATTCATTCCAGGAGTGGACAACTGGGAAGCAAACTTCCTCAGCAGGCATGACCTCCATCAAGGGGAATGGGGCCTTCACCCTCAGGTGTTTCAAAAACTGGTTCACAGGTGGGGCTGTCTGCAGATATATCTGATGGCTTCTCATCTCAACACAAAGCTTCATCGTTACTGTTTCAGAATGAGGGATTCTCAAGCGGCAGCTGTGACTCTCTGACGGCACCGTGACCTTACCAGTTCGTGTACCTGTTTCCTCCAATCCCTCTAATTCAAAGAGTTCTAAAAAGACTCACAAGGGAAGCATTCAGGCAATTCTAATTGCCCCAAAATGGCCTTAACAGGCTTGGTATGTGGACCTACTGGCCATGTCTCTGGCCTCCTACTGGCTCCCTGGCCTCTGCTGATCCTCAAGGCCCTTCTTCAACAAGGGCCGTTCGTCTATCCAGACTTACTGTGGCTATGTTTGACAGCTTGGAGATTGAGATGGAGATTCTAGCCAGAAAAGGTCTTCCCTCCAAGGTTATTTCAACTATGGTTCAGGCCCGAAAGGTGGTGACGTCAAAACATTACCACCGAATCTGGAAGAAATATGTTTCTTGGTGTGAGGGTAAAAGATATTCTCCTGTGGAATTTCCACTTGCCAGTTTTCTGCTATATCTGCAAGCAGGCGTGGATATGGGCCTGTGGTTAGGTTCCATCAAAGTTCAGATTTCGGCTCTCTCCATCTTCTTCCAGAAACAGCTGCCAGTGCTTCCAAAAGTACAAACCTTCCTGAAAGGTGTTCTTCACATTCAAGCACCCTTTGTCCCTCCCATCCGTGGGATCTCAATGTGGTATTGAACTTTCTCCAGTCGGACTTGTTTGAACCCTTACAAAGGGTGGATTTGAAGTATCTAACTTGGAAGACTGTCATGTTACTGGCTTTTGCCTCTGCAAGATGTGTGTCAGAATTGGGGGCCTTATCCTGTAAGAGCCCTTATTTGATTTTTCACAAGGATAGGGCGGAGCTCAGAACTCGCCTGCAGTTTTTGCAGAAAGTTGTTTCTGCTTTTCACATTAATCAACCTATTATGGTTCCAATACTGTCTGACACATCGGTTGCTCAGAAGTCCTTGGACGTTGTGAGAGCTTTGAAGATTAACGTCAAGAGGACCGCTCATCACAGGAAGTCTGACTCGCTGTTTGTCCTTTACGACGCTACCAAAATTGGATGTCCTGCTTCTAAGCAGTCCATTGCTCGATGGCTCAGATTGACCGTTAAACAAGCGTATTTTTCGGCAGCTTTGCCTTTGCCGACTTCTATGCAGGCCCACTCCACATGGTCGGTGGATTCTTCCTGGGCGGCTGCCCGGGGTGTCTCAGACTTTCAGTTGTGCTGAGCTGCTACATGATCTGGCTCAAACACATTTGTGAAGTTCTATAGGTTCGATATCTTGGCCAAAGATGACCTTCAGTTTGGTCAAGCGGTTTTGCAGGGGTCTCAGCACTTTCCCACCCATTCTGGGAGCTTTGGGACTTCCCCATGGTACTAAATGTCATCCCAGTATCCCCTAGGAAGTAAGAAAAAATAGGAATTTAATTCCTACTGGTAATTCCTTTTCTCCTAGTCCGTAGGGGATACTGGGCGCCCGCTTCAGTGCTTCGTGTTCCTGCTTACCTGGTTGTAAGTGTCCTGGTTTTGCACTGCTGTTGCTGTCCCTGTTCCTGCTGGATTGCATTGCTATCCTTGTTGTAGTTAGCGTTGCTTTCCTCTGTTCTGTTCTGGTTTGCTCTGCTATCTTTATTATTGTTGTGTGTTGGTTCATTACCTCACCACTGTTTATGTATATATCCTTCTCTCAATGTATGTCCGTCTCCTCGGGCACAGTTTCCTAGACTGAATCTGCTAAGAGGGGCATAGAGGGGGGAGCCAGCACACACTAATGTTTTCTTAAAGTGCTATGCTCCTTTGGACCAAATCTATACCGCAGGAACTAAATGTCATCCCAGTATCCCCTAAACTATGAGAAAAAGAATTACCGCTAGGTATTAAATCCCTTTTTTTGTATGATTTAATGGCTTTTTTCTTGTTTTCAAAGCTAGTAACTGTATAAAAATTATGTTTAATATCATGAAAATGGTGTCTGTACTGCTGAGTACCAGCAGAACAAAAGTATCACTATATGTACTGTATTGTTACATTGTACTAGTATGGTTGGTCCATAGTTTTATAATAACTCAGTATGGGTCATTAATGAAATACAAAAGTGCTAAACTGAAGCACAAATCTTCTTCTGTGTCATCATGCAACTACTAATTACAGCTAAGAGCATAGATCATCAGGGTAGTAACCCTTGTTAAATGCAGTCTAGAAGCAAAAAGGAACTTCAGACTTGCACTGAACTAGCCAAACTACATTAAACTTTGCAGGGCAGTATTATTTAAATGGAAACATAAGTTTGATGGGAGTGGGCCAAGTTAATTAAAGAGGCATTTCTGATCTCCTCACCACAAAGAGGTCTAAATGATGCCATTTGCCCCTATTTAATAACAAAAACAAAACAATAGTGACAGACTTGTCCTGATGCCACCTCATTTATATGGAATTCAAAAACATACATAAGCCAATATTGAGCAGTTTTTAAGAAGAAAATCTTAAAATTGTAAAGAGAGGCTGACCATTGTAGCGATATGTTTCCTTCTTGCCCCTTTGACAGAGTATGCAGAGAACTGCACACAGTGACGGACTGGGCCTCCATTTTGGCCCGGGCACTAGTGAACGGAGGGGAGGGGGAAGCACTGTCACGTAATATGGGGGCGTGCCGCAAGTCATGGGGCTGTGGAATTGTGGCATGCCCACATTACCATGGCAATGCTTGTGGGGGCACGCAGCAAGTCTGGGGCGTGGAGGCGCTGCACGCCGTCATTTCCATGGAGTCCAGTGGTGGAGGCTCAACCGGAGAGCCGGAGGCTGCGCTGTGCGCGGCTTTCCCAGCTCTCTAAGGGACCAGACCAGCCCACCTGCCCATTGGCCCTTCTGGCATGTGCCAGAAGTGCCAGATGGCCAGTCCGGCCCTGCCTGCACATGTAAGCAGAAGTGGGCTATGGTTCCCAGAGCACATGTAGGCCTCACCCCATACTTTGCTCAAAAAATTAAGTGTCATTGACTGAAAGCCACCTACATTACAGTCTGTAGTCTGGCTGGTCTGCTTCATCTCTGCTGCTTCTCCGGAGAAGGACAGGGGCGCGGAATCCTGCCAATTGGGAGGTCTGAATCATTCTAAAATACAAATAAGCTACAGTATGTGATTGGAAGATTGATATTTTAAGGTTTCTTACTATTCTAGAAGAACTGATCAGTTGCAAGAATTACATTCTCCATTTCTTCACTTCGGGTTCATGTCCAGCATCCCCAGAGATGCTGGCTGCCCCCGCATTCTGGGCTGTGTGCAGTACCAGCTCTTCATTTGTGACAGGAGCCAAGTGCCAGCACTTTTGGTGTCACCCCTTCCGAGGATGACATCCGGTTGTGGGCCAAACCCCCCACACCCCGCTTGTGATGCCACCGCCCAGACCCCAAGCTCTGCCTGCTCAGCTCATGCTATCCCCCTGCATGTGGGTGCATCCCCTTTAGCTGGATTGGTTTCATTGAGTTTGTTTCCTGTAATGATTTCTTATGCACCGTTAGATGCACATATGCAAATGCACTGTAGGTCTTTATGTTTTTTGCTTATGAATGATCCTTAATATATTAAACTAAAGTTACTTTTACTTTGAATAACAGGCATGCTGGAAAATTAGATGATATCGTTATATATAATATGACAGGAAATTCACTTTACTAATGAGTTTCGGGCAGATTTACTACAGCCTCTAAAATACATACAGTAAGTGGAGATGTCGTCCATAGCAACCAATCAGAATCTCCAATTTTCTAGAATTCAATAAAGAAATAATTGCTGTGGGCAACACCTCCACTTTTTATTGTTACTAGCTTTGGTAAATCTACCCCTTATAGACTGATTTGAAAACCATGTGCAAACTGTATTTAGTGCAGTGAGTATTGGGGGTAATTCAGATCTGATCGCTGGGCTGCCAACTTTGCTGTCCTGCATTCAGATAGTCGCTGCCTCCAGGGGGAGTGTAAACTCACTGTGCAAGTGTGCGATCCCATGTGTACACCGAGCTGCAAAAATCCACTTTCTGTAGTCTCTGCGCAGCCCAGGACTTACTCCTACAGTGCAATCACATTAGGCTGATGTCAGACACCCTCCCTGAAAACGCTTGGGCACGCCTGAATTTTTCCGGACACTCCCAATAAACACTCAGTTACCACTCACAAACGGTCTCCTCCTGGGAATCACTATGCAATCGGATGTTTCGCACCATCCTGTCGCTGACCAGCGATGCCTTTTGTTGTTGTCCGACGCACGTGTGAATTGCGGTGCATATGCATGGGCAGTTAAGACATGATCGCCCACTGTGTGAAAACGAATCAGGGCCATTGTTTACTAATGTTACCATTTGTGTTAGAAAAAAAAATCTAATTTAAGAATGTAATCTTATGGTAATCCAATTTTTTTTTTATATATATATAGAATCATAATTTGAGTCAGCCTGAGAAAAGAACATTATGGAAACACCCTTCACCACCCAGCAGACCTTCATCGATGAGTTTAACCCAGTAGATTACTACAACACATACTATACTCCAGGAGAAGGAAAGCTTAATGGACAATGGACAGACTTTGCGTTACGAAATCTTCATGAAACCTTTTCTCCAGGTAAATATAAAACACTAAACAGAAACACCAACTCATTGGGGTATATTTACTAAGGTCCCGATTTTGACCGAGATGCCGTTTTTTCATCAAAGTGTCATCTCGGTAATTTACTAAGCAATAATCACGGCAGTGATGAGGGCATTCGTAATTTTATGGAAGTCCAACAAAAAAAATACAAATGAATACACCATCGGTCAAAACGCGGCTGTTTAAGTATGAATCTCGGTAATTTACTAAGAAGTGCAAAGCAAAAAAAAAACCAAACACTGCCGTGAAAAATTACAACTCGTAAAAAAGTGCTAAAAAAAAACAGACCTGCTTTTTTAATCCGTGATTGTATAGGCATGCAGGGATCCATGAGATCCGTGCATGTATATCAGTGGGAAGGGGTGGGAAAGTGGTTATTTTATTTAAAAAAATTGCGTGGGGTCCCCCCTCCTAAGCATAACCAGCCTCGGGCTCTTTGAGCCGATCCTGGTTGCAGAAATATGGGGAAAAAATTGACAGGGGTTCCCCCATATTTAAGCAACCAGCATCGGGCTCTGCGCCTGGTCCTGGTTCCATAAATACGGGGGACAAAAAGAGTAGGGGTCCCCCGTATTTTTAAAACCAGCACCGGGCTCCACTAGCTGGACAGATAATGCCACAGCCGGGGGTCACTTTTATATAGTGCCCTGCGGCCGTGGCATCAAAAATCCAACTAGTCACCCCTGGCCGGGGTACCCTGGGGGAGTGGGGACCCCTTCAATCAAGGGATCCCCCCCCCCCAGCCTCCCAAGGGCCAGGGGTGAAGCCCGAGGCTGTCCCCCCCCCATCCAATGGGCTGCGGATGGGGGGGCTGATAGCCTTTTGTGATAATGAAAATATATTGTTTTTAGTAGCAGTACTACAAGGCCCAGCAAGCCTCCCCCGCATGCTGGTACTTGGAGAACCACAAGTACCAGCATGCGGCGGAAAAACGGGCCCGCTGGTACCTGTAGTACTATTACTAAAAAAATACCCAAAAAAAGACAAGACACACACACCGTGAAAGTAAAGATTTATTACATACATGCACACAAACATACATACATACTTACCTTATGTTCACACGCAGGTCGGTCCTCTTCTCCAGTAGAATCCAAGGGGTACCTGTTGAATAAATTCTACTCACCAGATCCAGGGTCCCAGGGTCCGCGGGGCAACCATTTGTAATCCAGGTACTTGAATAAAATAACAAAACGGAGAGCCGAGCCACGAACTGAAAGGGGCCCCATGTTTTCACATGGGACTCCTTTCCCCGAATGCCAGAAACCCACTCTGACTGATGTCTAAGTGGGTTTCTTCAGCCAATCAGAGAGCGCTACGTTGTAGCACCCTCCTGATCGGCTGTGTGCTCCTGTACTGTCTGACAGGCGGCACACGGCAGTGTTACAATGTAGCGCCTATGCGCTCCATTGTAACAAATGGTGGGAACTTTCTGCCCTGCGGTTGACCTAAAGTGACGTCACCGCTGAGCAGAAAGTTCACACCATTGGTTAAGCAAAGAGACTGGGCACACCCCTAAACATGGGCCTCTACCACTGTATTCCCCCAGTGGGCCCTACATGCCACAGTCCGACTCTGCTAGTAACTATGTTTTAAGGTGATACGAAAATACTTGATTTACCATATCTGTGTTAACTGCTATGAATGAGTAACACACAAAAGTGTCTGAAGATTTTTTTAAAAATATACAAAAAAATGCCACTTGCATAAGTATTCACCCCTGTGCTTTCCACTTTCAAACAATGTGCTTCTTAAGTAATTATTGTCTACTAGCTACCACCCCAATGACGGATCAGCATAACAGTAATGTCAGCGCGGGCGGCTGTGTGCACTCAAATGGAGAAACACTTGAATTGCTCTGTTGGGCACCATCTAGTGGCCACCAGTGCGCAGAACAGTTGATTTTCCCCCATAGAGGTTAATAGCAGCGCCAGCCTTTTATTTTAGATAGGATTCATCACCGGGCAATGACTAAAACATTACACAAAAATTAATTCCATGGCCAGACCTTCCAATCTTATTTAAAATAAAACTGGTCTCTTCATTTACTGCGGGAGGTTTTCTAATTTAAAACATGGTGGACTTCTTGGGTTGCAGATTTGTTTTATGAAAACTTACTGTTACATCCAGTTTTTGTAAAGATGGAAAGATGGTAAGTGCTGAAGTAACATTTCTTTGCAAAACATACCTAGAAAAAAGTTAATATTTTTAGATAGATTTTTTTATTTGACATTTTAGAAGGAGCAAAATTCTTAATGAAATTTCTGATATCTCAGTCTTTTGAAAAAAAGCAAGGTATAATTTGGTTCTGTACTTCATCAAAACATTACTGATACTGATGTCAAAAAATGACAAGCACAAACTGTGAATAATGGGCTCAGCAGTAAAGCAGTTAACAGTTAACTTATTAATGAATAAGGATAGGTAATGAGAATAGTGTTTAACAGATTTCCATGGATACTTTGCTATTGCTAGCGATTGTTCCTAGCAAGCATCTTACCAGTATTTACTGTGGAAATTAATTATCAGCAAAATAATTTCCTATGTAAGTTATATAATCCCTAAGCAGTTTGCATTCCAAGCAACTAAAAAAGAGCTTTAGATGAAAAGTAGTAACTAGAAATCAGCAATAAAAATGTAGGGCTTGATTCAGAAATGGACGCAATGTAGACAGCAGTTGTATCTTTGGCCGAAAAAATGCATCTCTGTAATTTACTTAACACAAATTACGGCAGAGTTTAACTAATTTGTATTGAGTTACTGTACATGGCCGGCCACACATGTACAAACATATAGACCATCGGCCAAACACGGCTGGTTTTTCACATACACCTCATAGAACACGGGAATTTACAAAGGATTTGTATTCTCAATGCCGACAATACTCAAACACTGCCGCAAAAGAATGGAATTCGTCAGAAATAGAACTTTCAAATAGACTTGCTTTTGGCTGGGGTGTTTGGAGAATCATGCATGGATCAGTGAGATCCATGCGGGGTTTCATTGTGTAAAGTGTGTAAAAAAGTTCAAATTCAGATTTATTTATTTTTGCGTGGGGGCCCCCGCTAAGCATAACCGGCCCCGTGTTCTTTGAGCTGGTCCTGTTTCTAAAATATTGGGGAAAAATTGCATAGGGGTCCCCAGTATTTTAAGAACCAGCACTGGGCTCTTGAACTGGTCCTGGATCCCAAAATATGCGGGGAAAAGGATGTAGGAATCCCCCATATTTTTTAAACCAGCACTGGGCTCCACAAGTCAAGAAGATAGTGCCACAGCTGCAGGGACACATTTATATTGGCATTACACCCCCCCTTCCTAACTAGTCAGCCCTGGCCGGTGTGCCCTTGGGGAGTGGGTCCCCCCCCCCAATAAAGTGGTCCCCCTCTCCAGGCACCCAAGGGCCAATGCTGAAACCCAATGCTGTCCCCATCAGCCTTTGCCGATGGGTACCGGGCAGATAGCCATTAAGTCAAAATCAGATAAGATATTGTCTTTCATAGTGGAACTATAGGTCCTAGCAAGCCTCCCTGCATGCTGGTAGTTGGAGAACCGCAAGTACCAGCATGTGGAGCATTAAATGGCCCACTGGTACCTGTAGTTCTACTGTAAAAAAATATTACAATAAAGACAAGACACAAACACCTTAAACAGTGAAACTTTGATAAAACATACATGTACACTTACACTTACATTTACTTATCTACATCCCACGCAGCCATTCATGTCCACTTGTACATGTAGAAATCCATATTGCACCTGTAAAAAAAATGTATACTTTCCTAATCCAGTGTAGATTGATCTTCTTTTGTCTATGCAGGTATCCACAGTGTTAAAAAATAAGAAACCAAAAAGTAAACCCAGACCAGAACGGACATGTACAAGTGTATGTTTACACATACACTTGTGCTATGTGACTGCCGGGTCTCCACATGACTAATGTCAGTAGAGGCAGCCAATCAGTAGCCAAAGCAATAGCTTCCTGATTGGCTTTACTCCCCCAGGGATCAGCCTGTCACTGTTTGCCCATAGACTGAGGCTTAGGATGCACTGCATGTGATGATGCAGAACCCATTCTGAACATTTTCCAGAATGGGTCCTGCACATACACCGTTCACCCACCATCGGCGGGTATGGGTCATTGGGTCGACCACACTTACAGTAGGTCAACAGTCTTTAGGTTCAGGGCAGGATTAACAATGGGGCGGATGGGAAGTAGCGCAGTACTGTGCTGTGGGAAGGTAGCACAGTACAGTAGTGTGGGAAGGTAGTGCGGTGGTATGGGAAGGTAGCGCAGTAATGTGGTGTGCGAAGGTAGCATGGTAATGTGGTGTGGGAAGGTAGTGATGTACAGTGGTGTGGAAAGGTAGCGCAGTACGGTGGTGTGGGAAGTTAGCACAATAATGTGGTGTGGGAAGGTAGCGCAGTAATGTGGTGTGGGAAGGTAGCACAGTACAGTAGTGTGGGAAGGTAGTGTGGTGGTGTGGGAAGGTAGCGCAGTAATGTGGTGTGGGAAGGTAGCGCGGTAATGTGGTGTGGGAAGATAGTGAAGTATGGTGGTGTGGGAACGTAGAGCAGTAAAGTGGTGTCAGAAGGTAGCGCAGTACGGTTTTGTGGGAAGGTAGTGTGGTGGTGTGGGAAGGTAGCGCAGTAATGTGGTGTTGGGAAGGTAGAGCGGTAATGTGGTGTGAGAAGGTAGCGCAGTTCTGTGGTGTGAGAAGGTAGAGCACAAAAATGTGGGGTGTGAAGGTAGCGCAGTAATGTGATGTGTGAAGGTAGCACAGTGATGTGGTGTGAGAAGGTAGCGCAGTACAGTAGTGTGGGAAGGCAGCACAGTAATGTGGTGTGTGAAGGTAGCGAAGTAATGTGGTGTGGGAAGGTAGCGCAGTACAGTAGTGTGGAAAGGTAGTGGAGTGCGGTGATGTGGGAAGGTAGCACAGTAATGTGGTGTGGGAAGGTAGCACAGTACGGTATTGTGGGAAGGTAGCACAGTGCAGTGGTGTGGGAATGTAGTGCAGTAATGTGGTGTGGGAAGGTAGCGCAGTGCGGTGGTGTGGGAACGTAGAGCAGTAATGTTGTGTCAGAAGGTAGCGCAGTACGGTAGTGTGGGAAGGTAGTGTGGTGGGGTGGGAAGGTTGCGCAGTAATGTTTTCTGGGAAGGTAGCGCAGTAAAGTGGTGTGGGAAGGTAGCACAGTACGGTATTGTGGGAAGGTAGCACAGTGCAGTGGTGTGGGAATGTAGTGCAGTAATGTGGTGTGGGAAGGTAGCGCAGTGCGGTGGTGTGGGAACGTAGAGCAGTAATGTGGTGTCAGAAGGTAGCGCAGTACGGTAGTGTGGGAAGGTAGTGTGGTGGGGTGGGAAGGTTGCGCAGTAATGTGGTCTGGGAAGGTAGCGCAGTAAAGTGGTGTGGGAAGGTAGAGCGGTAATGTGGTGTGGGAAGGTAGCGCAGTACTGTGGTGTGGGAAGGTAGAGCAAAGTAATGTGGGGTGTGAAGGTAGTGCAGTAATGTGGTGTGTGAAGGTAGCACAGTGATGTGGTGTGGGTAGGTAGCGCAGTACAGTAGTGTGGGAAGGTTGCATAGTATGGAAGTGTGTGTGAAGGAAGCGCAGTGCGGTAGTGTGGAAAGGTAGCGCAGTACAGTAGTGTGGGAAGGTAGCGCAGTAATGTGGTGTGGGAAGGTAGTGCAATAATGTGGTGTGGGAAGGTGGCGCAGTACAGTAGTGTGGGAAGGTAGTGCAGTGGTGTGGGAAGGTAGCGCAGTAATGTGGTATGAGAAGGTAGCGCAGTATCGTGGTGTAAGAAGGTAGCGCAGTAATGTGGTGTGGGAGGGTAGCACAGTACAGTAGTGTGGGAAGGTAGTGCAGTAATGTGGGGCGGGAAGGTAGCACAGTAATGTGGTGTGGGAAGGTAGCGCAGTACAGTAGTGTGGGAAGGTAGTGCAGTAATGTGGTGTGAGAAGCTTGCGCAGTATGGTAGTGTGTGAAGGAAGCGCAGTGCAGTGGTGTGGGAAGGTAGCGCAGTAATGTGGTGTGGGAAGGTAGCGCAGTAATGTGGTGTGGGAGGGTAGCACAGTACAGTAGTGTGGGAAGGTAGTGCAGTAATGTGGGGCGGGAAGGTAGCACAGTAATGTGGTGTGGGAAGGTAGCGCAGTACAGTAGTGTGGGAAGGTAGTGCAGTAATGTGGTGTGAGAAGCTTGCGCAGTATGGTAGTGTGTGAAGGAAGCGCAGTGCAGTGGTGTGGGAAGGTAGCGCAGTAATGTGGTGTGGGAAGGTAGCGCAGTAATGTGGTGTGGGAAGGTAGCACAGTACAGTAGTGTGGGAAGGTAGTGCAGTAATGTGGGGCGGGAAGGTAGCACAGTAATGTGGTGTGGGAAGGTAGCGCAGTACAGTAGTGTGGGAAGGTAGTGCAGTAATGTGGTGTGAGAAGCTTGCGCAGTATGGTAGTGTGTGAAGGAAGCGCAGTGCAGTGGTGTGGGAAGGTAGCGCAGTAATGTGGTGTGGGAAGGTAGCGCAGTAATGTGGTGTGGGAGGGTAGCACAGTACAGTAGTGTGGGAAGGTAGTGCAGTAATGTGGGGTGGGAAGGTAGCACAGTAATGTGGTGTGGGAAGGTAGCGCAGTACAGTAGTGTGGGAAGGTAGTGCAGTAATGTGGTGTGAGAAGCTTGCGCAGTATGGTAGTGTGTGAAGGAAGCGCAGTGCAGTGGTGTGGGAAGGTAGAGCAGTAATGTGGTGTGGGAAGGTAGCGCAGTAATGTGGTGTGGGAAGGTAGCGCAGTACAGTAGTGTGGGAAGGTAGTGCAGTAATGTGGTGTGAGAAGCTTGCGCAGTATGGTAGTGTGTGAAGGAAGCGCAGTGCAGTGGTGTGGGAAGGTAGCGCAGTAATGTGGTGTGGGAAGGTAGCGCAATAATGTGGTGTGTAAGGTAGCGCAGTACAGTAGTGTGGGAAGGTAGTGCGGTGGTGTGGGAAGTTAGCACAGTAGTGGGGTGAGAGAAGGTAGCGTAGTAATGGGGTGTGGGAAGGTAGCGCAGTAATGTGGTGTGGGAAGGTAGCACAGTAATGTGGTGTGGAAAGGTAGCACAGTACAGTAGTGTGGGAAGGTAGAGCAGTGGTGTGGGAAGGTAGCACAGCAATATGGTGTGGGAAGGTAGCACAGTATGGTGGTGCATGAAGGTAGCGCAGTAATGTGGTGTGTGAAGGTAGCGCAGTAATGTGGTGTGGGAAGGTAGCGCAGTAATGTGGTGTGGGAAGGTAGCGCAGTAATGTGGTGTGGGAAGGTTGCGCAGTATGGTAGTGTGGAAAGGTAGCGCAGTGTGGTGGTGTAGGAAGGTAACGCAGTAATGTGGTGTGGGACGGTTGCGCAGTACAGTAGTGTGGAAAAGTAGCGCAGTGCGGTGGTGTGGGAATGTAGCGCAGTAATGTGGTGTGTGGGAACGTAGAGTAGTAATGTGGTGCGGAAAGGTTGTGCAGTAATGTGGTGTGGGTAGGTAGAGCAGTAATGTGATGTGGGAAGGTAGCGCATTAAAGTGGTGCATGAAGATAACGCAGTAATGTGGTGTGGGAAGGTAGCGCAGTACGGTAGTGTGGGAAGGTAGCGCAGTACTGTAGTGTTGGAAGGTAGCGCAGTAATGTGGTGTGGAAAGCTAGCGCAATAATGTGGTGTGGGAAGGTAGTGCAGTAATATGGTGTGGGAAGGTAGAGCAGTATGGTGGTGTGGGAAGGTAGCAAAGTAATGTGGTGAGGGAAGGTAGCGCTGTAATGGTGGGAAGGTAACGCAGTAATGGTGGGAAGGTAACGCAGTAATGGTGGGAAGTTAGCGCAGTAATGTGGTGTCAGAAGGTAGAGCAGTACGGTGGTGTGGGAAGATAGTGCAGTTATGTGGTGTGGGAAGATAGCGCAGTAATGTGGTGTCGGAAGGTGGAGTTGTATGGTGGTGTAGGAAGATAGAGCAATGCGGTGGTGTGGTGATATTGTGCAGTAATCTGGTGTGGGAAGGTAGCACAATATGGAGGTGTGGGAAGATAGCGCAGTACGTTAGTTTGGGAAGGTAGTGCAGAATGGTGGTGTGGGAAAGTAGTGCAGAGTGGGAAGGTAGCGCATTAATGTGATGTGGGGAGGTAGCGCAGTAATGTGATGCGGGAAGGCAGCGCAGTACGGTAGTGTTGGAAGGTAGCGCAGTAATGTTGTTTGGGAAGGTAGTGCAGTAATTTGGTATGGGAAGGTAGAGCAGTACGGTAGTGTGGGAGGGTAGCACAGTAATCTGGTGAGGGATAGGTAGCGTAGTAATGGTGTGAAGGTAGCGCAGTAATGGTGGGAAGGTAGCACAGTAATGTTGTGTCAGAAGGTAGAGCAGTATGGTGGTGTGGGTAGATATCACAGTAATGTGGTGTGGGAATGTAGCGCAGTTATGTGGTGTGGGAAGGTAGCGCAGTAAAGTGGTATGGGAAGGTAGAGTAGTATGGTGGTGTAGGAAGGTAGTGCAGTACGGTGGTGTGGTAAGGTTGCGTAGTAATCTGGTGTGGGGAGGTAGCGCAATGCAGTGGTGTGAGAAGATAGCGCATTATGGTGGTTTGCTAAGGTAGCGCAGTATGGTGGTGTGGGAAAGTAGTGCAGTGTGGGAAGGTAGCGCATTAATATGATGTGGGAAGGTAGCGCAGTACGGTGGCATGGGAAGGTAACACAGTAATATGTGGGGAGGTACAGTAGATGCAGTACGGGAATGTAGTCCTGAGAGGTAGTGCAGTGAAATAGTGTGGAGATGTAGTGTGGGGAGGTAGCGTAGTGATATACTGCAGAGGTGTAGTGCAGTGGTGTAGTGTGAAAAAGTATCATAGTGGGGATATATTCATGTGACTGGCGGTCGGGAGATCGGTGGTCACTATACCGACGCCGGAATCCCGAATGCTGGACAGCCCGACAGTCGGCATGCCGACTAACAGGGACTGTTCCCACTTGTGGGTGTCCACGTCACCCATAGAGTGGGAATAGAACCTGGGGCAAGAGCAGTGAGCCACCCAGCCCCACAAGGGGCTTTGTTGTGCTCCTGACCCCCCTTCCCCTCCCCGCCGGCATTCTGAAGACCAGGATCCCGGGGTCGTTATGGTGACCTCCGGGATCACAAATGCCGGTCTCCCAATACCAATCCATCATAGTGATATAGTGTGGGGATCTAGCGTAGTGCGGGGATGTAGTGTGTGGAAGTAGCAGAGTAATGTAATGTGGGGAGGTATTGCAGTGATACTGTATGTCATTACACTCTCATACCCACTCGGGAGAACTTCTCTACGGCGCTGATCACACTACCTGCGACAGCACATAATAGGCCCTTCCTAAATCTCAGTTCCAGGCCCATGTAGACCTTAATATGGCACTGATTAGGTCGACCACTATTGGTCGACATGCAGTAGGTCGACATGGTCCCCAGGTCGACATGTTCTAGGTCGACGTGACAAAAGGTCGACATGAGATTTTTTTAAAACATTTGGTGTAGTTTTCTTCGTAGAGTGACCGGGAACCCCAATTAGTGCACCATACTTCAGGCAAGGTGTCTCGCTCCACTACCAATGCGCTTGGCACAGGTTGCCATTCCCAATTGTAGTCCACATGGATCATAAAGTATGAAAAAGTTGAAAAAAAGAAAAATTGTGAAAAACTCCTGTCGACATTTTGTCATGTCGACCTAGAACATGTCGATTTATAAACCCTGTCAACCTACTGCATGTCGACCAATAGTGGTCGACCTAATGACTGTCGACCTAAGTCTTGTCGACCTAATGACCGTATCCCCCATCGGCGTTGTATGCAAACCATTGTGTTTGCATACAACTCTGAATCAAACTATAGACCGTGGGTCTTCAAGTATAGTAAAGTCTTATCTCTAGCCAGGAGAATGGAATCTTCTTGGTACCTCCACCTAGGCCTTGACTTTAATAACTGTCCACCAGGGATAAGCTTGGGAATAAACCCCAATTAGCTTGATGTATTCTTTAGTATTTTAGACCAGCTAGGGTCATAACCAGATACCTCAGTAATTGCACAACCACACAATATGATAGACATAAAAAAAAAAAAAAAATGTTATTAAATGGGAAATCTTCCATCTGTAATCTCTATCTCTCTCTACTGGTATCTTTCTTTCACTATTCAAGGATGCAGTGATTACTCCCATTCTGAAAAAAAAACTAATTTCTGAACCAAATTCTCTCTCTCAAACTACCATCCCATCTCTCAGCACCCATGCTCCTCCAAGCTACTTGAAAGCCTTGCCTACACTTGCCTCACACACTTTCTTAATTCACACAATTTATTAGACACACTTCAGTCAAATTTTCATTCCCAACATTCCACAAAGACAGCACTGACTAAAGTGGTGAATGATCTGGTAACTGCTAAGTCCAAAAGCCATTACTCAATTCTTGTTCTTCTAGATCTCTCTACTGCTTTTCACACTGTTGACCACTCTCT
Organism: Pseudophryne corroboree; assembly: GCF_028390025.1. Classification (NCBI taxonomy): domain Eukaryota; kingdom Metazoa; phylum Chordata; class Amphibia; order Anura; family Myobatrachidae; genus Pseudophryne; species Pseudophryne corroboree. Next base: position 258,408,402 of record NC_086453.1, read on the forward strand.
TCTTATACAAACACTGTAATTCTTAGATCTTTAGGACACAGCTCTTTCTTGGTTCTCATCCAACCTGTCTAATCACTCTTTCTGTGTCCACTTCTCTGAATCCACATCTATCAGTTGGAGTACCGCAAGGCAAAGTCTAAGGTCCTCTGCTTTTCTCAATCTATACAACAACTTTTGGCAAACAAATCAACTTTCTAGGATTTCAGTATCATCTATACGCTAATGATACTCAAATCTACCTATCCTCCCCAGATTTGTTACCGTCTGTATTGGTTGTCTTGCACTTCAAACTTAATATTTCCAAAACAGAATTATTTATATTTAGAGCTCCTTTCATACATTGTCTGTTTCAAAATCATGTTACATGCATCTAAAACACTTGTAAAATATGACCATACCTTTCACTCCAAAGAATGTAATCCATGCTCTCGTTATCTCCAGCATTTATTATTGCAATAGTCATCTTATTCTTATTCTTCCCAAAAAGAGACTCTCACTACTACAATACATTCTGAAAGCTGCTGCAAGGGTAATCTTCCTCGCTAGATGGTCTTCCTCTACGGATCCACTTTGTCAATCCCTCCATTGGTTAACTGTATTCTATTGTATTCAAGATACAATACTTTTACTCATATATAAGGCCATTAATCAGAATCAGAATCAGCTTTATTGGCCAGGTGTACTCACGTACACTAGGAATTATTTGTGGTACAATGCATCGCCAAGCAGCAACATGGAGGAAAAAACGTAGCATACATTACAAACATTACACATATGAGTTCATACTGCACATATGCAACTGTACAGTAGACATATTATACATTTAAGACTAAAAACTAAGGCTGCTTGGCAGAGCAGCACCGAGGCAGCCATCTGCGGCGCCAACTAGAACTCACACAATGCACATAATACAGAAGATTTAAGTATTACATCAAAAGATAAACCACACAGACAAAGACACAGAAAGAATAATGCATGATTGGTGTAGGCATTTTGAGTAATAACCTCCAGGGGTTGTGTATTCCACCATCACAAGGCACCAGGTGCGGCAGCCATTTTAGGCGCACTGCGTAGGATTACCCAGGGTGGAATAGTCCACCCCTAGAAGAGAACACAAAATGGGGAGATTGCAGAGTCCTTAAGTTCAGAGTAGGGTTCCAATAAAAACATCAGGTCCACGCATTTTTCATCCCATCCACAAGTGCACCAGATAAGGCAGCCATGTTGGGCGCACTACAAGGTTACACAGTGGGAGATGAGCCATACAGGGGCCAAATGCATGTATGGGAGAACTGACACGTGTGTAGGAGTATGATATACCCTGCATGGAAAGATCCAAATGAAGCACACCCCGCCCACAGGGGAACCATCCGAGGCAGCCATGTGGGGCGCACTGCATAGGTTACTGCTGGCAGGGTGTGCAACCAATGGAGGTACACATTACGGGAATAGCACACAGTGGGGTGGAAGTACCGTGTAAGAAGAAAGAGAAGAGAAAGACACATTTGCAGGAAAACTGTACTAACATTATTTTGTGAAAAAGATAAATGTCCTGGTCTTATGAGAGCAGTGCGGGTGGGTGTGAGAATGTGGGGTGCACACTAATGTCCAATGGAACTGACCCAGCAAAGTCTGGTCCTGATGGCGCACGTCTCTCAGTTCCCTGCTGAGCTTGAGGGGTAGTCCCGGGGGCAGTCATGATGTTCTTGGACACAGAAGTAGTAGGCATTGGTCCTGGTGTTCTCATGGCAGAGGTGAGGAGAGGCCACATAATGTTCCAGATTTCTTTCTTGATGCTGTTCAATGTTTGTTTAACTGTTTTTTTAACTGTTCATTTTCAAGACGCTTAGAGAAGGAACGCTTTGAGTATTGGAACGCACAGCTGACATGCACAGCTGTGCATGGTTGAAGTTACAGATATACTATGGGAAATTGACCCAACTACAGCTGAGGCAAATGTCCCACTAATCAAAGGTGTTACATTACACAGTGTTTGACTAAACAAACACCAGCCCAGTCAGCCTTAATTAAATATGCGGCACTGACCAAGCTTTGAAACGCAGGTATTTTAATTTACAAACAAAAGCATAAATCACAAAACTGTCTAACAAATGATTTGAACATACATTTGGAATATAGATGATTTGCATAGGTGCAGATAGCAGTAGGCAGATTACATGGGGAGATTTGAACATACATTTGGAATATAGATGATTTGCATAGGTGCAGATAGTAGTAGGCAGATTACATGGGGAGATTTGAACATACATTTGGAATATAGATGATTTGCATAGGTGCAGATAGCAGTAGGCAGATTACATGGGGAGATTTGAACATACCTGAGGATGAGAAGAAAAAGGAAGATGGTTAATTTCAGTCCAATGCAGGATCTGTTTTTTTTTACTGTTCAATTTCAAGACGCTTAGAGAAGGAACGCTTTGAGTATTGGAACGCACAGCTGACATGCACAGCTGTGCATGGTTGAAGTTACAGATATCCAAATTACACCAACTTACATCTCTTAGCTTACAGTATGTCAAAATATCTCCCAAGCCGACCTCTTCACAAAGTCTACTTCTCTCATCCACACTCATTTTTTGCTCCCATTCACGATTGCAGGACTTTCTTTGGGCTGCACCCACTCTGTGGAATCCAGTCCCCATACACAATAAGACTATCCTTAGTCTCCAAACCTTCAAGCGTGTCCCTGAAAATTCATCTCTTCAGGCAAACTTATCAAATTCTGGAACAACCCACATAACCTTCTTAAACTTTCATATACAATTCTATCACCATTAGACAGTTTACACATATCCTCACATATTTTCTCTTTTTTAATTTTCCCATCTTCCTGATCCCATGCTAACATTGCTGTGTAACCATATCATACAGGCTACCAAGAACCTTTGCAATCTGGTGGACCATTATGCAATAGATAACACCTATCCTTGTATATCAACCTGATATCTCTAAAACTGTTGAGAACTCAACAATCAATCCTACCCCACAAGCTCTCTGCCTAGGTGTCAGCTTGTAACCTTGTGAGTAGCGCCTTCCTACCTCTATGACTGTCAGTTATTAGCCAGTATTGTTTATCACTGTTGTTTCCATTTGTAAAGCGCAACAGAATCTGCTGCATTATATAAGAAGTTGTTAATAAATAATATATAAACTCTTGAACATTACAGAATCGCCACAGTTGCAAACCTTGGGATGATTATCCCTTAGTATAACAAGATCTAACTCCCTATCTTTCACATAATCTATACATGTTTATACAGTATATACAGGCTATGAACGAAACGCCTGTACTGTATGTACTGTAACAGGAGACTTGCTAGAATGTGCTCTGCTACAAAAATCCACCAACGACCGACTCCAGGCTTTTGCAAAAACAACAAATACCTTTTATTCAGATAGCTCAAAAAAAAGATATACATAACACAAAGATCACTTTCTGTAGTATAAACTACCAGGGAGGTTAGGCCCTGCCTCACTCCCTCTTACTTAATAAGGAACCCTTCAGGTCCCAGCATCCTAACACAAGTGGCCCAGCCCTCCGGATCCCACTGTCCCTAACAGGCCTATCTAACTGCCTTCAGGACACTAACTGCCTTCAGGAGCCCTGACTCATGGGAGAGACTCTGCTTTAAACCCAGCACCCAGGTGCTGGCTGATGGAGCAGCTTCTTGGGCAAAGAAGCCTATAAGACCTGGTCTGGTCCAAATGGATGGGAACCCGGTCCATCCACACTTCCCATCCACCCCCAGGACCCTGTGTGTAGCTTACAGGTGGCAAAGTACCTCTCCTGCCATATACCCTTTCCCTCAGCTTTTCCTGGCTCAGAAAAGCGGCATGTGACATTGGCAAGGTTTCACATTTGCCAATTATTTTGGCTGACAAATCTTTGGGACATAACTTGGGCCCATACACCTGGGTCCCAAGTTCCTCTCCCAAATACACGTCCGAGGCCCTTTTAATTGGCCTTGGAATCTATTTCCATTAAAGGTTGGTGGAACCGACTCCACTGTGCCACCTTTCCTTTCCCTCCACTTTGGCATAGTGGCCAAAGTGGTCATTTTAATGGACAACTTCCTGTTGCCCAGTAAACTTCCCCTTCTCTTCACCTTTCCAACTTTAGGGATGTTTCCCTTAACAGGCTCGGATTTACTGGCTACTGAGGAAGTCACTTCATTCTTTTCTGGGTGTTTGTGACACCTGACATTAACCAACTCTGGACTGGGGAAGGTTTTTAAGTTCACTCTGGGCCTAGTAGTCACACCGGTCCTCACTGGTCTGGGCCTATATGGACAATTCCACCTTTTATGGCCAAGCTCTTGGCACCGTAACACCTAGTCTCTGCCCTGACTTTAATTGTTCTGAGGTCATGGTCCAATTTTGCCCCCACCCTTTCCCTCAGAGTGAGGCACTGGTCCCGAGTCTCAGAAAGTCCTTTCATTTGTTGAACTTTTAGTGCTTCCTTCAGTCTTTCCAGCTTTGGTAACATTTCCTTCATTAACGTGACTGCTTTGTCCTCCGATCTCCCATCTTTGACCCTAGTCACCGACTCCTGCAGTTCTATGACTGGCACATAACCCATTTTGAGTCTCTTGTCCAGGTCTCTTATTAGACTCCGTAGTCTATGAATCTCCTTCACTCTTTCTTTTAGCTGGCTGTTACTTAGGGCCAGCTTTTGGAACTCTCCCCTCAAAGTTTACAGCTCTCGTGTCTCATATAGAGAACTCTCCCTGGGTAGAGCAACCTCAGAAATGGGACTCTGCACCGATTCCTCTGAGACAGGTTCTTGCTCCTTACTTAGTGTGTCCTTTATGAACTGTCCCAGTTCGGCAATTGGATCTTGAGCCTCTCGTGGTGGATTATGCCGGGGTGCAACAACCCCAAGATCGAAATCTTGCACCTTATCGTCCACATACACGAGTGGAACTCCTTCAGAAGCAGGTTCCCGGATGACTTCGGAAGTGGACTCCTGTATTGCCACTGGCTTAGCCATGACTAGCTCATGTGGGCGAGACACCTCCAAAGGTACGGTCTTTGTCTGTGATTCGTCAGAGAAAGTCTCACATGTGCACTGTATGTCCAGATCTTGGGTTTCCAAGACCTCAACAGAAGCAATCTCCATCTCAGATAAGACTTCCTGCTCTAGGATGGGCTCTTGAGTAGTCATCAAAATGCCATCTGTCCAGGTAGATTCCTGGGGTTCATCATTCTGCCACAGATCCAGCAGATTAGATGATTCTTGTTTTGGAGGTGGATGATCACTTGACATCAAGTAAACCTCTTCCAGCTCCATTACCGCTTCCTCCTCACTCCCTATCAACTGAGGAGCAGCCGGGCCTCCCAAATCCTCATCTCGTGTCTCCATAAACACATCTTCTGTGAGCCCCTGTGGCTGCCATGCTCCATCTTGAACAGGTTCTACTGAACTCAGGGATTTGTTCCACTCTTCACCCAAGCTACTACGACATTCTTTTTCCAGAGAATGAGGTGGTGCTGCTTCGGAGGAACTTCTCACTGCTGTCCTAGGGGTTAACAACAAAACACTGCCATCTGATGTGGCTCTCTCTTGCTGCTTGAAAACTTTCTGTGGATTTTCTGTGCGCTGCGCAATACATAGTAACATAGTAACATAGTATCTAACGTTGAAAAAAGATAATTGTCCATCGAGTTCAACCTATTTGTGGTCTCCTATGCACGATTATTTTGTATAAAATTTTGACTGAAGTTGATGACTGCCGTTACATTTTACCCCTCTTTTTTATAATAACCATAGTGCATGACTATGCCCCGTAACCCTGGATATCATTATCCATTAGGAATTTATCTAACCCATTCTTAAAGGTATGAAAAACGATTGATGGTCCGCGCTGTGTTGTTTTAGCAGCTCAAAATTTAGGAATACTTGATAAAAAATGAATGAGCCCTTGTGCTTAAGGAAGTGGGATAAAATAAGAGATAAAGGTGAAAAAATAAAATAAGATAAAAGATAAAAATAAAAAATAAATAAAAATTAAGTGTTCATGGCACCTGTGGAGAAAAGGTTTGGTTAAAAACTCAATGTTTACAGCTCCTTTTGGAGTGGGTTTTTTGTTGGACAGTCAGGGAATGGCTCAGATGTAACTTTCCCTATCTTACCCTATTTACACAGAGATGGTGTTGTTCCGTCCCTCATGTGGCTCCACCACGCTTCCGCTGCGGGGAGCGGGGAACAGTGGCTGGTGTGGAGTCTCTGATGTTGTAGCGCCGTTTTACCGCTGCGTCCAGTGGAAGTTGTTGGTGGTGCGATCGAGCCGGAAGTGCGGGTCTCTGGGATGGTAGATGTTCCGCCTGTCTGTCCAAGTCACGTCTCCAATGCGTTTCGTACAAATTCGGTGTACTTTTTCAAGGATGAAGTGACTATCCACTGTGGTCCTCTTTTATAGTAAAAAAACTTTATAGTTCTCATTCAGAAACGGAAGTTCCGGTCCGGAAGTTTTATTCAGTTTCTATAGGTGCCATGTTCTTTTAAAAAATTACAAAAATATTTAAAATAGTAAGAATTGGTGAATATAGTGTTAATCTTTATAAAAATACATTCAACTCAATGTCGATGTTCAAACCTCTCGGTTGAAGTGTTTTAAATTCAAAGATCCATATGCTTTCAGTTTTTTTTAATTTCTGAAACAATGTCTCCTCCTCTCCAATTTCTTTTTATTTTTTGGATGACAATGAATTTTACTCCAGCTGGGTTTTTTTTAATGTTTTTCCAAAAAGTGATTCGACAGACTGTGTGTGGTTAAGCCTCTCTTTATATTATACAGATGTTCCGCAAATCTTATTTTTGCCTTTCTTTTCGTCTGTCCCACGTACTGTAGGCCACATGGGCATTCTGCCATATAAATCACTTCTTCTGTATTGCATGATAAGTTGTCTCTGATAGTATAAGTTTTTCCTGTGGTGGTAGATTTGAATTCTCTTATCGCTCCAGTTGAGAGTTCTTTTGAATTTTTACATGCCTTACATTCTAGACATCTGTAATATCCCTTTTAGCCTAGAGTAGTTGTTAATTGACTGTCGGATTGTAGGAAACTTGATGTTAGTTCTTGTTTGAGGTTCTTTGCTCGACGGTATATTATTTGGGGTTGTTCTGTGATGAATGGTTTCAGTGTTTCGTCTAATTTTAACACATGCCAGAGTTTCTTAATCATGTTTTCTATTGTTTGAGTGTTGCTGTTGTATTGTGTGATAAAGGGAATGTTGGACATCTTATTTGTTCTCTTTTCTTTGTATTTTATCATTTCCACTCTTTCCAAGTTTTGTACTCTGTCCATTTGTATCTGTAATTTTTCTTCCTTGTATCCCTTTTTGATGAAATTTCCCATCATTTCTTTGCTTTGAAACAGGTATGTGTCCTGATCAGAACAATTTCTTTTTAATCATTGAAATTGTCCTTTGGGGATATTGGCGATCCTATTCCTATGGTGGTTGCTTGTGGTGGGAAGGATGGTATTACCATTAACTGGTTTAAAGTGAGTTCTAGTATGAATCATTTTATTCTTGATGTATATTTCTAGATCTAAGAAAACAATTTCAGTTTTGCTTGAATTAGTAGTGAATTCCAGATTAATTATGTTTGAATTGATATATTCAAACATAATTAATTGTCCTTTGGGGATATTGGCGATCCAATTCCTATGGTGGGTGCTTGTGGTGGGAAGGATGGTATTACCATTAACTGGTTTAAAGTGAGTTCTAGTATGAATCATTTTATTCTTGAACTATATTTCTAGATCTAAGAAAACAATTTCAGTTTTGCTTGAAGTAGTAGTGAATTCCAGATTAATTATGTGTGAATTGCTATATTGCTTAAAGTGCTCCAATTGATCTTTACGTCCTCCCCAGATAAAGAAGACGTCATCTATATAGCGATGCCAACATACAAGTTGTTCTTGATAGATGTTGTTGCTCCAGATGTGATAGTCTTCCCAGTTGGAGACGAACAGGTTGGCATAACTGGGTGCCAGGGGCGTACCCAATGCGGTACCACACTTTTGAAGGAAAAATTGATCCTTGTACTAAAAATAATTGTGTGTTAGCACAAAGTCAATGTTGCCCATGATGAAATTTATTTTTTGGTTTGATAATTGAGTGTTTGTTGAGAGATAGTGTCTTGTGTGCGAACAGCCTGTGTCATGTGCAATGCATGTGTACAAGGATTTTACATCAGTTGTACACAATACATAATTGTCATTCCACTGTATATTTTCAAGTTTTTTGTAGAATGGTAGTTGTGTCTTTGAGGTAGCTTTTTTGATGTGTAACTATTGTTTGCAAGAAAGAATCAGTGTATCTTGACAGATTGGATGAAAGAGACTTTATCCCGGATATTATTGGACGGCCAGGTGGGTTAATGCAGAGGAGAGGAACAAGAGGCGGAAGTAGGAACAAGAAGAAAGAGATACAACTAGAATCTCCACAAACCCGACAAACCATCTTCAATTTAATCTCAAGAATCTCAAGTAAATATACTACAGAAGGGTTTAAAATTTGCACCGGAATCAAGAATCAACAAGTTTGATCTATTTATAGACGTACAAAAATTCACACGAAAGTTATGTCTAAAAAAATTATTTTCAAAACAAAAAGACAGAGACCAAGGAACAGAAAATCAAGCTGAGAACACAGAATTCAAGCCCACATCAACATTTAACCCCACGTTTTGCAAAGGACTACATATCGACACCTTTCAAAGACTACTAGAAAAAGAAATAGAAGCCATTCCTGAAAAGCAAAAAATCAAACAAAATGTATCAAAAGAAGAAAGAGCAGCAATCAAAGAATTGAGAGGAGACAAAAGTCTAGTAATCAAGCCGGCGGACAAAGGTGGAGGAGTAGTAATCATGGGACGGACAAAGTACGAACAGGAAGCTAACAGGCTACTATCAGACACCATCACATATGAAAGACTTCCCCAAGATCCAACAAATAAATATTTCCAGGAACTAAAGGAACACCTAGAAGAACGCCTCCTGATGGGAGTCATCACCAAAAAAGAATTTAACTTCATCTATCAAGAGCATCCAAAAATACCGACCTTTTATTTCTTACCAAATATCCATAAAGACTGCATTAACCCACCTGGCCGTCCAATAATATCCGGGATAATGTCTCTTTCATCCAATCTGTCAAGATACACTGATTCTTTCTTGCAAACAATAGTTACACATCAAAAAAGCTACCTCAAAGACACAACTACCATTCTGCAAACACTTTAAAATATACAAAGGAATGACAATTATATATTGTGTACAACTGATGTAAAATTCTTGTACACATGCATTGCACATGACACAGGCTGTTCGCACACAAAACACTATCTCTCAACAAACACTCAATTATCAAACCAAAAAATAATTTCATCATGGCCAACATTGACTTTGTGCTAACACACAATTATTTTTGGTACGAGGATCAATTTTTCCTTCAAAAGTGTGGTACCACTATGGGTATGCCCCTGGCACCCAGTTATGCCAACCTGTTCGTCTCCAAATGGGAAGACGATCACATCTGGAGCAACAACATCTATCAAGAACAACTTGTATGTTGGCATCGCTATATAGATGACGTCTTCTTCATCTGGGGAGGACCTGAAGATCAATTGGAGCACTTTAAATAATATATCAATTCAAACATAATTAATCTGGAATTCACTACTACTTCAAGCAAAACTGAAATTGTTTTCTTAGATATAGAAATATACATCAAGAATAAAATGATTCATACTAGAACTCACTTTAAACCAGTTAATGGTAATACCATCCTTCCCACCACAAGCAACCACCATAGGAATTGGATCGCCAATATCCCCAAAGGACAATTTCAACAATTAAAAAGAAATTGTTCTGATCAGGACACATACCTGTCTCAAAGCAAAGAAATGATGGGAAATTTCATCAAAAAGGGATACAAGGAAGAAAAATTACAGATACAAATGGACAGAGTACAAAACTTGGAAAGAGTGGAAATGATAAAATACAAAGAAAAGAGAACAAATAAGATGTCCAACATTCTCTTTATCACAAAATACAACAGCAACACTCAAACAATAGAAAACATGATTAAGAAACACTGGCATGTGTTAAAATTAGATGAAACACTGAAACCATTCATCACAGAACAACCCCAAATAATATACCGTCGAGCAAAGAACCTCAAACAGCTGGAGTAAAATTCATTGTCATCCAAAAAATAAAAATAAATTGGAGATGGGGAGACATTGTTTCAGAAATTAAAAAAACTGAAAGCAAATGGATCTTTGAATTAAAAACTCTTCAACCGAGAGGTTTGAACATCGACATTGAGTTGAATGTATTTTTATAAAGATTAACACTATATTCACCAATTCTTTATTTATTTATTTATTAACAGTTTCTTATATAGCGCAGCATATTCCGTTGCGCTTTACAATTAGAACAACAGTAATAGAACAAAACTGGGTAAAAACAGACAGACAGAGGTAGGAAGGCCCTGCTCGCAAGCTTACAATCTATAGGGAAATAGGCATAGATACACAAGGATAGATGCTACCTATTGCATAATGGTCCACCAGATTGCTAGGTTCTTAATGGGTTGTATGATGATACCCCACAAAGTTATCCAAGTGTCAGGAGGGTGTGAGACTAAAGAAAGACAAGATATGTGATGTTATGAATACTCTACAGAGGATGTAATTAGATAGGGAAGCACTGAAGGTTATGTGGGTGGGTCTGGAATTTGATAGGCTTGTCTGAAGAGGTGAGTTTTCAGGGAACATTTAAAGGTTTGGAGACTAGAGGCGAGTCTTACTGTGCGTGGGAGGGCATTCCACAGAGTGGGTGAAGCCCGGATAAAGTCCTGTAATTTTGAGTGTGAACAAGTAATGCGTGTGGATGAGAGACGTAGATCTTGTGCAGAGCGGAGTGGTCGGGTAGGGAGATATTTTGAGATGAGTGAAGAGATGTATGTTGGTGCAGTTTGGTTAATAGCCTTGTATGTGAGTAAAAGTATTTTATATTTAATACGGTAGAATACCGGTAACCAATGGAGGGACTGACAGAGTGGATCTGCAGATGATGAACGTCTGGCAAGGAAGATTAGCCTCGCAGCTGCATTCAAAATGGATTGTAGTGGTGAGAGTGGTGGTCCTGAGGAAGTCCCAGTGCATTGTGGGACGAAACGCGTTGACGTACATTGGATATCCAGCAGTGTCTCGATCCACCGGGAGAAACGGACTTGGCTCCTGACAGCCTATATAGAGCTACTACAGCCGCCTAATACCAACAAGCACCTTCCAGATTACCTTCCGCCCTGCTTGGTAATTTGTCCGGCAATTTGTTCACCGAACATCCCAGCTGTAACACACTGACAGCGGGAGACCTACGGGCTGCATTCGCGAGCACATTGGAGCAGCAACCCGGAGCGGTGACGGCCTCACCACCGGGAGAGGAAAGACGGCACGCAGCTTCGGCAGGAACCACCTGTGAGTAATCTGTCTCCCATTATATCACGGACACTCGATACAACACGCCCGGGCGGTGATAGCCTCACCACCGGGAAAGGAAGGACGCTATAAGGTATAACTTTGACAGCCACAGGCGGTAACTATCTTACCTTCACTTTATTCTGAACTAATCATTACAGCCGGGACGCCGGCTTATAGAACCATCTATTAAACCCGTGTGGATCTTGCAAAGAAATACAACCTGACACATATTGTCTATAAAGGACACGTGGTATCTACTTTATAATATACTCACTTGAGTTGTTATTATAGTTTAATTCATTTAGAGGTCCCGAATTATGCTATGACTACTAAATATCTGATGCTTGCATAGAAAAGAATCTTTTTATATATATATGTTTTATGTTTATGGTGTAGTATTTGGTATAAAATAAAAAGTATACATATATTTTTTTATTCATATAAAGTCTCCCGACCTCATTTCTGACAACTTTTACAGCCTGATAAATAATATCACAAAAATCAATATTATTATATTTTATTCTATTAATAGCGCGATGTTTTCCAAATCTATATCACTTGTAGTGGTGAGAGCCTATGTTTGGGAAGACCGGTCAGGAGACTATTACAATAATCAATGCGGGAGATAATGAGAGCATGGATTAGAGTTTTTGCTGTGTCTTGTGTAAGATAAGGGCGTATTTTGGATATGTTTCTTAGATGTATGTAACATGATCTTGAGACAGATTGAATGTGGGTAACAAAGGACAGTTCAGAGTCAAGAATGACACCTAGGCAGCGAGCTTGTGGGGTAGGGGTGATTGCAGAGTTCTCAACAGTGATAGAGATATCAGGTTGGAAACTACTATTGGCCGGTGGAAATATAATTAATTCTGTTTTGGAAATATTAAGTTTGAGGTGGCGAGATGTCATCCAAGATGAAATGGCAGAAAGGCATTCAGTGACACGGCCCAATACAGATGGTGACAAATCAGGGGAGGATAGGTCGATTTGAGTATCATCCGCATACAGATGGTACTGAAATCCGAAAGAGTTGATTAGTTTGCCAAGAGATGTGGTATAGATAGAGAAAAGCAAAGGACCTAGGACTGAGCCTTGCGGTACTCTAACTGAGAGAGGTAGCGAAGGAGAGGTGGAATCAGAGAAACGAACACTGAAGGAGCGATTAGATAGGTAGGATGAGAACCAAGAAAGGGCTGTGTCCTGAATACCTAGGGATTGTAGTGTTTGTATGAGAAGAGAGTGGTCAACAGTGTCAAAAGCAGCAGAGAGATCAAGGAGAATAAGTAGAGAGTAATGTCCTTTAGATTTAGCAGTGACCAAATCATTCACTACCTTAGTCAGTGCTGTCTCTGTGGAGTGTTGGGCACGAAATCCTGACTGAAGTGGGTCCAGTAGGCTGTGTGAGTTAAGAAAGTGTGTGAGGCGAGTGTAGGCAAGTCTCTCCAGTAGCTTGGAGGGGCATGGGAGCTGAGAGATGGGACGGTAGTTAGAGAGAGAGTTCGGGTCAGAGTTTTGTTTTTTCAGAATGGGAGTAATCACTGCATGCTTGTATAGAGAAGGAAAGATACCAGTAGACAGGGAGAGATTACAGATTTTTGTTAAGGTTGGGATGAGCACAGTAGACAGAGCTTTACTAATTTGTGAGGGTATAGAGTCAAGGGGAAAGGTATTAGAGTAGGCAGATGAAAAGAGTGCAGATACTTCATCTTCATTTGTAGAATCAAAGGAAGAGAAGGTGTTAGAGGGTTCAGGCAGGGAATTGAGCAGGTCACTTGCTGTGGAAAAGCATACCATTTCATTTCGGATCTTGTCAATCTTGTCCTTGAAATAGGAAGCAATATCTTGCGCACTGACAGTGGCTGGTGGGTTAGGTGAGGGAGGGACATGAAGTGATTTAAAAATGTATTAAAAAGTCGCTTGGGGTTAGAGGCTTGAGCAGAGATGAGAGATTGAAAATATGTTTGTTTGGCAATGTCCAGAGCAGTACGATAAGAGTGGTAGGTGGTCTTATATGTGAGAAAGTCACTTGAACTACGAGATTTACGCCACTGGCGTTCAACTTTTCGTGAGAGTTTTTGTAAGTGTCTAGTGTATTTAGAGTGCCACTGTTGACATCTAAGTCTACGTGGAGTGTGATGGGTAGCTGGAGCCACTTCATCAAGTGCTGTTACTAGAGTTTGGTTAAGGTGTGACACAGCAGTCTCTGGAGAGGTGAATGTAGAAATTGGTGAGAGCAGTGGTTGCAGAGAGTTAGATAGTTGTTGAAAATTAATAGCGTTAATATTTCTGTGGTTAAGAGGTGTCCTTGTAGACTTTAGGGACATGGAGTTTGAAGTAATGGAGGAGAGCATGCATGTGATAAGGTTGTGATCTGAGAGAGGGAAAGGAGAGGGAAAGGAGTGTTAGTGAGTTCAGAAACAGAGCATAGTCTGGTGAATACAAGATCAAGGCAGTGGCCCTCCTGATGAGTAGGGGAGTCAGTCCATTGGGAGAGGCCAAGAGAGGAGGTTAGAGAGAGTAGTTTAGAGGCATGGGGAGATTGTGGACTGTCAATAGAGAGATTGAAATCACTCATAATGATGGTGGAGATGTCAGATGATAGAAAGTGAGGGAGCCATGCAGAAAAATCTTCCAGAAACTTTTTGGGTTGCCCAGGTGGGCGATAGATAGTTGCAACACGCAGAGAGAAAGGTGTGAAAATCCTAATAGAGTGTACTTCAAAGGATGTAAATGTGAGTGAGGGAACAGGTGGTAAAACAATGTGCGTGTAACATTTGGACAGTAATATTCCAACACCCCCTCCTTTGATATTACCAGGCCTGGGGGTGTGTGTGAAGTGGAGGCCACCATGTGACAGTGCTGCAGGGGAGGCAGTGTCTGATTGTGTGAGCCAGGTTTCTGTTATAGCCAGCATATTGAATTTTTTTGCTATGAAAAGGTCATGAATAGCTGTTAATTTGTTGCAAACATGCGTGCATTCCATAAAGCACATTTTAGTGACTTGGAGGTAGATGGGAGACCAGTGATGTTGATAAGGTTTGTTGATTTTATATTCCGTTGTGAGTCAGCTGAATGTGAGCGTGGTATGTGGATGGGACCTGGATTTGGGGATATGTCACCAGCTAGTAGAAGCAGAAGAAGAGAGAGATAGGTATAGTTGGGGGAGGTGTGTGATAGTTTCTTATGGTGACAGGTAGAGGATGTGACAGTTAGTGTACATAGATAGGTTAAAAGCTCATGAGTGTTAATAAGAGGGGAGTGGATTAATGAGGCTGCAATGTGTACAGAGCGATACATAACAGGAATAGTGAAGGACGATGTCATTTTATAGAGGATACCATGAAGTGCTATGAGGAAAAACAGTTTGTGGAGCATGGTGTTTATAAAGAGAAAAGTATAGATAGGTAAATGCTTATGGAAATTGTTAATTAAATGGTAGATTTACCTGCTTTTCAATGTTTGTTCAACTGTTGGTTTAACTGTTCTTTTTAAAATTTCCTAACTTTGTAATTTCCAAACTTCGTATATTTCTAAACTTCTGACAACTGCCCCGCAGACAACTGCCCCATAACTGAATGCTAACATATACTAGTTCTAATTTACAAAGGCTTCAGCTGAAGCTAATTGGACATCTAATCAAAGGGCTTATATTACCCTGTGTTAAGTAAACACCAGTCCATGTACGCTAATATACTCCACTCCACTGACCAACATCTATACAAGAGATAATATCAGCTATAAGCAAGTACTAATATTCTACAAATACAATTACATACACTGCTAAAATATACATTGGTGTGAATAGAGATCAAGAGTTATAGTTTGCAGGAATCAGCAAGCAGAAATCAACATACATTTGAAAATACAGCATGAAGATGTCTGTGGGTTAATGCAGAGGTGTAGGGATCAGCAAGCAGAAATCAACATACATTTGAAAATACAGCATGAAGATGTCTGTGGGTTAATGCAGAGGTGTAGGGATCAGCAAGCAGAAATCAACATACATTTGAAAATACAGCATGAAGATGTCTGTGGGTTAATGCAGAGGTATAGGAATCAGCAAGCAGAAATCAACATACATTTGAAAATACAGCATGAAGATGTCTGTGGGTTAATGCAGAGGTGTAGGGATCAGCAAGCAGAAATCAACATACATTTGAAAATACAGCATGAAGATGTCTGTGGGTTAATGCAGAGGTGTAGGGATCAGCAAGCAGAAATCAACATACATTTGAAAATACAGCATGAAGATGTCTGTGGGTTAATGCAGAGGTGTAGGGATCAGCAAGCAGAAATCAACATACATTTGAAAATACAGCATGAAGATGTCTGTGGGTTAATGCAGAGGTGTAGGGATCAGCAAGCAGAAATCAACATACATTTGAAAATACAGCATGAAGATGTCTGTGGGTTAATGCAGAGGTGTAGGGATCAGCAAGCAGAAATCAACATACCTGTGAGATGAAAAGATATATAGAAAGCTGATCAGTCCATATTCAGTGAGATATATGTAGACTAACTGTTGGTTTAACTGTTCTTTTTAAAATTTCCTAACTTTGTAATTTCCAAACTTCGTATATTTCTAAACTTCTGACAACTGCCCCGCAGACAACTGCCCCATAACTGAATGCTAACATATACTAGTTCTAATTTACAAAGGCTTCAGCTGAAGCTAATTGGACATCTAATCAAAGGGCTTATATTACCCTGTGTTAAGTAAACACCAGTCCATGTATGCTAATATACTCCACTCCACTGACCAACATCTATACAAGAGATAATATCAGCTATAAGCAAGTACTAATATTCTACAAATACAATTACATACACTGCTAAAATATACATTGGTGTGAATAGAGATCAAGAGTTATAGTTTGCAGGAATCAGCAAGCAGAAATCAACATACATTTGAAAATACAGCATGAAGATGTCTGTGGGTTAATGCAGAGGTGTAGGGATCAGCAAGCAGAAATCAACATACATTTGAAAATACAGCATGAAGATGTCTGTGGGTTAATGCAGAGGTGTAGGGATCAGCAAGCAGAAATCAACATACATTTGAAAATACAGCATGAAGATGTCTGTGGGTTAATGCAGAGGTATAGGAATCAGCAAGCAGAAATCAACATACATTTGAAAATACAGCATGAAGATGTCTGTGGGTTAATGCAGAGGTGTAGGGATCAGCAAGCAGAAATCAACATACATTTGAAAATACAGCATGAAGATGTCTGTGGGTTAATGCAGAGGTGTAGGGATCAGCAAGCAGAAATCAACATACATTTGAAAATACAGCATGAAGATGTCTGTGGGTTAATGCAGAGGTGTAGGGATCAGCAAGCAGAAATCAACATACATTTGAAAATACAGCATGAAGATGTCTGTGGGTTAATGCAGAGGTGTAGGGATCAGCAAGCAGAAATCAACATACATTTGAAAATACAGCATGAAGATGTCTGTGGGTTAATGCAGAGGTGTAGGGATCAGCAAGCAGAAATCAACATACCTGTGAGATGAAAAGATATATAGAAAGCTGATCAGTCCATATTCATTGAGATATATGTAGACTAACTGTTGGTTTAACTGTTCTTTTTAAAATTTCCTAACTTTGCAATTTCCAAACTTCGTATATTTCTAAATTTCTGACAACTGCCCCGCAGACAACTGCCCCATAACTGAATGCTAACATATAATTCTTACTTTTTTATATATTTTTGTAATTTTTTAAAAGAACATGGCACCTATAGAAACTGAATAAAAAACACATGTATAAAAACATGTGATTCCCGCTGTTTTAAACTTCCGGACCGGAACTTCCGGGACCGGAACTTCCATTTCTGAATGAGAACAATAAAGTTTTTTTACTATAAAAGAGGACCACAGTGGATAGTCACTTCATCCTTGTAAAAGTACACCAAGTGTGTATGAAACGCGTTGGAGACGTGACTTGGACAGAGAGGTGGAACATCTACCATCCCGGAGACCCGCACTTCCGGCTCGATCGCGCCACCAATAACTTCCGCTGGACGCAGCGGTAAAACAGCGCTACAACATCAGAGACTCCACACCAGCCAGTGTTCCCCGCTCCCCGCAGCGGAAGTGTGACGGAAACACACACGTGGAGCCACAGGAGGGATGGAACAACACCATCTCCGTGTAAATAGGGTAAGATAGGGAAAGTTACATCTGAGCCATTCCCTGACTGTCCAACAAAAAACCCGCTCCAAAAGGAGCTGTAAACATTGAGTTTTTAACCAAACCCATTCTTAAAGGTGTTGACTGAGTCGGCCATTACAACTCCCTCAGGCAGGGAATTCCAAACATGTATAGTCCTTACCGTAAAAAAGCCTTTACGCCGTATTGTGCGGAATCTCCTCTCCTCTAACCTGAGCGAGTGTCCACGAGTTCTCTGTGTTGGTCTAACCAAAAACAGGTCCTGCGCAAGATCTGTATATTGTCCCCTTATATATTTGTAAATGTTGATCATGTCCCCTCTTAATCTCATTTTTTCCAGTGTAAACATGCCTAGTCTTGCAAGCCTTTCCTAGTGTTCCAGCGTCTCCATACCCTTAATTAGTTTGAACCTTTTCTAGCTCCAGGATATCCTTTTTGTAGTAAGGTGCCCAGAATTGTACACAGTATTCAAGGTGTGGCCTCACAAGTGATTTATATAACTGGAGTATAATACTCTCGTCCCTAGCATCAATTCCCCATTTTATGCATGGTAATATCTTATTAGCCTTCTTTGCTGCAGTCCTACTTTGGGTACTACTGCTTAGTTTGCTATCTATGAGGACACCTAAGTCCTTTTCCAGTACAGAATCCCCTAATTTTACCCCATTGGCTGCAGCTTCCTCCATGCTCTGGAACGGCAATACCAACCGAATGGACATTAGTGCCTGTAAATGCTCTACCTTTGAGGAAGGGCCCTCATTTCCACTTTCCAGGCAGATGGCCTTACTAGTGGCATAGCAGGGAGCCTTCTGGGCCTTAGGCACTGGCAGCTCTGGCTCAACTTTCCTGTTCCTTATGGCTGCAACCGGGAATCCAGTATAGCCGGGATCCAATACAGTATGGTACCATTCTTCCACAGCCTGCACCACCATTGGCATCATTTAACCCAAAGAAGGCATCTCCACTTCAGCTGATAATATCTCTGACCCAACCTTCGGCATAACGTCTTCAGCAATTGGTGTAGCTACGCCTGTGTCTGAACTGAAACTAGGCATAGCCAATGATTTTAGCTCAGAAACCTCCTCCTGAAGCTCCGCTAAGTCTTGCGACAGAGCCTTATTGGCCAGCACCAAACTCCCATATCGTGTCTGGTCACAGGAGATTTCCTCTAATCGTCCTTGGCTGTGTACTACAAAGTTTTCAGATCTGGGTTTAGCCTTGGCCAAGGTTTTCTGCAACTCTGACACCTGGCCTGAGAGCTTGGCAATCTCTTCTCTACTCCTTCCCAATTTGGCCAGAGAGTCAGACAAAAGAGATTCCTTCTCCTCCAGCTTTTGTGTTAAGGTGTTCACCCACTCTTGAGGGAAATCACATTTTTCCTTAAGCTTTTCTAGATCCTGGTCCTTTAATTGGACATTGCTTTCAAAGTCACTTATTGTGTGACACCAAAAAAAAAGGTTCCATGCTAAAATCTTCCCCAAGATCTGGATTACTCCCCAATAAGCTCTCTACTTCACTCTCCAACTGTGGAGCTTTAATAGGGTCACATAAGTTCCTGACCTGAGGTGTTAGAGCTGTTACCCTTTTGTTTTTTTAGCATGAATTCTCTTTTTGTTACCCATTTGAAGAGACACTTCAGAATATGCTGTATATCTGAAAATCTTTATTCACCCTGTTATCTTTGAAAACTGTAAGTGAAAGGGAAAATAAAAATTCATTTTTTCTTTTTAGCACAGATTAAGCTTTTAGCAAAGAACTGAAATGTAGCATGTACATAGTGGTCCAAAATACCTTACACTGGTAGTGCAAATAAATAACTTCTCCCTTCAGGCTCTTAAAACTAGAACTGAGGGATTTCTGGGACACATAGTGCTGCAAAATTTCTCTATTTAAATAGAACCACAATTATAAAAGGTTTCAACTTTGCTGGATTGGTCTTAATGAGCTAATTAACAGGGACACCAGACTCCCATTACCAGATTTTGCAGGCACAGGTAAAAATAAGCTTGGAAAAGAAATTCAGTCGTAAATTATCAGCTGTTTGCAACCCCTTAGAGTAAATCAGCACAGCTACTTTCAATGAATGGTGCAAAGCATATAAGACAGAACAGGCCATGCACCCTGTTTAACCTCTTTGCTGCCAATGCAAACCTTTGCACCAAAATAAAATACATTCAGTTAAAAAAAAAACATATCATTATTTTTACCCCATGGGGTTGGTTTTAACCACTATTCACAACACCCTTGGTCTGGTACTGATGCCCACAAGTTCAGCTTGGTCTGGAGTTCGCTGGCATGTGCGCCTCTACCTTGCGGCTGTTGGGTCCTCTGCCACATGTTACATGACTAGCGGAAGGGTCCCACTTTGGTCACCATTTGTAATAGGAGACTTGCTAGAATGTACTCTGCTGCAAAAATCCACCAACGACCGACTCCAGGCTTTTGCAAAAACAACAAATACCTTTTATTCAGGTAGTTCAAAAACAAAGGTATACATAAAACAAAGATCACTGTCTTTAGTATAAACTACCAGTGAGGTTAGGCCCTGCCTCACTCCCTCTTACTTAATAAGGAACCCTTCAGGTCCCGGCATCCTAACACTAGTGGCCTAACCCTCCGGATCCCACTGTCCCTAGCAGGCCTATCACCTGGACACTAACTGCTTTCAGGATCCCTGACTCATGGGAGAGACTCTGCTTTAAACCCAGCACCCAGGTGATGGAGCAGCTTCTTGGGCTAAGAAGCCTATAAGACCTGGTCTGGGCCAAATGGATGGGAATCCGGTCCATCCACACTTCCCATTCACCCCAGGATCCTGTGTGTAGCTTACAGGTGGCAAAGTACCTCTCCTGCCACAGTACATTTTCATTAACATTCGACATTTTCATTAACGGCCTAGCAGTAGATCTAGAGAGCATGGTTTACATTTTTGCAGATGATACTAAATTGTGTAAGGTTATAAATATGGAGGGAGATAGTGAGTCTCTTCAGAATCACTTAGTTAAACTGGAAGCATGGGCAGCAAAATGGAGAATGAGTTTCAATATAGACAAGTGTAAAGTATTGCACTTTGGTAGCAAAAACAAAAAAAACACCTACATACTAAATGGTGTAAAATTAGGGGATTCTGTTCTGGAAAAAGACTTAGGTGTTCACATAGATTGCAAACTAAGCAGCAGTACCCAAAGTAGGATTGCACATACCTCCCAACATGACCCTCTCCAGGAGGGACACAATGCTCTGCTTCTGGACTTTTATCTTATTTTATGATTGCCAGCACCTGTGTTGAACAGGTTAATGGATAAGAAAGGTGTTTCAGCACAGGTGATGGCAATCATACATTAAGAGGGAAGTCCAGGAGCAGAGCATTCTGTCCCTCCTGGAGAGGGTCATGTTGGGAGGTATAGATTGCAGCAAAGAAGGCTAACAAGGTATTAGCATGTATAAAGTGGGGAATTTACACAAGGGACGAGAGTATTATACTCCCATTATATAAATCCTTAGTGAGGCCACATCTTGAATACTGTGCACAATTTTGTGCACCATACTACAAAAAGGATATCCTGGAACTAGAAAAGGTTCAGAGGCAGGTGACCGAACTAATTAAGGGGATGGAGACGCTGGAATACGAGGAAAGGCTTGTAATACTAAACACGTTTACACTGGAAAAGAGGAGACTAAGAGGGGACATGATCAACATTTACAAATATATAAGGGGACAATACACAGAGCTTGCAGCCGTTATCTGTTTTTGGTACGATCAACCCAGAGGACACGTGGACACCCACTTTGGTTGGAAGGGAGGAGATTTCGCACACAGAAGCGTAAAGCTTTCTTCACAATAAGGACAATACGTGTTTGGTATTCCCTGCCTGAGAGAGTAATATTGGCGGACTTGGTCAACACTTTTAAGAAAGTGTTAGATAGGAACCTAATGGATGCGGATATACAGGGTTATGGTGTGTAGTCATGCACTATAGCTAAAAAAAAGAGAGGCATAAACACAATGGCCGACGTTATCAACAGACAAAATTAGACTTAAAAATAATACAGCGTAGGAGACCACAAATAGGTTGAACTCGATGGATAAATTGTCTTTTTTCAACCTCAGAAACTATGTTACTATGTAAGTAATCTTCCCCTATTTAATCACAGTCTATCCTACCTCTCCTTAGCCATTCCCTTAAAGTAGCCAAGATAAGTCCAGTATGGTTCCAGTTAAAAGTACTTTTTTCTATATATTAAGTCTATACAGATGTAGCCACCTTTATCTTGAGTGGCCGCGGCGGTTGGCCCGTTCGACCATACGCAGCGTACTGTGGCGTAGCGAGGCGCGCCTAGCCACAGAGAGGCTATCTAATCGCACGGAGACAGACATTTGACGTTTGGCGTTACCTTTACGTGTAATACCTGCGATCAGCCACCAGATGTCGCTTTTTACAATCACCACTGCGCATGCGTGTGGTCTCCCGTAAAATACAATACTGACATACATAATAAGGACTACTTTACTAAGGCGTCTCATTACGCTGCATACAGCAAATACTGTACTCATTACGCTGCATTATTTAATACAGTACTGTACAGTATATACAGTACGACACCGACGCAAATACAGTAGTACAGCATACAGTATATGATCCATCTACAATACTTTATGAATACTGTATGTGAGCGTGCAAGTCCCGCAGACAAAACACAGTACTGTAAAACCAGTAGTGTACACTGTCGCAAATGGATGTGTGTTACAAGTTCACTATTGCCTCTCAAGATTAGGAATTTTCTACAGTGTTATCGTCCTAATCCCGTAGCCATTACAGCATAATCAAAACCAACGGATTTATACATTTGTCTGCGGCGAAGTGGTGAAGTGTTTCGCTTCCTATACTCAGAGTCCAGGGTTCGATTCCTTAAGTACTGTACGAATGCATGTTACTGTAGTTTTTTTCAGACACTTTATTATTTTTTTTATTCACATACTGCAAACCAGGGCATACAGTAGCTGCATGAGCGGTTCTATGCGATCGAGTCCGGTGTACCATAATCTGCAGGTTCTATGCAGGTTAAGGTACTATGCTCCGTACACAGTACACATACAATTCTGTAGCTGGGCAGACTGAATAGAAATGGCTACCACCTATGACTCCTTGCCCCACAGAGGCCCTAGGCTACGGAGCAAGTAATAGTCCAGATTGTACAGACTATGGGGCAATGCTGAATGAGCGTCACAATCCCCTAGCTAAAATACACAGTATGCATATTATGGTACACCGGACTCGATGACATACTGTAGCACACTGGCAAAATGGCCGCCGCCCCTGAACCCTTGTGCAGGTTATGGGGCTATGCTGAAGGAGCGTCACAATCCCCTAGCCAAAATACACAGGGGAGGGATAAGCTACTGTAGGATTGCATACAGTATTACGGTACACCGGACTCAATCGCATAGCACACTGTCAAAACGACCACTACCCATGAACCCCCACCTCCTGAACCCCCACCTCGTGGCAGGCAGCAGTTGGGTATGGAATGAGAAATGGCATAAGCTGTGCAGGCTACGGGGCGATGCTGAAGGAGCGTCACAATCCCCTAGCCAAAATACACAGAGATACTGTAAGCGAGGTCTATGCACATTACAGTACTGTACAGTACGTTACACCGGGCTCGGTCGCATAGCAAACTGACAAAACACAAGTTTTACAGTACATACAGTAAAGCAGGCCAAAGCTGCAGGAGAGTTTCTACTGTAAAGGTTCTATGCACCGTACGGTAATGTACACATACCTGTACAATTCTATAGCAGGGCAGACTCAATTGAAATGGCTACCGCCTGTGACTCCTACAGTAGCTCCTAGGAGGCACTCAGCTATGGAGCAAATAACAGCACAGATTTTGCAGGCTACGGGGCAATGCTGAAGGAGCGTCACAATCCCCTAGCTACAATACACAGGGGTGATAGAGATAATCGAGTGGCTGGAGGGGGGTCCCCTTGATTTAAGGGGCCCCCACTCCTCCAGGGTACTCCGGCCAGGTGTGACTAGTTGGGTATTTAATTCCATGGCCGCAGGGACCTGTATAAAAGTCTCCCCCGGCTGTGCATTATCTGTCCAGCTAGTGGAGCCCAGTGCTGATTCAAAAAATATGGGGAACCCCTACGCTTTTTTTGTCCCCCTTATTTTTTGCACCAGGACCAGGCGCAGAGCCCGGTGCTGGTTCTAAAAAGATGGGGGATCCCGTGTCCATTTTTTCCGTATTCCTTCCGGAATTCGACTGCAATTGCATATACAGTACTGTACCCCTTAATGTCACTGCTTACAGTATACAGTATTTAGACATGAGCTTGTGTACAGTATCTGTCATGAGGTGCTTTTTTCACTGACACTATAACTTTTTTCTATTGTGATATACTGTACTGTACAGAGGCGGCAAACTAGCCAAACGGGAATAATCAGCTTCTGCAGAATAAAATGAGATGCTACAGTACATGCCTATATTCTGTGAGTGACTGCGGCTCTATGAAATTAAATCAGAAAATTTAAATATGAAATGCATTACTAATGTGTGGCATTACTGTACTGTATGTGTATAAGGTGTACTACAATATTTTCTGGTGTAACATAAGGAAAGGGCACTACTGCATGGTCTAATGCAGTGGTTCTCAAACTTGGTCCTCAGGACCCCACACAGTGCATGTTTTGCAGGTAAACCAGCAAGTGCACAGATGTATTCATTACTAACTGACACATTTTAGAAGGTCCATACAGTAGGTGGAGCTAATTTTTTCACTTGTGATTCTGTGAGACCTGCAAAACCTGCACTGTGTGGGGTCCTGAGGACTGAGTTTGAGAACCTGTGGTCTAATGTAAATAAAGATGAATGTGGTGGGGTGTAATGTGAATAAGGGGCATTACTGTTAGGAGTAATGTGGTACTATGATATGATGTCATGAGAATAAGAGACACCACTGCATGATATAATGTGAATAAAGTTGCAGTACTGTGTTGTGTCATTTCATCTTCGGGTATTATTGTGTTACCATGCCCCTTCCCAGCAAGAACATACTGTACACTGTTTTGGGCTGGCACTAAATGTGCACATTGTTCTTATTTAGATTATAGGGGGTAGGAGCGCCAAAATGGGTGATGGTGCTGGGAAAGGGGTGCAGGGTTAGAGGCGGAACTACGTAGCATCTGTGCAAGAGGGCATCAGCCAAAATCTAGCCTAGGGCATCATGTTGGTCAGGTTTGGCTCTGATAATACTGTATACTGTACTCTTACTGTACTTTGCATTCAATACAGATACTGTTTGCACACAGGTTTTACATGAATCATTGGCAATGCTGCAGGAGTGTCTCATTAGGCAATCTAAAATATACCACGACTATGGGTGGGGATACAGTAGGGAAGTTCTGTCACCATAAGCTGTCTGCTGTGTATAGCATATTTCCATCTGAGATGCATTTGTGTGTTTGTAATAAGAAAAAAACATTTTACTGTACATTTAGTGGATACAGTATTTCTCCCCCATAATGACGTATCATACTGTACAGGTACCCTCATGTACTGTACCGTACCATACTGTAAAATTGAATATTTATTGGAAAAACATCAATATTAATGTAAAAATAAAGTATTACAACATCCGATTCCATGTACTGCACTGATCAAAATGTACAGTACTCTTATTCAGGACTTATAAAACTGAAAATAACTGTTCATACAGTACACATCAATAACATTACTACTGTATAATATTCTACATTAGTTTATGCAATAATCAGACAAAGGCAATTTTATCATTTTTTTTAATAATGCACCAATTTAAAATTTTAAACAGAAAATACAGAACTACATATTTGTGGCTTGACCATTTCTTTCAACTACAACAGGTAATACTTTATACAGGTGATTTATATAATTATTACAATGTTCAGGTGTGAGTACTTCTAGCCAAAATTTCTTTATCCCATCCACCAGTTGCTGTTTTGTTGTTGGCTTTGCAACACTCCTAACGTACCTCTTCAATTGAGCCCACACTAATTCGATTGGGTTCATGTCTGGTGATCTAATTAAAAAAAAAAAAAAGCGTATAGAAAAAATTAATTACAGTACATTACAGTAAATAGAGAAAATTAAACATACAATATTGTACTGTTTATTAAACAAATTTTTTTTTTACAGTACTAGAGTGCTATCCAAAATTTTACTTGTACACTGTTGAAAGAATACTCACTCTGGTGGTGTGCGTTCCCAATTCATACCTTTCTCTTCCATAAATTTGGCTGAGGCGGAGTGTTTAGGATCATTGTCTTGGAATATCCTATGGTGAGTTGGGTAATATTTATTCACAAATGGCACCATACATTTCTCTACTATTGTTTCTTGGAAATATTTCTTATCCATGATTCCTACAGAAATCAAAAAATGTTGTTCATTAATAAGCAACTCCTTTTATTGTGCAGTTACACGTACTCTACAGTACAACATGTATTTTTACAGAACACAGGCACAGAATAAAGTATAGTACTGTACTGTACCTTCGAAAAATAATAGGGGACCAGCTCCTAATCGTGATATGCCTCCCCATACATGGATTTTCAATGGATGCTTTGGGCGTGGTTTTAAAGAGATATGGTTACGTTTCCTGAATGACATTCTGGAGAACCGCTCAAGGGCAACAGACGATTCATCTGTGAAAATGACATCATCAAATGTTTCACCACTCTCAATCCATCGCCGTACCTGTTCCACTCTCTTTTCTTTATTCACATCTCTTATCATTGGAGATATCCTGTGAAGAGCCAAAAATAATGAAATCAGATACAGTTATGAAATTACAGATTTACAGATTACTGTATATACAGTAGACTGTATGTGCAGTATACTGTATTATATACCTACTGTATACATTAAACTGTACATACAGTACATTAAGTTACATACAGAGTAATATATATATACATACTGTACATACACACAAACACACACACACAGTATACAGTATGTAATCATCACAATAAGCCGGCAATGCTTCATTGCTGTCTCTGAGTGCCTATACAGTAGGTATCTCTTTTGGGATAGAATACTGTATATACAGTATATACACACACACATACTGTATATAGTATAAAGTACACACTCTGTATAATGATTTATGGCATTATTATATCACGTATCAAGGGATTATTAACAGTGCATTTACTGTATGGTTTATACTGCTTTCAGTATTTTACCTTGTTGCGCCAAAGGTCCATCCCATTTTCCGTCGCATCCTTCTGATGCTGGTGGCCGATATGTCCAGGTCATACTTGGAATGGAGAATTCGTTTTATTTGCAGAGCAGTACGCTCATCATCCTCACGAGTTAGTTCCTCCACAATTTGTTGCACTCTCCTACAGTACAATACAGTATGAAAAATATGAATTCATGAACAGCACAATCACAGTTACAATTGATGAAGTTTTAATTTTATTTCAAAAAAATTGTTTATGGTATAAAGCAAGTCATTTAAACATTACAGTAGTGTACAGTACGTACCATGTGCATTTTGTAGGAAATACAAATCTGGGCGTTGTTCTCTCGAATGCATGATAGCGCACCGTTTCTAAAGTGACTATAATGCCACTTTCCTTGAGCCATGCATGGATCTCTTTGATGGTTTTATTTTCTTTTTTCATGTTGGCGATTATCTTGCTCATCGTTTTGTTGATAGTTACTGGCATGTTGTCCAACTATAATTCCTGTATGGAGAGAAAACATTTGTGAATACTGTAGTCTAAAATTTACACATCTGAAAATGCATAAGAGTTTTATGATAGAAGTTAATACTGTACATGTTTACTATCCAGTACCTGATGTTCAAATTTAAGTATTGTATACTGTACAGTACTGAAAATACAACTTCAGTGTTATGGACTGCAATTAGTTTCCTGTATGAAACAGATACAGTACAGTAAATAACCCTCCTTGGAAGTGCATGGGCCCTGTGAGACTTACAGTAGTGTACAGCATAAGGGTCGACTGACATGATGTACAAGCATTACATACAGTACATGTCAGTACTGTATGTAAATTCTTCAATTATTGCCTAACAACAATGCTGCTTACTGTATATTAAATACTGTAGGCCTAGAAATGTGCATCTCAATATAGTAGTTAAAAACACAGGGGCCTATGTGGATAAGCGAGTTCTATGCACACAAAAAATGGCCACCGACCGTGAACCCCCAGCACGTGGCAGCGCTCGGATATGTAGTGAGATACAGTATGGCATACATTTCACAGTTCAGGGGGCAATGCTGAAGGAGCGTCACAATCCCCTAGCTCAATTACATTGGGATAAGCGAGGTCTACTGTATGCACATTACGGTATACCGAGCTGGATCGCTTAGCAACCTGACAAAATGGCCGCCGACCGTGAACTCCCAGCACGTGGCAGCGCTCGGATATGTAGTGAGATACAATATGGCATACATTTCACAGTTCAGGGGGCAATGCTGAAGGAGCGTCACAATCCCCTAGCTCAATTACATTGGGATAAGCGAGGTCTATGCACATTACGGTATACCGAGCTGGATCGCTTAGCAACCTGACAACATGGCCGCCGACCGTGAACTCCCAGCACGTGGCAGCGCTCGGATATGTAGTGAGATACAATATGGCATACATTTCACAGTTCAGGGGGCAATGCTGAAGGAGCGTCACAATCCCCTAGCTCAATTACATTGGGATAAGCGAGGTCTACTGTATGCACATTACGGTATACCGAGCTGGATCGCTTAGCAACCTGACAAAATGGCCGCCGACCGTGAACTCCCAGCACGTGGCAGCGCTCGGATATGTAGTGAGATACAATATGGCATACATTTCACAGTTCAGGGGGCAATGCTGAAGGAGCGTCACAATCCCCTAGCTCAATTACATTGGGATAAGCGAGGTCTATGCACATTACGGTATACCGAGCTGGATCGCTTAGCAACCTGACAACATGGCCGCCGACCGTGAACTCCCAGCACGTGGCAGCGCCCGGCCCCCGCCCCATTGCTGTTGGTTTATGCCTTAGAGGACTCGGACGCTCGCATTTGTAAAGCACGGTGTTTTCCTCCGCCTCCTGCTAGCCTGTTGCCCTTCCCCCATGGGAGCCTGCACAGATCATGCAGTAGACAGGGAGGGAATGCAGGTCATGTGCAATACACAAACGCCCACTGTAGTACTATTTTGCTCACTTACAGTACCGTACTGTAGGTTGCATTTAGCGTAAAGAATCGCTCCTGCAGATGTACTTTGATTTATGTGAAACCTGTGTGCATCCTTCCATTGGATGTACTGTATTGGAGAGAATTTTTTTTTTTTTAAAGTGAATGTCACGGGAACACATTAAAAATAAGGTTGGCACTTCCTTCCCATTGGTGTTGGTTTACAGTATGCCGTAGTGTACTCGGACGCTCATGTAATTGCATTTCAAAGGCACAGTATTTTCCATCGTCTCCCCCCTACCCCCATCGCCCTTCCCCCCTGGGGGCCTGCACAGGGAGGAAATTCAGGTCCTGTGCAATACACAAACGCTGAAGATCTACAGTACTGTTTTGCTCAGTTGGTAGCGTCAGAATACACTCATTTCATTCCCGCTGTTTAGGTGCATTTAGCGTAAAGAATCGCTCCTGCAGATGTACTTTGATTTATGTGAAACCTGTGTGCATCCTTCCATTGACTGTCTTACAATGTAAATAAAATAATACAGTGCATTATTACGGAAAAAAAAAAAAAAAAGAAAGAAAGCACATCAGGTCTCGAACCCTGGACTCCCAGCGAGGGAGGTGGGAGCCTTCACCCCTAGCCCACGACGCCTCATGAGAGATTTCCAATTTCATGTGTGAAAGTACTGCAAACAGCGCCCGGCCCCCGCCCCATTGCTGTTGGTTTATGCCTTAGAGGACTCGGACGCTCGCATTTGTAAAGCACGGTGTTTTCCTCCGCCTCCTGCTAGCCTGTTGCCCTTCCCCCATGGGAGCCTGCACAGATCATGCAGTAGACAGGGAGGGAATGCAGGTCATGTGCAATACACAAACGCCCACTGTAGTACTATTTTGCTCACTTACAGTACCGTACTGTAGGTTGCATTTAGCGTAAAGAATCGCTCCTGCAGATGTACTTTGATTTATGTGAAACCTGTGTGCATCCTTCCATTGGATGTACTGTATTGGAGAGAATTTTTTTTTTTTTAAAGTGAATGTCACGGGAACACATTAAAAATAAGGTTGGCACTTCCTTCCCATTGGTGTTGGTTTACAGTATGCCGTAGTGTACTCGGACGCTCATGTACTGTAATTGCATTTCAAAGGCACAGTATTTTCCATCGTCTCCCCCCTACCCCCATCGCCCTTCCCCCCTGGGGGCCTGCACAGGGAGGAAATTCAGGTCCTGTGCAATACACAAACGCTGAAGATCTACAGTACTGTTTTGCTCAGTTGGTAGCGTCAGAATACACTCATTTCATTCCCGCTGTTTAGGTGCATTTAGCGTAAAGAATCGCTCCTGCAGATGTACTTTGATTTATGTGAAACCTGTGTGCATCCTTCCATTGACTGTCTTACAATGTAAATAAAATAATACAGTGCATTATTACAGAAAAAAAAAAAAAAAAGAAAGAAAGCACATCAGGTCTCGAACCCTGGACTCCCAGCGAGGGAGGTGGGAGCCTTCACCCCTAGCCCACGACGCCTCATGAGAGATTTCCAATTTCATGTGTGAAAGTACTGCAAACAGCGCCCGGCCCCCGCCCCATTGCTGTTGGTTTATGCCTTAGAGGACTCGGACGCTCGCATTTGTAAAGCACGGTGTTTTCCTCCGCCTCCTGCTAGCCTGTTGCCCTTCCCCCATGGGAGCCTGCACAGATCATGCAGTAGACAGGGAGGGAATGCAGGTCATGTGCAATACACAAACGCCCACTGTAGTACTATTTTGCTCACTTACAGTACCGTACTGTAGGTTGCATTTAGCGTAAAGAATCGCTCCTGCAGATGTACTTTGATTTATGTGAAACCTGTGTGCATCCTTCCATTGGATGTACTGTATTGGAGAGAATTTTTTTTTTTTTAAAGTGAATGTCACGGGAACACATTAAAAATAAGGTTGGCACTTCCTTCCCATTGGTGTTGGTTTACAGTATGCCGTAGTGTACTCGGACGCTCATGTACTGTAATTGCATTTCAAAGGCACAGTATTTTCCATCGTCTCCCCCCTACCCCCATCGCCCTTCCCCCCTGGGGGCCTGCACAGGGAGGAAATTCAGGTCCTGTGCAATACACAAACGCTGAAGATCTACAGTACTGTTTTGCTCAGTTGGTAGCGTCAGAATACACTCATTTCATTCCCGCTGTTTAGGTGCATTTAGCGTAAAGAATCGCTCCTGCAGATGTACTTTGATTTATGTGAAACCTGTGTGCATCCTTCCATTGACTGTCTTACAATGTAAATAAAATAATACAGTGCATTATTACAGAAAAAAAAAAAAAAAAGAAAGAAAGCACATCAGGTCTCGAACCCTGGACTCCCAGCGAGGGAGGTGGGAGCCTTCACCCCTAGCCCACGACGCCTCATGAGAGATTTCCAATTTCATGTGTGAAAGTACTGCAAACAGCGCCCGGCCCCCGCCCCATTGCTGTTGGTTTATGCCTTAGAGGACTCGGACGCTCGCATTTGTAAAGCACGGTGTTTTCCTCCGCCTCCTGCTAGTCCTCCATTCCCATTATGCATTAGCGAACTCAGACGCTCATATATTTTAAAAGCACGGTGTTTATGCATTGTACTGTACATTCTTCCTTTTACACAATTACTGTAGTTGCGTCTCCATACACATACTGTACTGTACAATACTCCATACTTTTTCCACCGCCTCCCGTTACGCCTACAGTATTGCCAGAGCTGTAGATCAATCCGCCGCTATACTGTACGATCGAAAGTACTGGATTAGTGGAGCATTAGCGACACAGTGGTGGAGATGTGTAATGCATGATGAGTATCTAGATCGTCTCAACGCGCCTGCCTGTGATGAAACTCAGCTATCGCATTAGCGTGGCTAGACGCCCGTCTCGGCGGAGAAACAGTCAAGATAAAGTTGGCTACATCTGTATATCCCACATACCGGGGGAACATCTAGAGAGGAGAAGGTCCGTGTGCAGACTCTGTATTGGTCCCCTACTCTCTAGTCAGCAGCATTGTAGATTCTGGGCACTAGGGTAACTAGGGGCAAGCCTACATCCACAGAAGATATGTGGCTAGTACTCCAAGATGTTTGGAACAACCTCCCTGCCAAGCTCCTTCAAAAACTGTGTGTGAGTGTACCTAGAAGAATGTATGCTGTTTTGAAGGCAGGGAAAAAATAATTTACTTTGCATTTTGTTAATTGATAAAAATAAACTATTAACACTTCTATTTTTTAAATCTTTCTTACTTTTCAGCATTTTTTCCACACCTGCCTAAAACTTTTACACAGTACTGTACATGTATGTATTATGGGGGTTATTCAGGTTTGTTAGCAAAACAGAAAAGCAAGCAACTGGGCAAAACCATCTTGCATGTAGGTGGTGCAGATGTAACATGTGCAGAAATGTATATTTGGGTGGGTTATATTGTTTCTGTGTCGGGTAAATACTGGTTATTTTTGCTTTATTTTTACACTGCAAATTAGATTTCAGTTTGCACACACCCAGTGACGTAAGTCCCAGAGGCAATGGAGATGCCTGCCTCCAGGCTCCAAGCCTGGAAGGGGTACCTGCATATACAGCAGCACCTGTATTGTTTACAGCGGAATCAAAGCGTGACCGCTGCTCTTCCAATGGACCTCTGTGACACACCTGCTGCTGCTGCAAAGTTAATCTGCTGTGTCCCAGGAGCTCTGCTAACATCTGCAATAGGGGAAAGGATGGCCCCTCCTTGTACTGCTCGGGATCCGGTCTGAAGATCGACAGTGTCTAGGTCGACAATGTTTAGGTCGACCACTATAGGTCGACAGTCACTAGGTTGACATGGATGGAAGGTCGACAGGGTTTCTAGGTCGACATGTGCTAGGTCGACAGGTCTAAAGGTCGACATGAGTTTTTCACATTTTTTTTCTTTTTTTTAATTTTTTCATACTTAACGATCCACGTGGACTAGGATTGGAACGGTAAAGTGTGCCGTGCGAAGCGGTAGCGGAGCGAAGGCACCATGCCCGAAGCATGGCGAGCGAAGCGAGCCATGCGAGGGGACGCGGTGCACTAATTTGGGATCCCGGTCACTCTACGAAGAAAACGACACACACAAAAAAAAATCCTCATGTCGACCTTTAGACCTGTCGACCTAGCACATGTCGACCTAGAAACCCTGTCGACCTTCCATCCATGTCGACCTAGTGACTGTCGACCTATAGTGGTTGACCTAAACATTGTCGACCTAGACACTGTCGATTTGGTGAACCACACCCGTACTGCTCAGTCTGCGCTGCAGCAAGGGATGGTGCATCTGCCGCTGGACTGTGAGATGGGACCCACTGGTGAACGCTGATTCTGTGTGCTGCAGACGGCTGAATCTCATGAGTCTGACTCTGACCCACCAGCCGTTGTGACACAGTGTAGCTGGAGACCTGCCAATTCACTGTGGGCCCTAGTCCCTGTAGATCAGCTGAGAGTGCTATCTATATAATTAAGTGAGCATGTGTGTTTATACACACACACACACACACACACACACACCATATTTGTCATACACACACCATATTTGTTTTTCCGTTTTTTTTTTTTTTTTAAGGGTGGTCACTAAACTTCAACTTGCCTCCAGGCGACTGGGATTATTTTACGCCCCTGCACACAGCCCCGCACACACCCCACCCAAATCTAACTCTCTCTGCACATGTTACAGCTGCCCCTCCTGCAGTGCAACATGGTTTTGCCCAGTTGCTGCTTTTTTTGTGTGCTAAAAACCTGAATAAAGCCCTATATGTCATATACAGTATTTCTGATATCTATGTAGGCTTATATATTTACAGTATCTAATTGTTTTTGTTGTAAATGTAATGTTGTCAGTATAACTGCCTACTAATGCTAGATTTTCTAATGTGTATATAAATATATATACATTCCTCCCAACTTTTTGTTGATGAGATCCGGGACTCAATTGCACGGCGAAGCCACATCCGTCCAAAAAGGCGCACGCGTTGACAGAAGGGTGGTGGCCTAACTAAAATGGGTGTGGCTTCACTTAACGGGGTGTGGCATTGCAGGAAAAGTCTACCTTATACCCCAGTTTTGCAACCTGTACGCCGAGACATTGACCACCAGAGGAAAAATAAATAAGCCTGATTCATGCCCCTAACATTATTTGTCATTTTTCCTCCTTATAGTAATGCCCCTTACACATTATGGCACACACTGCAAAGACTCTTAAACATTATACCACACACCATAATGCCCATTACACAATATGGCACACACTGTAATGCCCCTGACACATTATGCCACACACCATAATACCCCTGACACATTATGCCACATACCGCAATGCCCGTTCTAAATGATGTTACACACTGCAATACCCCTGAGACATTATACCACAATGCCCATGATATAGTATACCACACATCGTAATGCCTGTGACACATTACACCACACACTGTCTTGCCTGTGACACATTATGACACACACTACAATGCTCATTATACATTATGCCACACACTGCAATGCCCCTGAGACATTATACCACATACCACAATGCCCGTGATATAGTATACCACACACCGTAATGCCTGTGACACATTATGACACACACCGCAATGTCCATGATACATTATGCCACACACCGCAATGCCCATTACACATTAAGCCCTACAGTAATGCTTCAAATTACTTTTAAATGACCTGCTCATTTTCAGGGGTTTCATGCTCTTGGTTCCATGCACAGTGCTAGGGGTTTTCATGCTCAGGGTGTCAAGCTCGTTGCCAGGGGTTTCATGCGCTGGGTGTTGTGCTTGTTGTATGTGTGACTGACTGACTGAAAGTCACATGATGTCATACTGTCACATACAAACAGTATGGAGCTCTACGCGGCCGGCGACTGCATATTACACACAGACTGACAAAGAGTGAGAGTCAGTCTGTGTTGTTTAGCAAAAATGTTAATCAGTTTGAATTGTATTGGGCACTCCCCTTTAGACTAAATCCAAACCAATATTCACAATTGAATATGTGCAAGATAATCAATCAATTAAAGGTACTTGTATACATCCCTGTAATAATCTTTCAATCAGGCATGAAAAATCCTCTTTGAATTCTTCACAGAAGGGAGTATCTTCTTATCAGGATATTATTCAATAAAAAACATGTAGTAAAAAAGCACATGCGTCACAAATAGGTCTTATTGCTAAATCATGCAGGTGCAATTACCTGCTTAATTCAGAAATGAGACCTATTTGTGATGCATGTTCTTTTTTACTACATGTTTTTTATTGAATGATATCCTGATAAGAAGATACTCCCTTCTGTGAAGAATTCAAAGAGGATTTTACGTGCCTGATTGAAAGATTAATACAGGGATGTATACAAGTACCTTTAATTGAAGGATTATCTTGTGTCAGGTCTGTAGTTTTGTCTGTCCCCGGTGGGGGCACTAGTGGGTCAGTGTAGGTGTGGTAGATGAAACGAGGAGGCTGAAGAAAAGTCCTGCGCATGTGCGCCTGATATTTATTAACACACAGGGTTATTACAGCAACTGAACAACTGGTCAACTGATGATTTAAAACAAATGATGATTGACTTGGAAGTCAGCAACAGCAGGAATGATGTATGAATGATAAATCGGTACAACTGATGACAGGAATAATGAATAATAACTGAGTCCAATGAAATGAGTATTCAAAAGTCACAGATAACAAATGAGTAATGATGATGAACTTGAAGGTTGATATAAACGGCAATGGTAATGATGAAATCAGAGGAATGCAAACAAAACTCTGGTGTATAATGAATAGCAATAGAAAGCACACAGTCTCTGTAGAAGCACATGTTAATTAACCACTTGCCTGGCATGGTCGCATCAGATGCGACCATGCCTGCAAGTGCTCTATCTGACCTGGTCACACGGGATGCGACCAGTCAGATAGAGACTGTTAGCAGCGGCAGGGAAGATAAACTTCCCTCCGCTGCTGCTGTCAGAGGGACCAGAAGGTCCCTCTGCCTCCCTGCACTCTCCCCCTGTGTCTGTCGTGCTGCCGATCACTGCTGATCAGTCAGCACGGCAGGATCCCCCACTCCAGCGGCTGCAGACAATGGCAGCCGCTGGGGAGAGTAAATGAACCCTCCCAAGCCACGCCCATACCTGCAGGCTGTCCCGGCTTTCAAAATGAAAGCCGCAATAGTCGCAATGTTCCCGATGTTACGATGGTCGCGATGTTCCCGATCGATGTTTCGATGTTTGGAAAATATTTACAAAAAAAATATTTTTTCCTTTTTTTTAACTAAAATCATTTGAGATAGGGTTAAAGTCATGTTCTTCACCTAATTCACTCATAAAAAAAACCTGACAATTCCGTAGCGGTTTTCTGCTAAATAAATCGTCAGTTAAGTGGTTAAGCCAGTGTTTTCCAAACTTTTTTGAACCACGGCGCCCTAGAATATCAGAATTTTTTTCATGGCACCCCTAGGCCAAAAATTTCTTATTGAGAAATTTAGAAAGAAATATTACATTAAGTAGATCGTGTTTATATGTCATCCTTAGGGTCAGTTGTGTGGTGAGGGACAAGATTTGCTTCTGTTTGGCCACATATTTTATGACTGGCAGCCACCAACACTGGTTTTGCCTGTTATATTGACCATGAATAATTTGAATTGGTCCTGGACCACCAACCCAGGGCACCCCTGCAAGTGTCCCGAGGCACCCCAGGGAGCCACAGCACACAGTTTGAGAACCTCTGGGTTAAGCCAAGCAAGGCCCAAGCAGGAGACAGCTCTAACACAGCAAGTTGTCTTATTAAGTGCTGAATGCAATGCACAATGCTGAATGCTGGTAATAGATGCACAGGCTGAGTAATGAAGAAACACGTGGAGAAAGTCTCTTACTGCAAGTTGTTAGTGGCTGACTGTAGCTGGAGTTCGTAGTAAGCTGGAAGACTGAAGAGTGAAGATCAAATGACGGAGTGACAACAAGGAAACCACTGGAAACAGGAACACAGGAACCAGGAAAACTTGTTCACGGAATGTGACTCATTGTCCGAGGCGATGAGACTGAGCCATGGACTGGAACTTATACCCCTTGCTCTGCGGTGATTGGTTGCTGGGCTCTGTGTGCAAACACACTGCAGGATTGGATGTCCAGGTCAGCTGAGTGCAGGTCTCATGGCAGCGCCCATGCTGAACAGACGCCGGCACACAGCGGGGCACACACTGGATGCTGTTCAGGGGTACTTAGCGACACTTAACATGACACTTGCGGACAGTGCATTCACACAGCCGTGACTGGTGCCGTGACCTCTGGAGGCCTGCACACCAGCGCGCTGGTAAGTGAGATGCAGCTGAACGCCGATTCCTGACATCTTGCACATATTCAGTGCCCCCTGACAGTCTCTGCACCGTCTCTAACTCACCAAGCACGGTAGCAGCGGGCCGACGGCAATGTCTTCCCGGGCGGCTGGCGGGAGTCGTGGGACCGGACTGTGCCACAGCTCACCCTGCCCTGACAGCCTGCCCTGCGCTTGGTCTTTCACTCACCAAGCGCAGCGGCGACAATGTCCTCCCAGGCAGCGGGAGTCGCAGGACCGGACTGCGCCGCAGCTCACCCTGCCCTGACAGCCTCCGCTCCATCTCTCACTTACCAAGAGTGGCAACGGCGGCAATGTCATCCTGGGCAGCGGGGCCAGATTGCTGGAGTTGTGGCACCCTGCACAAACAGCCTCCATCTGTCCTCTCTCGGTCTCCGCGCTGTGCCACGTGCCGGGGGTGTACCCACCCTCCCTTACATATATACATAAGATGCAACTCACCAGAAGCTCCACCCTCAACTCAGTCTAATTGAGGACCTCATACTAGGATGAAACGCGTTTGGACAGGGACTTGATGCTCACCCCTTGGACTTCCCATTTGCAGACAGATAAGCTGTTTTTAATATTCAATCTTGTACGTTTGTTACCTGCATTTATGGACAGATAATCTGCCTATATATTCTTTTAAATTTGGACTTTCCACATGCGGACAGATAAACTGGCTATATTTCTTAATCTTGTACGCGTGTTACCTACACTTACGAACAGACAAGCTGCTATTTATATTTTTTATTTGTATTTATTTGTCACCTGCATGTGTGGCAGGATTGTGCCTAATAAATTGTTACTGTTTTTAATTTATTTTGCTCTCTTATCAAAAATTGGAACCAGCATAGTTCCTAACTCTTAACCTTCTGTAATAATTCAAAAACAGTACACACTATCAGGGGTGTATCTTCCTATTGGCCAGGATGGCACTCGCCAGGGGCGCCAGCCGAGGAGGGGCGCCGTCCAGAGGTGCCACCCACGGGCAGTAGGTAGATTCACTTTTAGAGGTACCAGCTATCCCACCCCCCCCGTGTAGTTCCTCACCAGCAGGGATGCCCAGTAATGATCACAGCAGGCAGCAGCGGCTGCTGGGAGGTGTAGTTTATGTAGAGTTTCTTGTCTGTATTGTGGTGCAGTGCTGGACCCCAGCGCCAATTACAGTTTCCGCTGCTGCATTCTTTGATCATTAATGGGCATCCCTGCTGTTAAGGAACTACACGGGGGTGGGGAGATAGCTATTGCCTCTAAAAGTGAATCTACCTAAAAGTGCTGCCTTTAATAGTAAAATCAACATGGGGCATATGTGTATCTGGCACTGTGGGGGCATTTGAGTGTCCGGCACTGTGGGGGCATACGAGTGTCTGGAACTGTAGGGGCTTACAAGTGTCTGGCTCGGTGGAGGCATGTGTATCTGGCACTGTGGGGGCATGTGTGTATCTGGCACTATACTCGGAGGCATTATGTGTATCTGGCACTGCACTACTGGGGTCATTATGTGTAACTGGCACTATACTGGGGACACTATGTGTACTGAGAACTACTGTGGGTATTGTGTGTAAGGCTGCTAATTGTGTGTGTGCGCATGTGTAGGGGGTGTGATTATATATTTATAGTTTGATATCATAATATAAAATTGTGAGGCCACGCCACGCCCACTTTCCCCTTCCTATATATACTACTGTGTGGCATAATGTGTATAAGGGGTACTACTGTGCAGCATAACGTGAATAATGTACATTACTGTGCTGTGTAATGTGAGTAAGGCACACTACTGTGGTGTAATTTGAATTTGGGTACTATTGAGTGGCCATGCCCCTTTTTGGCACACGTGCCTTCCCTATTTCAAATATGGGGGGGGGAGGGCACCAGTCCATTACTTTGCCAGGGGCGCTCGGACACCTAAATACACCCCTGCACACTATGTTGCTTTTATCTCTTTTTTACATGTCCTGCTTCTAAGAGTCATCAGCCTGAAAGCTTTTCAAGCTAAGTTGTTGCATATTATTTTATTTATCACTATACCTGAGCCCACAGGTTTTTTTCAAATTCTACATATATATATTTAAATATTTCCTTTTTTATTTAAGTTCCAAAACAGTTTTACAAGTGTCACCCCTCTCGCACAGATCATTTGCTGTCGCACAGGGGAAGGGTCATTCCGAGTTGATCGCTCACTAGCTATTTTTGCAGAGCAGCAATCAGATAGTCGCCGCCTATGGGGGAGTGTATTTTTGCTTTGCAAGTGTGTGAACGCTTGTGCAGCCGAGCAGTACAAAAATGTTTTGTGCAGTTTCTGAGTAGGTCTGAACTTACTCAGCCGCTGCGATCACTTCAGCCTGTCCGGTCCCGGAATTGACGTCAGACACCCGCCCTGCAAACGCTTGGACACGCCTGTGTTTTTCCAACCACTCACTGAAAACGGTCAGTTGACACCCACAAATGACTTCTTTCTGTCAATCTCCTTGCGATCGGCTGTACAATGGATTCTTTGTTAAATCCATCGCCAAGCACCGATCCGCTTTGCACCCGTATGACGTGCCTGCGCATTGGGGTGCATACGCATGCGCAGTTTTGCAGAGTTTTGATCTGATCGCGGCGCTGCAAAAATTAGCTAGCGTACGATCAAGTCGGAATGATCCCCAGTGTTCGTAGAAGATGTGATTTCACGTGCATAGTGAAAATGCTTAGTTTGAAAGTAGAGCAACATGTTAACTTCATGTGCATTTGTTATTAATATATATATTCTGGTGGAAAGGTTGGAAAAAATTGATTTGATTTAGATTTCTCTTCTGTTCATTTACTTTGCATTTTGTTAATTGATAAAAATAAACTATTAACACTTCTATTTTTTAAATCTTTCTAACTTTGCAGCATTTTTCCACACCTGCCTAAAACTTTTACACAGTACTGTACATGTATGTATTATGGGGGTTATTCAGGCTTAATAGCGAAACAAAAAAGCAAGCAACTGGGCAAAACCATCTTGCACTGCAGGTAGGGCAGATATAACAGATATAACATGTACAGAGAGATTCATATTTGGGTGGGTTATATTGTTTCTGTGCAGGGTAAATACTGGCTTCCTCATTTTTACACAGCTCCAAGCCTGAAAGGGGTACCTGCATATACAGCAGCACCTGTATTGTTCACAGCGGAGTTGAAACGTGACCGCTGCTCTTCCAATGGACCTCTGTGACACACCTGCTGCTGCTGCAAAGTTAATCTGCTGTGTCCCAGGAGCTCTGCTAACATCTGCAATAGGGGACAGGATGGCCCCCTCCTTGTACTACTCAGCCTGTGCTGCAGCAAGGGATGGTGCATCTGCCGCTGGACTGTGAGATGGGACCCACTGGTGAACGCTGATTCTGTGTGCTGCAGACGGCTGAATCTCATGAGTCTGACCCTATCCCACCAGCCGTTGTCACACAGTGTAGCTGGAGACCTGCCAATTCACTGTGGGCCCTAGTCCCTGTAGATCAGCTGAGAGTGCTGTCTATATAATTAAGTGAGCATGTGTGTTTATACACACACACACACACACACACACACCATATTTGTTTTCCCTTTTTGTTTTTTTAATGGTGGTCACCAAATTTCAACTTGCCTCCAGTCGACTGGAATTAGTTTACGCCCCTGCACACAGCCCCGCACATACCCCACCCAAATCTAACTCTCTCTGCACATGTTACAGCTGCCCCTCCTGCAGTGCAACATGGTTTTGCCCAGTTGCTGCTTTTTTGGTTTGCTAACAAACCTGAATAAAGCCCTATATGTCATATACAGTATTTCTGATATCTATGTAGGCTTATGTATTTACAGTATCTAATTGTTTTTGCTGTAAATGTAATGTTGTCAATATAACTAGCTACTAATGCTAGATTTTCTAATGTGTATATAAATATATATATACATTCCTCCCAACTTTTTGGAGATGAGATCCGGGAATCAATTTGCGCGGCGAAGCCACGTCCATCCAAAAAGGGGCATTGCCTCGGGAAAAGGGAGCGTGAATTCTGAGCTATGCCGGGACCACCTGCCACGTCTTCCATTTTCATCACAAGGGATTCATGGCTAGCGCTCTGTGAGCTGATTGCATGCCCTCTGTCTCCAGTGAATAGACACTGTACGCATGCACACAGCATCTACTCACCGCTCAGAGCCGGCCATAGGCATAGGCAAACTAGGCAATTGCCTAGGGCATTTGGTATGCCTAGGGGCATCAGTAGCTTCTGCTGATTCAAATGATATGTGACATGCCTATATTCTGTGTGTAGCATTTCATATGCAGATACAGCCACAGTCTCACACAGTATATAGGCATGCTGTATATCATTTTAATCAGCAGAAGCAGCTTGTGCATCCTAGGCACATAGTAATGCAAATAAGATGCATTTTCATAAAAAAGGTGCCCGACATTAGCATTGAGGCAAGATGTATGAGGACACATCTGTATCCAAGCAGAGGCAGAGGTCACAGTGTTAGCTGCAGTGTGAGTGCTGTGTGCATGTGAGTTGGTTGGTTGTGCAGTAGTGTTTGGAATATGTGTAAGGAGCATTATGTGTGTCATGTAAAAATGCATTAATAATGTGCAACATATGTGTAACAGGGTACTACTGTGTGTCATTATGTGTATAGGAGCACTAATAATGTTCAGCAAATGTGTAGGGGGCACAATGTGTGTCATTATGTGTATAAGGGCATTAATAATGTGCAGCATATGTGTAAGGGACATTATGTGTATAAGGGCATTAATAAAGGTTGTCATAATGTGTAATGCGCATTATGTTTATAAGGACATTAATAATGTGTCTCATATGTGTAAGGGGCATTACGGTGTGGAAATATGTGTATAAATGCATTACTAATGTGTGGCATTATGTGCATAAGGTGCTCTACTATGTGGCATTGCGTATAGAAAGGGCACTGCTGTGTCGTCTAATGTGAATAAAGAGCAATAGGGTGTGGTGTAATGTGAATAAGTAGCAATTCAGTGTGATATAATGTGAATAAGGGGCTCTACTGTGAGGAGTAACATTTATAAGGTAAAGTGATACTACTGTGGGATGTAATATGAATTATGGACACTATCACATGATCAAATGTGAATTAAGTTGCAGTACTGTGTGGTGTAATTTGAATTGGGGGTACTGTTGTGTGGCCTTGCCCCATGCCAGCAAAAACACACCCCTTTTTGGGCTGTGCACCAAATGTGTGAACTGTTCCTATTTAAAATATAGGGGATACAAACACCGAAATAAGGACTGCTATGGGTGAGGGGTGATGGTGCTGGGAAAGAGGTGCAAGGTCAGAGCCGGAACCAGGGGTGGTGCTGGGGGGCACCAGCCAAAATCTTGCCTAGGGCATCATATTGGTTAGTGCCGGCTCTGTCACCGCTACTCTGCTAAACAGAGCAGTGAGTGCAGTAACCTCCCATCTGCCTCCCCCCCCCCCCCCATGCGGGACACTGCAGCCCGCAAGTGGAACAGCGTCACAGCCCAAAAAAAAGGGGGAATGTCCCATGAAAATTGGGACAGTTGGGAGGTACTGTATGTATGTGTGTGTGTATATATATATATATATATATATACACTGTTTAAAAAAAATAAAGGGAACACTAAAATAACACATCCTAGATCTGAATGAATGAAATATTCTTATTAAATACTTTATTCTTTACATAGTTGAATGTGCTGACAACAAAATCACACAAAAATAATCAATGGAAATCAAGTTTATTAACCCATGGAGGTCTGGATTTGGAGTCACCCTCAAAATTAAAGTGGAAAAACACACTACAGGCTGATCCAACTTTGATGAAATGTCCTTAAAACAAGTCAAAATGAGGCTCAGTAGTGTGTGTGGCCTCCACGTGCCTGTATGACCTCCCTACAACCCACACAAGTGGCTCAGGTAGTGCAGCTCATCCAGGATGGCACATCAATGCGAACTGTGGCAAGAAGGTTTGCTGTGTCTGTCAGCGTAGTGTCCAGAGCATGGAGGCGCTACCAGGAGACAGGCCAGTACATCAGGAGATGTGGAAGAGGCCGTAGGAGGGCAACAACCCAGCAGCAGAAACGCTACCTTCGCCTTTGTGCAAGGAGGAACAGGAGGAGCACTGCCAGAGCCCTGCAAAATGACCTCCAGCAAGCTACAAATGTGCATGTGTCTACTAAAATGATCAGAAACAGACTCCATGAAGGTGGTATGAGGGCCCGACGCCCACAGGTGGGGGTTGTGCTTACAGCCCAACACCGTGCAGGACGTTTGGCATTTGCCAGAGAACACCATGATTGGCAAATTCGCC
The DNA here is from genome assembly GCF_028390025.1 of Pseudophryne corroboree. Lineage (NCBI taxonomy): Eukaryota > Metazoa > Chordata > Amphibia > Anura > Myobatrachidae > Pseudophryne > Pseudophryne corroboree. Next base: position 258,451,956 of record NC_086453.1, read on the forward strand.
ACTGGTGCCCTGTGCTCTTCACAGATGAAAGCAGGTTCTCACTGAGCACATGTGACAGATGTGACAGAGTCTGTTGATGCCAAGGAGAATGTTATGCTGCCTGCAACATCCTCCAGCATGACCGGTATGGCAGTGGGTCAGTAATGGTGTGGGGTGGCATTTCTTTGGGGGGCTGCACAGCCTTCCATGTGCTTGCCAGAGGTAGCCTGACTGCCATTAGGTACAGAGATGAGATCCTCAGACCCCTAGTGAGACCATATGCTGGTGCGGTTGGCCCTGGGTTCCTCCTAATGCAAGACAATGCTAGACCTCATGTGGCTGGAGTGTGTCAGCAGTTCCTACAAGATGAAGGCATTGATGCTATGGACTGGCCCGCCCGTTCCACAGACCTGACTCCAATTGAGCACATCTGGGACATCATGTCTCGCTCCATCCACCAATGCCACGTTACAGCACAGACTGACCAGGAGTTGGCGGATGCTTTAGTCCAGGTCTGGGAGGAGATCCCTCAGGAGACCATATGCCACCTCATCAGGAGTATGCCCAGGCGTTGTAGGGAGGTCATACAGGCACGTGGAGGCCACAAACACTACTGGGCCTCACTTTGACTTGTTTTATGGACATTACATCAAAGTTGGATCAGCCTGTAGTGTGTTTTTCCACTTTAGTTTTGAGGGTGACTCCAAATCCAGACCTCCATGGGTTAATAAATTTGATTTTCATTGATAATTTTTGTGTGATTTTGTTGTCAGCACATTCAACTATGTAAAGAACAAAGTATTTAATAAGAATATTTCATTCATTCAGATCTAGGATGTGTTATTTTAGTGTTCCCTTTATTTTTTTGAGCAGTGTATATATATATATATATATATATTCAGTGTATATATATATATATATATATATACAGTATATGTAATAGAAGTATAGCGCCACATGTGAGAGTGCAAAGAAAACTGTTAAAAGTCTAATATTGACAGCTATGAACACTCCCTTATAGTCTATAGAGCATCAGCCACCCCCTAAAAAAGTTCAGCATTGGTAAGATGCTGTTTAGATTTAAGTTGGGATGTGGGGGAGTAGGGGTTCAGGCGACCAACGGTGTTAAATATATGTATCTAAAAAATATGGTATAATAATCACATAGAGGGAATAGTATTGCTTATCAAAATTTTTTTTTACAATAAATGTATTTTTAAGAAACGTGGAAATTAAAAAATATTTCACATATAAATACATACTTAATATTTTTTTTTAAAGAAACAACTATATGCAAAAAACTACAACGATAGTATATCAAGAATATATATATGGAGATAAAAACTTTAGGACGCTAGCATAAAAATATAAGCTTTTCTTAGTAAGGAGGGTCACAGAGGAGTACCCAACGCGTTTTGTCAGTCCGACTTCATCAAGGGGTCTGCATAGTTAAAATGTTTAGTTTGAAAGTAGAGCAACATGTCAACTTCATGCGCATTTGTTAATTAATATATATATATATATATATATATATATATACATACTTAGGCTTCACACTATAAACTATTGAGACAAGCGGTACTTACTGTACCTGTACCATGGACATTGAAGTTTTCTTTTCTTCTTCATTGTCCATAGTCTCCACAGGGAAGACATTGGGGGTGTAGGTGGGTAGATAGGACTGGGCACCAAACAGTTAGGCTTTTGATCTCCCAGGATGCTCCTGTCCTTCCCCCCTATACCCTGCCCCTAGCTCAGAATATCCAGTTTCATTTTGGTTTCTGGCAGGAGCTGGATGCACCTTTAACAGTGGGGCTGCTTTTGAGTTATACTTCCTTAGATCAAGCAGTGCTATGCTGTCCTAAGGATGCCAGCACTGCTGCTCCATCATCTCCCTGATAGCGCTGCAACACCAGTGAGTGGACTGGTGATTCCGGTGTGCACCAGGAGCTCTGCTGGCTGGCTCTCTGGGGCTCTCAGCCGTAGAACGGGGGTACAGGTAAGGTGGGTCCCTGCTTGTGGTGACTTGCATCTTTTTACGCAGTCTCACCTTTGGTCATGGAGAAAGACCGGAGGTACTGATGTGGGCCCCCGTTTGTATGGGACCTCAGTGATCCACCAGGGCAACAATTTACTGGTGCTGTTTTTTTGCTAGAGGCCAGTGGCCCCCGGGGGTTATTGTCAGCATAGAGGAGGTCAGCTCTCCCCCAGGGGCCCCTCCCCCAGCTCAAGGCATGATTCCACAGTGGCTTCCCGCATCTTCAACCTTCTCCCCCTCAGTGATGCTCAGCGGCCATTTTTATTATTCAGAGCTGAAGCTGCAGGTTTCCGGGAATGTTGGGTCCAGTCAGGGTGGATTTAGGGGTCATCACGCCATCACACCCCTAGGAACAACAGTAATGGCTGTCCCCCCTGCCTAATTTTATTATTTTCACTGATTGGTTATAAGCTCTCATATGATGATTGGCAAATTTAATATAACAATACAAAAGCCATGAATGATGATATTTTTTTTAAAAATGAGTATGAATATTTACTAAGTATGAGAGTCTTACCTTTTTACACTCCACTCAAGAACCCGTATGGTACAGTGAAGTGGAAATATTTTGCAGGTACTGGTAAATTTTGGCCTGACAGTACTAAAACAAACATCTAAGTGCCGCCCCTACCACAATTGCCGCCCATAGGCACATGCCTAATGGGAAATTCACTACTGGGTCCAGTCTGCTTGTATACCACTCCCAAAATCCAGGATATACATGGCTAAATCCTAGCAGGCACTGCGGTCTGAGTAGTTGATTTCAGTGCACATTGCGGTTGTATATTTATAGCTGCATTGTTAGTGACTTGTGCTAGCTCTGCTGTCGGTGTCAGCTTTTACCTATCCATTCTATTTCTGTAACCCTAAGATACAGGTGTATAGTGGTTCACTGTACTTCACATTTACAAGTATTTGTGAAGGCTGTCACATTGCTATACCTGCTACACAATTATAATTGTGTTATAGTGTGCTATGCTGTTAATGCTGCTATGTCTACTAAAGGCAAAGGTAACAAGGCGGCTGCTGCTCCTCTGCTGGTCTTATGCAAGTCCTGTTCAGCTGGATTATCCCCTCAGGACATTGCACAAGATGGTCCGTGTCATCTTGCTATATCCCACCTAACCAGCCTGCCGCAACGGCCTCTGTTCAGGACCACCCATGGGTGTCTTCATTTTCAAAGGTTTTGGCACAGATAGTGAACCGCTTAGCAGCTCCTGCTTTACCTCCCCCTATGGGGTTTCCTACAGTAGTTACAACCTTTTTTACCAGTCCCTTCTATGCCTCCTCCCTTGGTAGATAATCTCTCTCACTCAGTCCAGAATCTGGCTCAAACATATATCCCTTTTCAGCAGCTGCTACAGGGTGACAGACCTTTAGCCACCAAAGCACATAGGTGCACAGTACCTTCCTTTCAGTCTATACAGTTTTCAGATTCTGACGTATCTTCCAGAGTCCCCCTCAGCGGAGAAGGAGCGTCATTCTACAGTGGATATACCTGCGCTAGTGCAGGCAGTCAAATCTATTTTACAGATAGAAGAGGAGTACGCCTTCTAAACAAAAAGCCCTCTTTTCAAACACCAGAAGGTTGTAAAAGCAGAATTTCCTCAGTCAGATCAGCTTACTGACCTAATGCATGAAGCATGGAGCACCCCTAAGTTTCAGATACCAAATTGCCTGGCTTCTTTCCCATGTGGCATGCCTGGTTAAAAAGCTCTCCTTTGCCTATATCATCAGCATCTTCCCTGAAGGAGACTATGAATAGGAAGATTGAAGCTTGTCTTAAATCTGTCTATTCTCTTACAGGAGCTATTACATGACCGGCTATGGCTGCTGACTGGAGGGCTAAGGTCATTGAAAGCTGGGTAGAGGCTCTAGAGGAAATCATTCCTTCTATTGTTACGAGGGAACAGCTGTCCCATATCTTGCCTATTAAGGAAGCAGCCTCCTACTTAGGTGAAGTGGCTTTGGATACTGGTCTCCTAGAATCCAAGGCGTCCGCTACTGCAGTGGTAGCCTACCGAGTCATCTGGGTATGCACTTGGAAAGCTGACACGAACTCCAAGAAGGCCATTAAATCACTCCTTTAACTGGGGAGATCCTGTTTGGCGCAGAGTTGCACAAAATAGTGGCTACTCTGGCAGCCTCCAAAACTGCTTTCCTGCCCTCAGGATCTGCCCCAAAGCCTCAGACATCTTCCTTTTTTGGTCCTTTCATCTCCAAGGTAAAGCTAAAGGACAGTCCTTTCCTTGGTAGTCGACTTCCACAAAAGCCTCCAAGCCCTGACGGGAAGGGACTACTCCTGCGGTATCTCAGGGTGGGAGGCCAACTTCTTCAGTTTACACAGTCCTGGCGTCAGACCACCACAGATGCCTGGGTGCAAGAAGTGGTCTCTCACTGGTATGCTTTCTGATTCCTGAGATGCCCACCCCCCACCAGTTATTTTGTACAGGCCCTCCAATAGACCCGAGCAAAGCCCTGGCCCCCCAGAAGGCCATTCAGTCACTGTTGCACTCAGGGGTGGTAATCCCTGCCCATTCGGCATAGCGAGGGAGGGGTTTTAACTCTACATTTTTCTTGGTACAGAAACCCAATGGTGTTACACCTGAGGGATGATGCTGACCTGGGGAAGCCTCAGGCATAGGGGCTGACGTGTACTTGAATTGGGGAGGTAATATAGGATTCTTGGACATGCAGGGAACCTTAGCACTGATGCCCGAAGGCATGACCATGACAACGGAGTAAAAGATAAAGCTTGTTTATTAAACACACAGTTCATAAACGCCTTGGCTCAACAGTAGGATGTGCAGACACAGATGGCAGTACAGTTCCTTAGGCGCAATGGTAATAATATACTGTGGCAATGCAGACAGGATACGCAAAGTCTCTTTAAGACCCGGAGATAATAAGTTTGTTAGCCACAGATAACCACTGTAGTAGGGAATGAGCAGGTACTGGCCAGCAGATGACACTCTGGAAGCTGGAGATGGTATTGATGCACAGGAGTTGAGATGAACACAGAAGAACTTCCAGAAATGCTGGACGGAACCGGACCATGTGATAAGGTGCAGTGGAACTCACCGATGTTGAGAGAGTCCGATGGTGAGAGCACCGATAGTGAACTGTGGATCAATGCAGGAACACCAATGGTGTTGGGAGCGATGCTGGAACACCGCAGAGAGGTGAAGGTAATACTGGAACACTGCTGGGAGCTGGTAGCGATACTGGAACACCGCTGGAAGCTGGAAGCGATACTGGAACACTGCTGGAAGCCGGTGAGGAATCACTGCAGATCACGGAGAGAGATGTTGATATACCAATTAGAGCTGGGAGTGATACTGGAACACCGCTGGAAGCGATACTGGAACACCGCTGAAAGCTTGAAGTTGGTGATGATTCACTGCTGAACACTGAGAGAGATGTAGGAACACCAGTGGAGTCAGGCAGCACCGCAGGGTGGAAACTGGTGCAGGTCTCTAAGTGGAGCAAGGTCACAGGAGCTGGAATACCTGGAAACTGCAAGCAGGAACATCCACTGACAGGAGAGAAATCTAACAGTGGGATAGACAACCAAAGCACTGACGATTAGGCAGCCTTGATGCAGGCTGTTTATACCAGCTGGGAAGCAGGTATTGGCTAAACAATCAGGGAGAGTCCAGAGTGCAGCAGATAGGCTATGGAGAAACTTGTGATGAGGCCAAACATGGCTGCACCCATGTTTGGTTCTGGAGGGAAAGTCTGTTTGTACTTAGCATGTGGAAACCTGTAGTAATGGCGGCAGAGGTCGCAGAGCACAGGAGACGCCATCTATGGAAACAGGTGGAACATGCTGTGAGGTCACCATGACAGGGCTGTCGGGAGACTGAAGCGATGCTGAAGAGCACGCTGCACACAGACTGGTGGAATCCAGGCTTGGCGTGCACGGATAGTCACAGAAGGCACTTAGAAGGTAAAAACGTGTGACTGATTACCCGGATCGTACAAATGGTTCTCATCCACCTATCTTCAATCTCAAGTCACTAAACAAGTTTATCAGAGTGCCAAGGTTTCATATGGAAGCCTTTCGCTCCATTGTGCTGGCACTGGAGCCCAGGGACTTTATGGTGTCTCTGGACATTCACAATGCCTACCTCTATGTGCCTATAGCACCCTCTCGTCAACCATTTCTCCAGTTTGCTGTCCTCCAGCAACATTTCCAATTCCATGGACTACCTTTTGGTCTTTCTACAGCTCCTCGGGTCTTTATCAAAATCATGGCTGTTATGACGGTCCAGCTTCATCGTTAGGGGGTAAGAATACTTCCATTCCTAGATGACCTGCTGATTCTGGCACATTCTCTGGAGGTCATTCACCGCTATCTTCAGCTGATTATCACCTTCCTGCAAACACATGGCTGGCTCATCAACTGGAAAAAGTCTTCCCTGACTCCTTCCCAAAGGATGTTACATCTGGGAGCTCTCAATGATTCTCAGGTACCGAGAATTTTCCTGCCAACAGACAAAATTTCTGCACTGCAACAATGGATATGCAAGTTACTTCACAGTCACCGAATATCAATCCACTCAGCAAAGCAGGTCTTGGTGTCCATAGTCTCCACCTTTAACATGGTGGAGTATGCCCAATTCCTCGCCAGGCCCCTACAAAACCTGATCCTTTTCATATGAAATGGTCATCATCATCATTTGATCAGGTCCCAGACAATGTCCTTCTCCAGGTGGCTTCCAAAGTCCCACTTGGACAAGGGTCACCCCTTCTAAATTTTGGATTAGGTGCTGCTTACCACGGAAGTCAGTCTCCGTGGGTGAGGTGCAGTGACCAATCTGCTTTCCTTTCATGGCCATTGGACTTACACCAAGAGTTGCAAATCAACCTCCTTGAGCAATGAGTTGTCTATAAAGCACTCACTCTGGCCTGTCCTGGAGAATATCCAGTGCCAATCTAAGTCCAATCTGACAACGCCACTTTGGTGGCCTACTTCAATCATCAGGGAAGCCTTTGCAGTCTGTTGGCAATGAAGGAAGTGGCGCACATTTTCAGATGGGCCAAATGTCACCTCCTGACATCTCTGTGGTGTTCATTCCAGATATCCTCAACTGGGAGGTGGACTTCCTCAGTCATCACAGAAATCTTCCAGCTCCTGGTGGACAAATAGGGCCTACTGGACATAGATCTCATGATCTCAAAACACAACCACAAGGTTACTGTGTTTGGGTCCAGAACAAGAGATCCTGAAGCAGCCTTTGTGGACACCCTGGCAGTGAAGGGGATCTTCTGTCTGGCATACCTCCTCGCTCTAATTTCCCTCCTTCCCAGGGTTCTTCACAAGTTCAAACAAGAAGGAGGCACCCTCCTGTTGATAGCTTCTGCCTGGCCCAGATGCCATTGATTCACCGACCTACAGAGTCTCTCCATAGATGCTCCCTTTCCACTTCCTCTGCAACCAGACCTGTTACCTCAGCATCCCTGTCTGCTTGCCTGTCTTTAGTGGTGTGGCAGCTCTTGAGTCATTCCTCCTAAGGTTTCTCCTGCTCTGTAATTCAAACCATGGTCAGGGCATGGAAGCTTGCTTCAGCCTGTATTTATTACTATGTGTGGCACGCTTACTTCCAGTGAAGTGCTGCCAGAAGCTATGTCCCTCTGGTTCTCTGGATTTCCAGGATCCTTGCCTTTCTCCAAGCTGGATTGGATCTTAGCCTCTGCCTGGCTTCTCTGAAAGTGCATGCCCTGTCAGTTGGGTTCCAGTGAAGGATTGCTCCACTGCCTGTAGTTCGTACCTTCCTTCAGAGTGTCCTTCATATTCAACCTCCCTTTGTCCCTCCCGTGGCCCCATGCAATTTGTTGTTGGTTCTCCAGGCTCTAGAGGAGCCCTCATTTGAACCTCTGGACTCAGTAGACCTCAAATGCCTCAATGCAAAAATTATTTTTCTGCTGGTTATTGCCTCTGCCCAGAGAGTGTCGGATTCAGGGGAGCTCTCCTAATGCTCTCACTTTCTGATTGTTCATCCAGACAGGGCTATTCTCCAGACCTGGGCCATCTACCTGCCCAATGAAGAACTTGTAGTTCCGGCCTTCCAATCCCCAGACCTCTCAGCGGGAAAGGCCTCCTTGGACGTGGTCTGTACTCTTCTGATTTACATGGATTCGACCAACTCCATAAGGAAAATGGATTCCCTTTTTGTCCTCTATGGTGTCAGAAGGCTAGGTATTTGTGAACACGGAGACTCTTCTGATGGTCGGGAAGAAGAAGTAGTGCAGTGCCGGTACTGAGGGGACTGAATGTAAGTCTTACTTATACAGGAGCCTGGATGTAATTATAGAATACGACCTCTGGGAAATAGAAAACCCATCTGGTACTGGATCACTATGGACCGGGCTGGTTACCGATGAGATTGAGAACTGGCCTGGTTACCGGAGCACTGTGGAGCAGACTGGTTATCGGGGCAATAAGAACCGGGCTGGTTACTGGTGTGACTGTACTGGGCTGGTTACTGGAGCACTTTAGATCGGGCTGGTTACTGGAGCACTTTAGACCGGGCTGGTTACTGGTGTGCCTGTACCGGGCTGGTTACCGGAGCATTATGGACGGGTTACTGGTGAGACTGAGAACCGGGCTGGTTACCAGCTTGCCTGTACCAGGCTACTTACCGGCGTGCTTGTACCGGGCTGGTTACCAGAGCACTATGGACCAGGCTGTTTACCAGTGAAACTGCGAACCGGGCTGGTTACCAGCGTGCTTGAACCGGGTTGGTTGCTGGAGCAATAAGGACTGTGCTGGTTACCGGGGAGACTGAAAACCGGCCTGGTTACCGGTTTAATTGGCGGTGCACTGTAAACCGGGCTGGGTACCTATATAGTTGGTAATGCACTGTGAACCAGCTGGATACTGGTAAAACTGGTATTGCACAGTGAACCGGGCTGGCTACTGGTGAGTTCTGTGATCAGCCGGGTACTGGTATAACTAGAACAAGTCCTTCCTTTAGCTGAGACTGGAAACAGATGAGTGCCTGTACACGTAGCTGGGGAGCGACGATACTCAGGTGCCGTGGCTTTGCCCAGAATCTGTTTTATACCTCCCGCCCTGCTCCTGTTGGTGGAGGGATTCACATGCACAGCGGCCCCTGTGATTGGCCACTGTGATTAGCTGACCATCGGGACGATGATGGTGTCCACAAACCGAGGCCTGTACGGACTCGCCGCCGAAGCCTGCAGACAGAAGACCCACCACCACAGCAGCCGCTGACTGCATGCTGACCCACAGAGAGGCGGCAGCCACCGCTTTGTGATAGTATCCTCTCCTCTTGGAGTGGCCACTGGACACTTCCTGGTTTCAGAGGATGCTTAGAATGAAATATCGATACCAGTCATGGGGCTTAAACATCTGTAGCATCCACCCAACTCCTCTTCTCCGGTCCATAACCTTTCCATTCCACTAAATATTGTAGATTTTTGCAGTAGTACAGAGAATCCAGAACTCTGTTCTCAATCTGTTTGATCTAGAATTCTGTTCCTGTTTCAGTTTTGAGTGGTGCAGTTCTTTGAGAATCTGGATGAAATCGATTCAGGATGAGAGGACGAGGAAAGGAGATGTGGAAAGAGTTCGGAATCCAAAAATGAGAAGGCAAGCTTAATTTGTAAACAACAGGATTTAAAAGACGTAGAACTGGAAAGGTACCAATGAACCTTGGAGCAAATTTCATGGAAGGTACCTTGAGAATGAGGTTGCGAGTAGAAAACCATACTCTATCTCCAACCTTGAACATGGGAACTGAGCAACGTTTCCTGTCTGCATATTTATACTTAACTGAGATCTTCTTTAGACTTGAATAAACCTTGTTCCAGATATGACTGAAATGCTGCAGAGCAGAGGTAGCCACAGGTACATCTGTCAATGGTGAAGACAGAAACTCCAGAACACGTGGATGAAATCCATAATTGATCAGGAATTGAGTTTCACTGGTGGACATATGATACTGATAATTGTGCGCAAATTCTGCCCAGTGCAAAAGCTCTATCTAGTTGTCCTGAGAAGGTGAAAGATATATCCAGATGAAAGTCTCAAGATCCTAGTTGACTCTCTCGGTTTCACCATTAGTTTGTGGATGATAGGCAGACAAGAATTTTAGTTTCATTTGCATAGCAGCACAAAGAGATCTTCAGAACCAAGCAGTAAACTGTACTCCACGGTCAGAAATTATTTCCTGTGGGAGACCATGCAGACAATAGCATTCATGGATGAATAATTGAACCAGCTTGGGTGCAGTGGGACGGCCTGTAAATGGAAGGAAATGCACCATTTTGGAGAAGCGATCATTAATTATCCAGATTGTATTATATCCCTTGAACACTATTAAGTCTGTGACACAGTCCATGGAAATGTGGTTCCATGGACGTCTGGGTATTGGCAAAGGACAGAGTAACCCAGCTGAAGGGAGACATGGAATTTTATGTTGGGTATATTGAGAACAAGAATTTACATAGTCATTTGCATCTTTCCTCATAGAGGGCAACCAATAGGATTTTTGCAGGAACTTGAAAATCTTTTGAACACTTTGAACGGAATTTAATATATAGCAGATTCTTGTGGTAAGTGAAAATTGTGATGGGATGATTTGCGTCCTCCAACAAATATCTCCACTCTTCTAGTGCTAATTTTTTTGCCAAGATCTCCTGATCACCAATAGTGTAGTTACGTACGGCTGAGGAAAATTTTCAGGAAAAATAACCACAGGGGTGAAACTTCTCATCGGCTGAGTACTGTGAAAGGACGGCTCCTACCCCCACTGAAGAGGCATCAACTTTGAGAATGAAAGAGCTCTCAAGGTTCGGCTGTTGTAGTGCTGGTGCTTCAATTGCCTTAGATGACCACTGGAATGAATTAGAATCCTTTTTGGTTAATGCAGTGATATGAGCCACCTAAGTGGAAAAGCCCTTGATGAACTTCCTGTAATAGTTGGCGTAGCCTAAAAATATTTGTACAGCTTTTAACAAAATAGGTTGAGCCCAATCTCGAATGGCCTTAACTTTCGCCAGATCCGTACTGAGTTCTGTGCCAGAAATAACATTACCAAGAAACAGGATTGTCGACACCTCGAAGGTGCATTTAGAAATGTTACCATAAAGATGGTTCTTGCACAGACGTTGCAGGACCTCCTTGACCTGCTGCTCAGCATCTATTCAGTGGAGACAGTGGGAGATGGGGCATGCCAGCAGCTCACAGAGTGCTGGGCATGCCCCTTCAGTGACAAAAATTGGGGCATGGCTCGCGGTCGATCACGGGCTCTCCCATGAAGCCAAGCCCACTTTTCCATACGCCACACCCATTTTGGGGCGTGAGGTACGCATGCGCAGATGTACCTCTCCATCGGTTTCAAATGTTGGGAGGTATGGTATATTTGCATGTAATGTATGTCTGTAGAGTATATGTTTGTACAGCATGTGTGTGTGTGTACAGTATATGTCTATCTATCTATCTATCTATCTATCTATCTATCTATCTATCTATCTAACCCCCCCTCCTGAAAAAGCCTACATTTGCCCCTGATAGGTATAACAGAGTTCTAATATTTATGCCTAATTGGGCTGATTACGAGTAGAGATAAAGCTAAAACAAGCAAGTACCTGTGCACATAGACAAACCATGTTGCTCACAAGGACTAAACATACAGTACTTTTATTTTTTATTTTGCATACAGGGTAAATACTGGATACTTTACATGTAGCCAACAAATGCTGGACAGCTTTATTTATATTAAATATATTTATTGATACACTGCAATTTAGATTTGAATTTGGACACACCCCTCTTAAATGTAATTCTCTGTAAATTTGCAACATGGGGGTCATTCTGACCCGATGGCACGCTGCAGTTTATCGCAGCGGTGCGATCGGGTCAGAACTGCGCATGCACGGGCGCTGCAGTGCGCCGGAGCATGCCAGACGGCCAAAGGCCGTCGGGCCGCTACGTTCGCCTCTGCCTGATTGACAGGCAGAGGCGGTCGCTGGTAGGGGGGGCGGAATGGCGGCATTTGGCCGCCATTTTGTGGGTGCAGTCTGGCTAACGCAGGTGTGGCCGGACCAAACGGGGGGTGGGTCACAGCGGCCGCGTGACGTCACACGCAGCCGCTGCGGGCTGGGGAGAGATGAGTAGCTCCCGGCCAGCACGCTAAAGCTGCGCTGGTCGGGAGCTACTCTTGAAGTGCAAAGGCATCGCTGCTGTGCGATGCCTTTGCCCTTCTGCAGGGGGGGGGGGCGGCACTGACATGCGGGCGGGATAGCCCTGTGCTGGGCGTCCCCCCACTTGTCAGTTTGAATGATCGTAGCTGTGCTAAATTTAGCACAGCTACGATCATCTCGGAATGACCCCCATAGTTGCTTACTTTATTGCTTTGCTCTGTACTCATGGGGGGGGGGTCATTCAGGTGCCGTTGGTTTAGCTATCACTGTTGCTCTATTGGAAGCAACAGTGATAGCGCTGTATGTAGATGCAGCAAGAGGCGCCTTTTACATGCAGGCACCTCCTGCTGCACTAGTGATCTGAGCTGCATCTTAGCACGCAGCATCGGACCAAACCACCCCACCATCGGGTGGCTTACGATTCCCATGGTACCACATAAGCTGCCCATCGCTGAGGCCAGGTAGTCTCTGTCCTACAGTGGAGATCCCTGACCTCTTCCCATCCTGAAAATGGCGGTAACATGCCTTCGTTTTCACAAACAGAGGCTGGCGCTGCCCACTCCCCGCCCCCAAAACAGCATCAGACTGTCAATCATAGACAGTCTGATGCCAGGCTAAGTCCTATGCAGCAGGACCCGGTCCTGTGCATGCGCAAAATTCTGAAAATCAGTACTTTGCGCTGATGGTTGCAGGAGCAACCTCACCTGAATGACCCCCACAAACCGGCCCAATTATTATTTTATTATGTTTTACTTGGAAGAAATATTTTAATCCATTTTGGCAACATGCTTAAAATACTTGTCTGACCAATGTGGGAATTGGTTATGTGGCCACTAACCTCATGTACCTACTAACAGTCCTCTGTATATTATATTTTGTAAGGCTGTGTAGAAGGAGACACATTGATTGATTTTGGCTCTGGACCGACCATCTACCAAGTGCTTACTGCTTGTGACGTCTTTAACAACATAATCCTCTCTGATTTTCTTGAAAAAAGCCGAGCTGAACTTCATAAATGGCTGAGGAAGGATCCTGATGCTTTAGATTGGACCCATATTATCAAACATGTGTGCGAGCTTGAAGGGAACAGGTATGCACAAGGTTTTCTCTTGAGTTGATCATAACTTCAAATTATTTTGTCTAAAAAAGTTCACTCTTCTTAGTAGGGCCGCCATCAGAAATTGTGGGATCCAGGACTGACAAAATAGGCCAGGACCCACAATGGGTGTGGTCTCACAGGAAAAGGCTACCTTACACCCCAGTTTTTGACCCTGCAGCAACAGACGCAGCCAACACAGAAAAAAAAATTCCACCATATTAAGCCCCACACAGTAATGCCCCTTGCACTCCCTGCACCATATTATGCCAGATACCGCAATGCCCATGATACATTATGCCCTACAGTAAAGCATCTAATTACTTTTAAATGACCTGCTTGTTGCCAGGGGTTTCATGCTCTTGGTGTCATGCTCATTGCCAGTGGTCTCATTTGCTGGGTGTCACGCTCATTGCCAGGGGTTTCATGCGCTGGGTGTCATGTACATTGCCAGGAGATTTATGCACTGGGTATCATGCTCATTGCCAGGGGTTTCATGCTCTGGGATCCATGCTCGTTGCCAAGGAATGTTCATTGCCAAGGGGAATGCTCATTGTAAAGAGGGCATACCCGCCAGTGCTGATATTCTGCTGCCCTTCTTCCATAGTACTCAGCTCTGGGAGCAAACCCCGAGTGGAGTACTATAGAAGAGGAAGGAGGGGGAGCCGATGGTATCACAAAGTGCTGCAGCGGGTGCCCCGTGGGGTCGTACGGCTTACCCGCCACTAGAAATGGCACTGCACACAGACACACACCAACTGCTCCATAGCCACACACACACACACACACACACACACACACACACTGTCCCCATAGCTGCACACACACTGCACTCATAACCACACACAATGCTTCCATAGCCACACACACACACTGCTCCATAGCCAGACACACAGACTGTCTCTATAGCCGCAAACATACTGTTCTCATAGCTGTACACACACTGCCCCCCCATAGCCACACACACACACACACACACACACTGCTCCATAGCCACACACACACACACACACACACACACACACTGCTCCATAGCCACACACACACACACACACACACACACACACACACACACACTGCCCCATAGCCAGACACACACATGTCCCTATAGCCGCAAACATACTGTCCTCATAGCTGTACACACACTGCTCCCCATTGCCACACACACACACACACACACACACACTGCTCCATAGCAACACACACTGCCCCATAGCCAAACACATACACACACACACACACACACACACACACACACTGCCCCTTAGCCACACACTGCCCCATAGCCACACACACATACACTGAACCATAGCCACACGCACGCAAACACACACACACACCTGTCTGCGCTACCCCCTTGCAGATCCAGTCATACCTTATTCTCCTCCTGCATCCCTTACACCCCCACAGGTTACAATGCAGGTTGCCATAGTTGGAGAGCTGCAGGCAGGATGTGGAGGTCACAGCAGTCTGTGTGCATGGAAAACAGCCAGCGGGACTGGAATCCGCCGCTACCCATCTATCTGAGGCAGAGCCGGCAGCATTTTTAAATTTGACACTGACCATGAGATGATCGTAACTTACTGACTAGCAGCCAATCAGGAGTTACTACAGCTGGAGCTCCTGAGTGGCTGCCGGTCTACAAACTCTGATTGTCTCAAGGATGACACTAAATTTAAAATAACGCCGGCTCTGTCCCTCCATGGCTGCCTGCCGGCCCAGCCCCACCCACACTGCTGCCACCCAGGGGCCACTCTTGGTCCGGGCCTGCGACTGAAGTCCCATCCATCCCCCCCATGATGGTGGCCACGCTTCTTGATACTGCACCTTACTGGGATAACTCTTGATATTCAATTAAGATTTCTGCCCTACATAGGCAGTTGCATGGATCTGTGTGCTACTAAAGCATTTCAGTTATATACATATATCTATAAAATAACAGCATCAGGATTTGTAAGTCTTATTGATCAATTATGTATGGTATTACTAAAAGGTGTGGGAAAACTTATTGGGCGCTGGAAAGGGAATGGGCAGCCTAGGGTACACCTCTGGGGTTTTCCTCTTCCCCCAAAAAATAGAACAAGAATAAAAGTGTGAGGTGGTGTAACCGGGGCGCCCTCTTTCCGTGGTTGTGTGGAAAGACCAAAGCAATGGTCACCTTATTCAATAGATAATGAACACAATATAGATATGCTGATATAAATTCCGATGAGCTTCGGTAAAATTCATGCAAATTTAATACAATAAATATTCACATACATAAACAATTACTAAAAGCATACCATAAAGGTAAGCTAGGAGCCACAGGTGTTAAATGAGGCAGGGTGGTCAAAGATACACCCTGCTCTAGCTCCTAGGCTTACTGATGGGTCACTAACCCCTGGATAGGTGATGGTAAATATTCAAAACAGCTCAAATCGCAATTCAAAAATGTTGGAAAGCATACCGTAGAGGTAGCTAAGGAGCCGCAGGTGTTATAACAAGCAGGGTGGTCCAGACTTCACCCTGCTCTGGCTCCCAAGCTGACCACAAGGTCGATGTCCAATAAATGAAAGGTTCGAGTTCTTGATGGATCCAATAGCCAACGCGTTTCGAGATCTGTAATCTCTTCCTCAGGGCTTGATGGTGTTACCTGTCTCCAGAGATGGCTTTTAAAGATGGTGTAAGGTTGGTTCCGGGTCATAGGTAACTTGAGCCGGAAGTATTTCAAAAGAATCCTTTTTGGTGAAACCTGATTACTGATGGTGATGTGCTGCTCGTCACCATCAGTAATCAGGTTTCACCAAAAAGGATTCTTTTGAACTACCTCCTTACACCATCTTTAAAAGCCATCTCTGGAGACAGGCAGCCTAAATGTGTAAAAAGGGGGATGCTGTCTGCCGTAATGTGTAATAAGGGGGACGCTGTCTGCCATAATGTGTAAAAAGGGGACGCTGTCTGCCGTAATGTGTAAAAAGGGGACGCTGCCTGCCGTAATGTGTAAAAAGGGGGACGCTGCCTGCCGTAATGTGTAAAAAGAGGGACGCTGCCTGCCGTAATGTGTAAAAAGGGGGACGCTGTAAAAAGGGGATGATGTCTGCCGTAATGTGTAAAAAGGATGTTGTCTGCCGTAATGTGTATAAAGGGGATGCTGTCTGACGTAATGTGTAAAAAGGGGACGCTGCCTGCCGTAATGTGTAAAAAGGGGGACGCTGCCTGCCGTAATGTGTAAAAAAGGAATGCTGTCTGCCGTAATGTGTAAAAAGGGGGACGCTGCCTGCCGTAATGTGTAAAAAGGGAACGCTGTCTGCCGTAATGTGTAAAAAGGGGATGCTGTCTGCCGTAATGTGTAAAAAGGGGCTTTACCTGGTGTAGTGGCGCTACTGTGCAGCGTAATTTGAATAATGGAGACTACTATGCACCGTAGTATGAATTGGTATTATTTTGTGGTCACGCCCCTTCCCCATGAAGCCACGCCCCTATATATATTCCGCGCGCCTGCGCCACGCACTGCCCCTAGCTTGCGTGGGGGGCGCCAATGCCGTTTCTCGCACACAGCACTAAAATACTTAGTTACGGCACTGCTCTACATAGTCAGTAAATCCATCTTTACGCCTGGGAAAGCCCCGTTATGCTTACACAGTAACAAGTGGTGATGCAAGTGACTCTGTATCACCAGTACCTGTATACGCTCAGACCTGTGCAGTGTGAGCACATACAATATATGTTCCACAAAGGGACTTGTGTTTAATTGTGCATCAACCCCATTAAGTTTTGTCACATACAAATTCAAAGCACATTGTCATTATTACCAAAAAAAACCTTACTAATACAGTAAATGAAAAATAGATGCAACTCTTTTTGCCTTCAAAGCTATGTTTAAATATTATATTGCTTTCATACCATAAATATTGAGCTACAATAACAATAAAGTGCACTGTACATTTGTCACACATTGGAGGCTGTAGGCTGAATCACTATCATAAAAATGGATCCTATTAAGTCATTAGAAGTGAGATTGCAGAGACATGAGTGGACACCACACCAAGCTGGGCTTTCCCTGACATGGTTGCATCTGATGAGTAGACTGTAAGCTAATCTTCCAGCAGCTCCAGGGCTAGGTCCACCCAGACCCTCGGTTACCACCAGTGCTTAAAGTGGTCCTACAGAGGTGGTGGAACTCACCCCACACCCCACGGCGCCCATGTAACAAAGGTATTGCGCACGCGCGCCACAACAAATGGGCGTGGTCTCAAAAAGAAAGGGGCGTGGTCACAGGATAGTAATAATGCCCACAGTAGTAGCACCCCGTAATACACATAATGCCCACCACAGTAGCGCTTCTTATAGAATGCCCACAGTAGTAGTGCTCCTTATGCAATGTCCACTGTACTGCTAGTGCCCACAGTGGTAGTGCCCCTTATATAGACCCCATAGTAGTGGTGCCCCTTGTGCAATGCTCGCAATAGTAGTGCCCCTTATGTCCCCAGGAGTGATGCCCCTTATGAAGTTCCCCCTTTACAATGCCCTCATTAGAAGGTAACCATAACTACCTATGTGCCAGGTGTGCCTGGCACACAGCGCAGTTACCCTGAGGGCGCATGACCAGCAGCTTGTAATGAGTCAAATTGACTCATTACAAGGCGCCTGTTGTGTGCCGTGCGCCGCACTGTTGAGGAGAGCAGCAGCGCCGGAGGCAGAGAAGGAGGAGGAGGGAGGGGGACTGGAGCCGCAGCAGCACTATGTCATTGGTAGTAGCGCTGCTGCAGCAGTCCTCTCTCCTTCTGTATTGGCTGCTCGGCGCTGCTCAGCTGCGGCGGGCAGCCAATGCGGAAGGAGAGGGGGCTGCTGCAGCGGCGCTACTACCAATTACATAGCACTGCTGCGGCTCCAGTCCCCCTCCCTCCTCCTCCTTCTCCCCTGCGGCTGCCCGGCATCTCTGCCAGCACGAGAAGCCTGACTGCCAGCAAGGAGAGATGGTAAGTATATCTTTCTTTCTTTCTTTCTTTCTCTCTCTCTCTCTCTTTCGTGTCTGCCGTAATGTGTAAAAAGGGGGACTCAGTCTGCAGTAATGTGTAAAAAGGGGGACACTGGCTGCCGTAATGTGTAAAAAGGCACGCTGCCTGCCGTAATGTGTAAAAAGGGAACGCTGTCTGCCGTAATGTGTAAAAAAAAGGCACGCTGTCTGCCTAAATGTGTAAAAAGGGGAATGCTGTCTGCCGTAATGTGTAATAAGGGGGACGCTGTCTGCCGTAATGTGTAAAAAGGGGACGCTGCCTGCTGTAATGTGTAAAAAGGGGGACGCTGTCTGACGTAATGTGTAAAAAGGGATGTTGTCTGCCGTAATGTGTAAAAAGGGGATGCTGTCTGACGTAATGTGTAAAAAGGGGACGCTGCCTGCCGTAATGTGTAAAAAGGGGGACGCTGCCTGCCGTAATGTGTAAAAAGGGAACGCTGTCTGCCGTAATGTGTAAAAAGGGGGACGCTGCCTGCCGTAATGTGTAAAAAGGGAACGCTGTCTGCCGTAATGTGTAAAAAGGGGAATGCTGTCTGCCGTAATGTGTAATAAGGGGGACGCTGTCTGCCGTAATGTGTAAAAAGGGGACGCTGCCTGCTGTAATGTGTAAAAAGGGGGACGCTGTCTGACGTAATGTGTAAAAAGGGATGTTGTCTGCCGTAATGTGTAAAAAGGGGATGCTGTCTGACGTAATGTGTAAAAAGGGGACGCTGCCTGCCGTAATGTGTAAAAAGGGGGACGCTGCCTGCCGTAATGTGTAAAAAGGGAACGCTGTCTGCCGTAATGTGTAAAAAGGGGGACGCTGCCTGCCGTAATGTGTAAAAAGGGAACGCTGTCTGCCGTAATGTGTAAAAAGGGGATGCTGTCTGCCGTAATGTGTAAAAAGGGGCTTTACCTGGTGTAGTGGCGCTACTGTGCAGCGTAATTTGAATAATGGAGACTACTATGCACCGTAGTAAGAATTGGTATTATTTTGTGGCCACGCCCCTTCCCCATGAAGCCACGCCCCTATATATATTCCGCGCGCCTGCGCCACGCACTGCCCCTGTCTGGCGTGGGGGGCGCCAATGCCGTTTCTCGCACACAGCGCTAAAATACTTAGTTACGGCACTGCTCTACATAGTCAGTAAATCCATCTTTACGCCTGGGAAAGCCCCGTTATGCTTACACAGTAACAAGTGGTGATGCAAGTGACTCTGTATCACCAGTACCTGTATACGCTCAGACCTGTGCAGTGTGAGCACATACAATATATGTTCCACAAAGGGACTTGTGTTTAATTGTGCATCAACCCCATTAAGTTTTGTCACATACAAATTCAAAGCACATTGTCATTATTACCAAAAAAAACCTTACTAATACAGTAAATGAAAAATAGATGCAACTCTTTTTGCCTTCAAAGCTATGTTTAAATATTATGTTGCTTTCATTACCATAAATATTGAGCTACAATAATAATAAAGTGCACTGTACATTTGTCACACATTGGAGGCTGTAGGCTGAATCACTATCATAAAAATGGATCCTATTAAGTCATTAGAAGTGAGATTGCAGAGACATGAGTGGACACCACACCAAGCTGGGTTTTCCCTGACATGGTTGCATCTGATGCGACCATGTCAGAGTAGACTGTAAGCTAATCTTCCAGCAGCTCCAGGGCTAGGTCCACCCAGACCCTCGGTTACCACCAGTGCTTAAAGTGATCCTACAGAGGTGGTGGAACTCACCCCCCACCCCACGGCGCCCATGTACCAAAGGTATTGCGCACGCGCGCCACAAAAAATGGGCGTGGTCTCAAAAAGAAAGGGGCGTGGCCACATGATAGTAATAATGCCCACAGTAGTAGCACCCCGTAATACACATAATGCCCACCACAGTAGCGCTTCTTATAGAATGCCCACAGTAGTAGTGCTCCTTATGCAATGTCCACTGTACTGCTAGTGCCCACAGTGGTAGTGCCCCTTATATAGACCCCATAGTAGTGGTGCCCCTTATGCAATGCTCGCAATAGTAGTGCCCCTTATGTCCCCAGGAGTGATGCCCCTTATGAAGTGCCCCCTTTACAATGCCCTCATTAGAAGGGCCCCCAGTAGTAATGCCCTTAATGGTAATGCCCCCAGTAGTAATGTTGCCTGTTCTAATGCCCCCAGTCATTTAGCCCCCTTTAGTTTAGCCCTAGTAGTTATGCCCCCAGTGGTAATGCGGCTGCAGTTATGACTCCAGTTGTTTACCCCACCTTTAGTTTAGCCTCCCACTGTAATGCCCCCAGTAGTTTAGCACCAGTAGTTTGCCTGCTTGTAGTTTAGCCGCCAGCAATAATGCCCCCTGTAGTTTTCCCCCTTGTAGTTTAACCCCAGTAGTAATGCCCTCAGTAGTTTAGCCCCTGTAGTTATGCCCCCAAGTAGTAATGCCCCTGTAGTTATGCCCCCAGTAGTAATGCCCTCCTGTAGTTTGCCCCTGTAGTAATGCCCTCCTGTAGTTTGACCCCAGTAGTTAGCCCCTTTGTAGTTTTCCCCCTTGTAGTTTGCCCCCAGTATATTGCCCCCTTGTAGCTTGCCCCCTTGTAGTTTGCCCCCTTGTAGTTGGCCCCCAGTAATAATGTCCCCCAGTAGATGCCCCCCCAGTAGTAATGCCCTCCTGTAGTTTGCCCCCAGTAGCTTGCCCCCTTGTAGTTGGCCCCCAGTAATAATGTCCCCCAGTAGATGCCCCCCCAGTGGTAATGCCACGCAGTAGATGCCCCCCAGTAGTTTGCCCCCAGTAGATGCCCCCCCAGTAGTAATGCCCCCAGTAGTTTTCCCCCAGTAGTTTCCCCCCTGTAGATGCGCCGCTATAAAGAAAACAATCACAATACTTACCTAGCCCTGCACCCGCTTCCAGACCGCTGCAGTCCTCTCTCGCCACCTGCTCCTCGGCACTATGGGAGAGACGTCAATGTAACTGTACCTCCCGCATCCATACACTCACTTTCATAGCCATCATCATTAGTAGTCAAATAGGCGCCACCTCATTAATGTGCTCCCAACTCACAAGAGAAAATAATGTAAAATGTATATACATTCCTTATGATCATTCCATGAAACTCTTCATCCACATCGAGATATACAGTAGCATATAATTAACTCCACATGTGGGAAGAAACACATAAACTTTTCATGTGTAGTACAGTAAATTTAATGTGACATCATACAGAAAATAACATAGAAATAAGTGTTCCACGGTGGTGTCCCTAGGGGACTGAACAATTACCAGATTGGATGGAGAACTGATGGAAAGCAGTTCTCAATAAAGCTCTTATTAATTGGTCCAAAGGAAAAGCCACCCGGGTAGGCAGAAACTCAGGAACAATGCTGTCAATCTGGCTAGCATCCAGTACCTTCAGGGTAGCTCCGGAAACCAGGGTCCTCTGACACAGTTCAATCTGGTAATTGTTCAGTCCCCTAGGGACACCACCGTGGAACACTTATTTCTATGTTATTTTCTGTATGATGTCACATTAAATTTACTGTACTACACATGAAAAGTTTATGTGTTTCTTCCCACATGTGGAGTTAATTATATGCTATATCTCGATGTGGATGAAGAGTTTCATGGAACGATCATAAGGAATGTATATACATTTTACATTATTTTCTCTTGTGAGTTGGGAGCACATTAATGAGGTGGCGCCTATTTGAGTAGGATCAGACATTGTTGCCTGTTTGTATATTTTAAAAGTGTTTTGAAGAGTCACTTTTCTTTCCTGGTTCTTACTCTACTTGGCTGCCCATTACTTGTTTGCGCAGAGATTTATTATCTATAACACTATATCACACATCATCATTAGTAGTGTATACGTTCATTAGCAATAACCTTGGTACAAAAGTTCTTCCTGAAATCAGATGGATCACTGTGTACACATAACTCAGGAAAGACCACAATTCTGTCTATTGGCAATCAATATGCCTGCTCTGAACTTAGCCTACATGCAAATGTCCCATAACCACCCTGCAAGTGAGATAACATAAAGTGGCTTATGACTGTGAAATACTCATGTACGTGGACTCAGCTCTGGAGTCTGCACAGGGTATAAACAAGCAAGAGCTGTCTGAATTTTTTTTCTTTTGTTTACCTATACTTTAGAGTGTTACATCAACTTGCATGTACTAAATCACTCTCAGTAATTCACTCCCCTGGGAGTTCTAAGCCACTGTTACTAATATTTACAGATTGTGGGGGAGATGTATTAAACATGGAAGTACTAGCCAATCAACTCCTGTCATTTCTCAAACACAACCTGTAAAATGGCAGTTAAAAGCTGATTGGTTGAAACTTTCTCCCAGTGGTGCAAGTAGAACATATTTCTTAATGGCATTGTGTGCGCATGCAGAAGCCACAAGCACAAAAAATGGGTGTGGCAATATGCCACATAAGGTGTGGTTAATGAAAATAGGGGCATGATACACATATGGGGGACCAGATACACATCTGACCCCAATAGCGCAGTGCAAGATACACACATGACCCCAATAGCACAATGCCAGATACACATATGCCCCCAATAGTGCCAGATACACATATGCCCCCAATAGTGGAGTGCCAGATACACATATACCCACAGTAGTGCAGTGCCAGATACACATATGGCCCCACAGTTCCAGCTAAAAATATGCCCTCACAGTGCCAAATACCCATACGTGTATCCAGCACTGGGGGGGCAGATGTGGCACTGAGGCCACATATGCCCCCCCAGTGCTGGATACACATATGTCCCCAGTGCCACATATGCCCTCCCACACAGTGCCAGGTACACATGCTCCCCAGCTCACCGCAGTGCGTTCCTCTCCTGTGTCCCTCCTGTGTCTCCGGCAGCGGCAGCGTGTCTCTCAAATGAGGCACTGGTTCGTGAGCCAATCAGAACTTGCGGACCGGCAGCCAATCAGGAGCCGCAGCTGCCGGTCCACGAGCTCTGATTGGCTCTCTAACTGGCACCTCACTTGAGAGACACGCCACCGCCACCAGAGACACAGGAGCTGCAAACATGAAGGTTGGCCCAGCAGTACTTACCGGCTGGCAATTTCTTACTGGTATGCAGTACCGCCCCGTACCACCATACTTGCAGCGCTGATCTCTGTCCATTGTATCTTTCTCAGGGCTTGATACATAGCCGCTTGTAGGATATGGGGACCAGCAAAGTATTTTAATGTTCTGAACAGGTTTCATGATGTTCTAAAGCAGTTTTGTTATGCTAATCCAGGGGGTCCCATGTTCTGAACTTTAGTATTATTACTAGTGTTTTTGAATATTGTTCTATTCCTATTATCAAGTGATTTAATGTAATAAACTTTTTTGCATATAGTTAATTACTTGTTTAGCTACTGTATTAAGTTTCTTTTGCTCTGACTGTCAGTGCTGACTCAGAACATTTCTATTATTGTTTAAAAGGGCAGTAGCATACCCTTAATGGGGTTGGTGGCTTTGAGTAACTACTGTAATTGTTCTGCTTATAAATTTGGTTTAGTATGACTTACAGTAGAATGTAATACATAACAACAGCATGCTATGTGCTTCTTTTAAAGGGAGAATTGTGAGGAAAAAGCTGAGAAGCTACGCAGTAAGGTGAAACAAGTCCTGAAATGTGATGCATTGAAAAGTAACCCTTATGATCCTCTTGTTCTGCCTCCGGCTGATTGTCTCCTCACCTGCCTCTGCCTTGAAGTCCCTTGTGAGACCGTGGAATCATTTTGCAATGTTCTGAAAAATTTTAAAAACTTACTTAAACCTGGGGGACACCTATTGGTTTTGAGTATGCTAAATGCCACCTTTTTCTATGTTGGTAACAAACGGTTTACTTGCTTGTACTTAACAAAAAGTGACCTGGAGATGGCTTTTATAAAGGCTGGTTATGAAATAAAGAAATTGGTAGTTACTCCTTGGACTGATACGTCAAAGATGGATATTTTTGACCATGACAGTCAGTATTTTATCCATGCCTGTAAACCAAAGTAATGGGAAGCCGGTCATAAATCACAAATTGAATAATCTAAATATTGTAGTTTGTTTGCATTGCCTTTTCTTTACAATCATTCATCTTTTTTTTTTTCCCACAGCTCATCACTTTCTATTCATGCACTTAATTTTTGTCAACATATAACTAATGTGTCTCTTGTTCTAAAGCTTCATTTGCCAACAAACATTATTATTGCTGGATAGTTGAATCCATATTTGTTCATTATTTTTGATACTGTATATTGTAATACCAAATAAATGCCATATTGACCCCTGGCAGCCCAGCATAAGAAGGTCCGCCCCGACATGCAATCGCAATCTAATTGTGAATGCACTGCAATAAGATTGCAATCGCACGAAGCTATGGTAGACCCTTGCCAGCTCAGCATAGCAGGCAGAGGCGTTCACACGCACGTTTAGAACAGAACCTGTGCATGCACAACAGCCCTGGTAATGGGAAAGTGCATGTGAATGAGGGCCTCTAGGTGTCTAAATTGCTATCCTATTCCACATAAACATACATGTCATGCAAATTGCAATAAAATTTGCTTGCTGATTTTTTGACTTTGAATTTCAGTAATTAACAGTGTTTATACAGTATATCTTTAAATTTGCTTGCCCATTGCAACTTATAGGATGCTATGCTATTAACTGTAATATCTGTTTTATCTGCATAAATAAAGTAATATGCACTGCAATAAAATTACTTATTGACAAAGTTGCAGAGTTCAATTGGACTAGTAAGACAACATTGATAAAACAGTATATTTTCTAGTGATCTGCAAAAAGTTTACACAAAAAGCTAAAAAAAAAAAAATTCTCTGCCACTGCTCTGTATATAGAAAGTATAGCTCAAGTTACATAACATTTCTTAGAGTATATACACACTATGGATGAGCGGGTTCATTTCCCTGAGAACCGAACCCTCCCGAACTTTACGTCCCAAGCCCGGATCTGAGCCCGGCGTGGGTTTTCCCGCCAGTCTCGGAAACTAGAATGAGGCAAAAAGTCATCATCCTGCTGTCGGATTCTCGCGGGTTTTGGATTCCATATAAGGAGCAGAGCATTGCCGCCATTTTCACTCCAGGCCTGGAGAGTGTAGTGAGAGGACATGTCTCTTAAGTGTCTTTGTGGGAAAGTGGTGGGGAGCATGGGGTGTGGGATGGCGACCTGCTCTATTGTGTCATTCCAATGCTGTCTTGTGCTGCATCAGTCCAGTGGTTGTGTCTTGTGCTGCATCAGTCCAGTCACAGTGGTGGTGTTCTGTGCTGCCATAAGTCCAGTGCTGCTATATAAGTCCAGTCCAGTGGTGCTGTCTTGTGCTGCATCCATCCAGTGGTGGTGTCCTGTGCAGTCA
This sequence comes from Pseudophryne corroboree, assembly GCF_028390025.1. Taxonomy (NCBI): domain Eukaryota; kingdom Metazoa; phylum Chordata; class Amphibia; order Anura; family Myobatrachidae; genus Pseudophryne; species Pseudophryne corroboree. Next base: position 258,477,580 of record NC_086453.1, read on the forward strand.
AAAGTCCAGTGGTGCTGCTGTATAAGTACAGTGCACTGGTGTGTGTTGTGCTGCATCAGTCCAGTGGTGGTGTCTTGTGCTGCATCTGTCCAGTCACAGTGGTGGTGTTCTGTGCTGCCATAAGTCCAGTGCTGCTGTATAAGTCCAGTCCAGTGGTGCTGTCTTGTGCTGCATCCGTCCAGTGGTAGTGTCCTGTGCTGTCATAAATCCAGTGGTGCTGCTGTATAAGTCCAGTGCAGTGGTGCTGTGTTGTGCTGCATCAGTACAGTGGTGGTGTCTTGTGCTGCATCAGTCCAGTACAGTGGTGGTGTCCTGTGCTGCCATAAGTCCAGTAGTGGTGTCCTGTGCTGCCATAAGTCCACTGGTGCGGCCATATAAGTCCAGTCCATTGGTGCTGCCATATAAGTCCAGTCCAGTGGTGCTGCCATATAAGTCGAGGGGTGCTGCCATATAGGTCCAGGGGTACTGCTGTATAAGTCCAGTACAGTGTTGCTGCCATATAAGTCCAGCAGTACTGCAGTAAAAGTCCAGGGGTTCTCCGTATAAGTCCAGGGGTACTGCCGTATAAGTCCAGTACAGTAGTGCTGCTGTATAAGTACAGGGGTACTGGCATATAAGTCCAGGGGTACTTCTGTATAAGTCCAGTCCAGTGGTGCAGCCATATATGTCCAGTGGTGATACCATATAAGTCCAGGGGTACTGCCGTATAAGTCCAGTCCAGTGGTGGTTGCCATATAAGTCCAGGGGTACTGCCATTTAAGTCCAGTCCAGTGGTGCTGCCATTTAAGTCCAAAGGCATCACCGTATAAGTACAGGGGTACTGCCATATAAGTCCAGTCTAGTCATACTGCCATTTAAGTCCAAAGGTACTGCTGTATAAGTCCAGGGGTACTGCCGCATAAGTCCAGTACACTGGTGGTGCCATATAAGTCCAGTGGTGGTGACATTTAAGTCCAGGGGTAATGCTGTATAAGTCCAGGAGAACTGCTGTATAAGTACAGAAGTACTGTCGTATAAGTCCAGTCCAGTGGTGTTGCCGTGTAAGTCCAGTGGTGCTGCCATTTAAGTCCAAGGGTATTGCTGTATAAGTCCAGTCAAGTGGTGCTGCTGTATAAGTCATGGGGTACTGCCATATAAGTCCAGGGGTACTGCCGTATAAGTCTAGTCCAGTGGTGCTGCCATATAAGTCCAGGTGTACTGCCATATAAGTGCAGTCTAGTGGTGCTCCCATATAAGCCCAGTGGTGGTGCCGTTTAAGTCCAGGGATACTGCCGCATAAGTCCAGGGGTACTGCATTATAAGTCTAGTTTAGTAGTGCTGCCGTATAATTCCAGCGGCACTGCCGTATAAGTCCAGGGGTACTTGCTGTATAAGTCATGGGTTACTGCCGTATAAGTCTAGTCCAGTGGTGATTCCATATAAGTCCAGGGGTATTGCCGTATAAGTCCAGTCCACTGGTGCTGACGTATAAGTCCAGTAGTGGTGCCATATAAGTCCAGTGGTGCTGCCGTATAAGTCCAGAGGCACTGCCGTATAAATCCAGGGGTACTAAGTTAAATCCAGTGGTGCTGCCATATAAGTCCAGGGGTACTACTGTATATGTCCAGGGGTACTGCCGTAAAAGTCCAGACCAGTGGTGCTGCCATATAAGTCCAGAGGTACTGCCGTATAAGTCCAGTGGTGGTGCTGTATAAGTCCAGAGGTACTGCCATATAAGTCCATTCCAGTGGTGCTGCCATATAAGTCCAGGGCTACTGCCGTATAAGTCCAGGTTTACTGCTGTATAAGTCCAGTGGTGCTGCCGTATAAGCCCAGTCCAGGGGTGCTGCCTAAGGAGGAAGACGTGTCTAGACTTGTTCCTGAGCTCCAGTGTTGCCTGAGTTATCCTGCCCCCTTTCCCAGCTGTGGGAGCTTGGGAGCGGGCAGCTGCATCAAGGGAGTACCCTGTCTGGAGGGCCCAGGCTGGGGCCTGCATTTTTGGACATTTACAATGGCCGGGAAGCACCCCTCTACTATGAGGTAGCTGCGGGGGATCCCGCAGCCTTTGCCTGTAAGGGCAACAAAGACGGATACGGCCGCAACATCTGGCCATGCTACGGCAGCGGCTGCTGCTGTAGCGGATCTTAAAAAGAGGAATCAGGCGGCGAGTGCCAGGTCCCAGGGGCCCAGCAGGTCTATTGTGAAGGACACCAACCACCCCTGTGCAAAAGGGGGGCGCCCCGGAGAAAGATTCGGTGAGAGTGGGGACCTCTGGAGACGCTGAAGGGCGGCCTGCAAAAGTGAAAATGGCTACAGCAGAGAAAGGTCCTGTAGGAGAAGGAGACGGGATGCAGAAGCCGCAGCTAGTACTGAAAAGGATCCTGAAATCCCCTAGAGGGTCCCTGTCCCAGGAAGCCCCCGGGGGCAAGCCAGCTCTTGGGGTGAAAGCTGCGGAAGCTGGGGGGGGGGGGAGGAGCGTCAGGACGCTGGGGAGCGGCCAAAACCACAGGAGCCGTCAGATGTAAATTTCCTGTGTGCAATTACTCCTAGCTCCGTGCTAGTGGAGAGTGCCCCTGAGTGTATGTGAGCCTTTGGGGGGAAATCCGAGGATGCCAGTGTTCTTATGGAGGACACGGGTGAGGAGGAGGAAGTAATGGAAAGTGAAGCTGAAAGTGTTGTATAAAAGTGTCCCCCGGCTGTGGCATTATGTATCTGGCTAGTGGAACCCGGTGCTGGTTTTAAAAATACGGAGGACCCCTACGCTTTTTGTCCCCCTTATTTTTGGAACCAGGACCAGGCGCAGAGCCCGGTGCTGGTTGATGAAATATGGGGGAACCCCTGTCATTTTTCCCCCCATATTTTGTCAACCAGGACCGGCTCAAAGAGCACGAGGCTGGTTGTGCTTAGGAGGGGGGACCAAACGCAATTTTTTTCAGTATTTTAAAGACTTTAAACACCTTTTTAAGGTACACAATGAAGCCCTGCATGGATCTCACAGATCCGGCCGGGATTCCTTGTGTTTTGTCAGGCAGTGTTTTACTCATCACTCCCGTAAAACACTGCCTGACATTACGAATCACATCGACATCGGAAAATACGAATTGTGAAAAGTCGGCAGCTTAGTGAATGACCGTATCAGGATTCAAAAAGTTGCAGTAAAATGCACCCGATACCATTCGAGATCAAACACCCTTCAAAACGGCAAAAACACGAATCTTTGTAAATATACCCCTATGATTCCCCATCCGTAACTGATGGGTAACTGATAATATCTTGTAAATTGCCAGGAATATAACTTATTGCAGGCAGTCAGATACATGCCTTGGGTGCCAGATTTGATTATCTACCCTTAAATGGTGACTTTAAGATGATGCCCATACAAAGGAGCTCTGCAATTCAAGACCTCTACAATTCACCCTGGTGTGTGTAAATCAACTTCTGAGCCACATACTGACTGACGGCTATCCATTCTTGCCTAATCAATGCTTGAAGTTTGTCAGAATTTGTGGGTTTTTGTTTGTCCACCCACCTTTTGAGGATTGACAAGTTTTCAATGGGATTAAAGTCTGGGGAATTTCCTGCCCATGGATCCAAAATGTTGATGTTTTGTTCCCCAAGCCACTTAGTTACCACTTTTGCCTTATGGCAGGTGCTCCATCATGCTTGAAAGGGGTATTATTCATCACAAAACTATTCTTGGATAGTTGGGAGAAGTTGCTCATGAAGGAATTTTTTTTGTACCACCCTTTATTCATAGCTGTGTTCTTAGGCAAAATTATGAGTGAGCCCAATCCCTTGGCTGAGAAGCAACCCCACACATGAATGGTCTCAGGATGCTTTACTGTTGGCATGACACATGACTGATGGTAGCGCTCACCTTTCCTTCTCCAGAAAAGGGCAGCAAAGAAGCCACTTCTCTACAGGAAAAACATCAGGGACAGACTGATATTTCTCATACGTCCTAGAGGATGCTGGGGTCACATCAAGAACCATGGGGTATAGACGGGATCCGCAGGAGACATGGGCACTTTAAGACTTTCAAAGGGTGTGAACTGGCTCCTCCCTCTATGCCCCTCCTCCAGACTCCCGTTTAGAATCTGTGCCCAGTGAGACTGGATGCACTCTGAGGAGCTCTACTGAGTTTCTCTGAAAAAAACTTATGTTAGGTTTTTTATTTTCAGGGAGTATTGCTGGCAACAGTCTTCCTGCTTAGTGGGACTTAGGGGAGGGAAGTCAGACCTACTTCTGTGAGTTTAAAGGCTCTGCTTCTTTGGCTACAGGACACCATTAGCTCCTGAGGGTCTGATCGCTAGGTGCGCCTAGATGCTCGTTCCCAGAGCCCGCCGTCGCCCCCCTTGCAGAGCCAGAAGTCAGAAGACAGGTGAGTAGAAGAAGAAAAGAAGACTTCAGTGACGGCTTCTGAGGTACCGCAGTGCTCGCAAGCTGCGCGCCATACTCCCACACACAGTGGCACTACATGGTGCAGGGCGCGGGGGCGGGGCACCCTGGGCAGCATATATGACCTCTATAAGTAACTGGCAAGAGCGAACATAGTGCCAGGGCACTGTCCGGACCCCCGCCAGTATAAAAATTTATTTGAAAAGAGCGGGTCTGAAGTGCGCCATTACGGGGGCGGAGCTTAGCCCTCACAGCACACAGCCCGGCGCCGTTTTCTCTACACAAGGCTGCAGAGACGCTCTTCCTTCCTCACACTGCTGCATAAGTATCAGGGTGAAAAACAGGGAGGGGGCACAGTTATTTTGGTGCATTATACGTTAATTATAAAAGCGCTGCAGGTCTCGGGCATTTTCTGTGGTGTTTCAGACCGGGATTGAGCGCTGGGGTGTGAGCTGGCAATAACTCCCTCTGTGTCTCTCTGACAGGCTTTACTGTGGGTCTGTCCCCTATAGGCCCAGTGTGTCTGTGTGTGTTGGGTTCATGTGTGTCGGCATGTCTGAGGCGGAGTGCTCTTCCCAGGAGGAGACTGTTAGGGACACAAACGGCTGTGGGAGTGACCCTGTCGGCACCGCCGACACCTGATTGGGTGAATGTTTTGAGTGCTTTGAATGCTAATGTGGCTCTGATAAATAAGAGATTGGATAAATCTGAGTCTCAGAACCAGGCATGGAAGAAATCCGTAGAAGTCAAGACCCCCTCGGGGTCACAAAAACGTTAATTTGCCCAACTGGCAGACACGGATACCGACCCGGACACTGACTCAAGTGTCGACTATAGTGATGCCAGATTAGATCCAAAACTGGCAAAGAGCATTCAGTACATGATTGTGGCAATAAAAGACGTATTACATATCACTGAGGACCCTACTGTTCCTGATACTAGGGTCTGTATGTATAAAGGAAAGAAACCTGAGGTAAGGTTTCCTCCCTCCCATGAACCAGGGACGTGCAGTCAGGGGAGGCAGTGCCTCCCCTGTGATTAATTATTAAAATAATAAAAAGAAGATGCTTATGACACATATTCTGTGTCATAAGGATCTTCTTTATTGAATCCTAATAATTTTCCTGCTTTAAAGTACTTTGGGAGGCACTGATAGCAGTGCCTCCCGTGGATAATGGGAACGGGGACAGTGCGGGGGTGGAGCTTAGCACTGGGCTGTAAAAGCCCATGAAAAAACATAGGGAAAGCGGCACTGTTCCAAGTGCCTCGCTGACGGGACACCACCCCCATGTCAGCGAGGCACCTGTGATTGGACTGAGGATCCAGGGCTGGATCCGCTTGTCCAATCACCCACATGCGGCGCTGGAGGCGACCGGTTCCGACGTTGATGATATCCGGGAGAAGCGGTGGGCCTTCAGTGTGTGAGGCTCTCCCCCCCCCCCCCCCACCGTCCTCCGCCGGCTCCCGCTCACCTCACTACCAGCAGCGGTGGTCCTGCGGAGCGTGCAGCTCTCCCCCCGTCCTCCCCCTCTGGCTTCGTCCTCCCGGCTCCCGCTCACCTGACAGGCAGCAGCGGTGGCCGTGCAATACGTGCGGCTGTCCTCCTCCATCGGCTCCAGCAGGTTAGTTTGCGTGTCTCTCTTCTCTTCTTCTCCTTCCTTCCTTTCTTTCTTTCTTTCTTTCTCTTTTTCTCTCTCTTTCTCTCTCTCTCTCCTTTCCCCCTCCTGTTGATATGCATACCTCCCAACGTGACCCTATCCAGGAGGGACAAAATGCACCGCTCCTGGACTTCCCTATTAATTTATGATTGCCATCACCTGTGCTGAAACACCTTTCTAATCCATAGACCTGTTCAGCACAGGTGATGGCAATCATAAATTAAGAGAAAAGTCCAGAAGCAGGGTATTGTGTCCCTCCTGGAGAGGGTCATGTTGGGAGGTATGGATATGTCAGTATAATGTTCATTTTTACAGGTGCCTCTACCCATTTGGATTCTACTGGACAAGTGGACGTGATTGGCGTGGGATGTAGGTAAGTAATCTCTCTCATTTTTACAGGTACCCCTATTGGATTCTACTAAACAAGTGGACGTGACCGGCGTGGGATGTAGGTAAGTATGTGTGAGTGTGTAAGTGTGTTTTAATAAAATTTTACTGTCACGGTGTGTGTGTTTGTGGTTTTATTTGGGTATTTTTGTTGTTGTAGAACTACAGGTACCAGCGAGCCCGTTATTTCCCCGCCTACTGGTACTTGAGGTTCTCCAAGTACCAGCAAGCTGGGGACGCTTGCTGGGCCTTGTAGTTCCACAACAAAAAACAATATTCTTTTTTTACACACATGGCTATCAGACCGGCACCCACCGCCCAGGGGTGCTAGGGACAGCCTCGGGCTTCACCCCTGGCCCTTGGGTGCCTGGAGGGGGCGACCCCTTGATTTAAGGGGTCCCCACTCCTCCAGGGTACCCCGGCCAGAGGTGACTAGTTGGGGGGGGGTAATGCCACGGCTGCAGGGACCTACATAAAAGTGTCCCCCGGCTGTGGCATTATCTCTCTGGCTAGTAGAGCCCGGTGCTGGTTTTAAAAATACGGGGGACCCCTACATCTTTTGTCCCCCTTATTTTTGGAACCAGGACCGGACTAAGAGCCCGGTGCTGATTGTCTAAATATGGGGAACCCGTGTCCAATTTTTCCCCCAGTATTTAAACAACCAGGACTGGCTCAAAGAGCCCGAGGCTGGTTATACTTAGGAAGGGGGAACTCACGCATTTTTTTTTATTTTTATTTTAACCCATTCAGACCCTTCTCCATTAAGTTAATGGAAGCCCAGAACAACAAAATTGCATTCATGTCCTCCTCCCTCTACCTTCCCAGTCCCAAACACTAATTTTTTTTTCTATAAAAATGTACAATATATCACAAGTATGATGAGCAGGCAGGCAGCGGGCATTGGCGGCATCGGACTGAGATGCAAATTAGTGGTGGAGGGCTGGGTCAGTTGATTGTGGGTGAGTTTGTAAGCCATTGGCGGTGGCAGCGGGTATCGGCTAGGGGTCATCGGCAGGATTTGGTGGACATTATGGCTGTAGTGCCTCACTAGCCACTGACCTCACCGCACGCCACTGCCATGAACTGAACACGCTTGGTTTGGGAAATCCTGACAAAAAGTTTCAGATTCCCAAAAGGATTCCAGTGGCGTATCCATTTCCCTCTGGGGATAGGGAAAAATGGGAGTCACCCCCCCCCCCCCCCCCCCCATTGTGGACCAAGCTCTATCACGGCTGTCCAAAAAGGTGGCTCTTCCGTCCCCTGACACGGCAGCCATAAAGGGTCCAGCGGATCGTAGGCAGGAAAATACATTAAAATCCATTTATGTCACCATGGGTATGCTACTCAGACCAGCCATTGCATCTGAGTGGGTGAGTAGTGCGATCAAAAAATGGGCAGATAACTTGTCATCTGAAATAGATACCCTGTATAGGGATAGCATTTTTTTGGACACTAGGTTATATCAGGGACGCTGCAGTCTACCTAAAGGAAGCTGCGAGGGATATTGGCCTCTTGGGATCAAGGGCCAATGCCATGGCAGTCTCAGCTAGCAGAGCATTGTGGATTCATCAATGGAATGCTGATGCTGACTCTAAGAAAACTATAGAGTCTCTACCGTATAAAGGTGGTGTATTGTTTGGTGATGGCCTCGCTGATTTGGTATCTACGGCTACCGCGGGTAAGTCATCATTTTTACCTTATGTGCCTGCACCACAAAAGAAAGCACACAACTATCGGATGCAGTCCTTTCGGGCCAATAAATACAGAAAAGGCCGAGGGTCTTCCTTCCTTGCTACTAGAGGAAAGGGAAAAGGTAAACGATCACCGGCCATGGCCGGTTCCCAGGAGCAGAAGTCCTCCCTGGCTTCTGCCAAATCCACCGCATGATGCTGGGGCTCCTCTGCGGGAGTCCGCACTGGTGGGGGCATGTCTCAAGCTCTTCAGTCAGTTCTGGGCTCGTTCGGCCCTGGACCCATGGGTTTTAGAAATAGTGTCCCAGGGGTACAAACTGGAGTTTCAAGACGTTCCCCCTCACCAATTTTTCAAATTGGCCTTACCAGCTTCTCTTCCAGACAGGTAGGTGGTATGCGCCGCAATACAAAAATTGTGTCACAATCAAGTCATTGTCAGGGTTCCGCCGTCGCAACAGGGAGAAGGATTTTATTTGAGCCTGTTCATGGTCCTGAAGCCAGACGGCTCAGTACGACCAATTCTGAACCTCAAATCCCTCAATTTCTACCTAAGAAAATTCAAATTCAAGATGGAATCTCTCCGAGCAGTGATCTCCAGTCTGGAGGAGGGGGATTTTATGGTGTCGGTAGACATAAAGGATGCCTACTTACATGTTCCCATTTATCCTCCACATCAGGCTTACCTGAGGTTTGCAGTTCAGGATTGTCATTACCAATTTCAGACATTGCCATTTGGTCTGTCCACGGCTCCGAGGGTTTTCACCAAAGTAATGGCCGAAATGATGGTTCTCCTGCGCAAACAAGGAGTCACAATTATCCCGTACTTGGACGATCTCCTGATAAAGGCGAGATCCAGGGACCAATTACTGCAGAACATTACGCTCTCCCTGACAATTCTGCAGCAACATGGTTGGCTCCTAAACTTGTTAATTCCGACGAAACGAATGTCGTTTTTGGGAATGATTCTGAACACAGAATTACAGAGTATTTTTCTTCCAGTGAAAAAGGCTCTGAAAATTCAGAACCTGGTCAAACAAATTCTGAAACAAGCAGGAGTATCGATCCTTCAATGCAATCGGTTGCTGGGGAAGATGGTGGCGGCCTACAAGGCCATTCAGTTTGGCAGATTCCATGCCAGAGTGTTTCAGTGGGACCTCTTGGACAAGTGGTCCGGGTCCCATCTGCACATGCACCGAAGGATAATCCTGTCTTCCAAGACCAGAATCTCACTCCTGTGGTGGCTGCACAGCTCTCACCTCCTAGAGGGATGCAGGTTCGGGATCCGGGACTGGATCCTAGTGACTACGGATGCAAGTCTCCAAGGCTGGGGAGCAGTCACACAGGGAGAAAGCTTCCAGGGAAGATGGTCAAGCCAGGAAATTTGTCTACACATAAACGTTCTGGAATTAAGGGTCATTTACAATGGCCTTCTGCAAGCGGAACATCTTCTTCGCAATCGGCCTGTCTGGATTCAGTCGGACAACATAACAGCAGTTGCGTACATAAACCGCCAGGGTGGAACAAAGAGCAGAGCGGCAATGGCAGAGGCCACAAAGGTTCTCCGCTGGGCGGAAAGGCATACAAGCACTCTGTCAGCGATCTTCATTCCAGGAGTGGACAACTGGGAAGTAGACTTCCTCAGAAGACACGATCTCCATCCAGGAGTGTGGGGTCTTCATCAAGAGGTCTTTCCAGAAGTGACAAGTCTTTGGGGAATTCCTCAAATAGACATGATGGCGTCTCGCCTCAGCAAGAAACGTCAGAGATATTGTTCCAGGTCGAGAGATCCTCAAGCAATAGCAGTGGACACCCTAGTGACACCGTGGGTGTTTCAGTCAGTGTATGTGTTTCCTCCACTTCCACTCATTCCAAAAGTGATAAAGATCATAAGAAGAACAAAGGTTCAAGCGATCCTCATTGTTCCAGACTGGCCAAGGAGGGCTTAGTATCCAGATCTTCAGGAATTACTCATAGGAGATCCCTGGCCTCTTCCTCTGAGGGAGGATCTGTTACAGCAGGGGCCATGCGTGTTCCAAGACTTACCACTACTTTGTTTGATGGCTTGGCGGTTGAATGCCGGATCCTAGCCTGAAAGGGTATTCCCAAGGAAGTCATCCACACTCTTATTCAGGCCAGGAAAGGAGTAACGTCTAAACATTACCACCGTATTTGGAGAAAATACGTGTCTTGGTGTGAATCCAGGAAGGCTCCTATGGAAGAATTTCAGTTAGGACATTTTCTCCATTTTCTACAAGCTGGTGTGGATGCGGGCCTAAAGTTGGGCTCAATTAAAGTACAAATTTCAGCCTTATCGGTTTTCTTCCAAAAACAATTGTCCTCCCTTCCAGAAGTTCAGACTTTCGTGATAGGCGTGTTGCATATCCAACCTCCCTTTGTGCCTCCAGTGGCACTGTGGGATCTTAACGTGGTGTTGCAATTCCTTCAATCTCATTGGTTTGAACCTTTACAGAAGGTAGAGTTGAAATTCCTCACTTGGAAAGTGGTCATGCTGTTGGCCTTGTCATCCGCAAGGCGGGTGTCTGAATTAGCGGCCTTGTCTCACAAGAGCCCTTATTTGATCTTCCATGAAGATAGAGCAGAGTTGAGGACTCATCAGCAATTTCTGCCGAAAGTGGTTTCGTCATTCCACTTGAACCAACCTATTGTGGTGCCAGTGGCTACTGACACCTTGCTGGAATCTAAGTTTCTCGATGTAGTTAGAGCTTTGATGTCGCCAGAACGGCTCAGTTTAGGAAAACAGAGGCTCTGTTTGTCCTGTATGCTCACAACAAGATTGGGGCTCCTGCTTCCAAGCAGACTATTGCGCGCTGGATCTGTCATACGATTCAACATGCTCATTCTACGGCTGGATTGCCGTTACCAAAATCGGTGAAGGCCCATTCTACCAGAAAGGTGGGCTCGTCCTGGGCGGCTGCAACTTTGCCGAGTGGCTACTTGGTCGGGTTCAAACACCTTTGCGAAGTTCTACAAGTTTGATACTCTGGCTGATGAGGACCTCCTGTTTGGTCAATCGGTGCTGCAGAGTCATCCGCACTCTCCCACACGTTCTAGAGCATTGGTATAACCCCAAGGTTCTTGATGTGACCCCAGCATCCTCTAAAACGTATGAGAAAATAGGATTTTAATACCTACCGGTAAATCCTTTTCTCTTAGACCGTAGTGGATGCTGGGCGCCCGTCCCAGTGCGTACTGTATCTGCAGTTTTTTGTTACATTTCAACACATGTTGTGTTATGTTTTTAGTCAGCCTGTTGCTAACGTTAAATATATAAACACACAGCGCTTATATAACCACCAAAAAATCTATTAGTCTTAGCTGTTTTGATTGATACCAAGTTCCTGCAGCTCCTACCGGTGGTACTGTTCCACCCACTAATTAACAAGGATATATATAAAAAAGAGATTTTATAAAGGAGCGCTTGAAACAAAGATATACACTCAAATAAATATATAGTCAATTTATTTAAATCTACTCCACATAGAGCATAAAGATAAAATGTATAAACTTCATAAAATGTGCAAATATTACAATCCCATGCCTTTAAAATAACCGTCCATTAATGAACATCCATAAATCTGTTTGTGACCAATTTTAAGCGTCTGTGTGATATTCGGACTCACTGGTCCCTTTAGTATAAATTTTCACAGTCTCTGTGGTACCACATAAATTATATGTCCAAAGCAGGGGAGAGGGGGAGAGCGCTGTGTGAGATGGTGACCACAGCGGTATGCTACGACCCCTCTTGCAAGCTCTTTCCCGGCCGTAGTTTAAATTGCTGGATACTCACGGCCGCCGCAGTACTCGGCTTCACGGGGAGCGGACCTCTTTAGCCAGGTCTCGCTTTTGCTGTATCCCCGGTCGAACGGCTCACCAGCCTGTCCCAGGTCACAGGATAAAGTGTAATGGCTAAGGCAACAGGATCAATCAAAGAAATGCCCTTCTAACGCGTTTCTCCGCAAATAGGGCAAGTGGTTTCGTCAGAGGAATACTGTGGCTGCAGTGTTGGATCATTTTATAGCAGGATCAACCAATCATTCTGCTAATTAACTTAATTCTGCTCAGATGATTTTATTCGGCATGTGTAGCCTATTGATGTATCCACCCAACACATACAATTCTCACTACCAAGAGCCAACGTTTATACATTGCATCATTTAACAATAATCATTAATTAATAATCATAATATTTAATATTTCATTAATAGTTTCATTAATAGTTTTTTGGTGGTATATATCTAAAAACAGTTTCAAAAAGAAACATATATCTAAAAAACATATATATATATATATATATATATAATAACATTCTCAGTACTGACCAGGAGACTAAAAATCAAAATATAGATACTCTCTACTATAAATTAACCGATCCCTTCACATATTTAGTGCAGCCCCAATAGCTCAGAGGGTTCTTCCACTACACACAACACCAGGGACAACGGGTTCAAATCTCACACAAGAACCATCTCTTAGCATATTATTTAGTTATTTATTAAATGGTCCGGTAATTCAAATATACTTTAACAAAACCTTTCATATGTCCAACCTCAATAGCTCAGGGAGTTTTTCCTTTGTGCTGACAGCACCAGGGACAACAGACTCAAATCCACATGGGGAACACCTTTTTAATATATTATTTATTTTGATCCGATAATTCATTTCAATATAATACCTCATCCCTCCGCAAATCCAATGGGGTTTTATACAGCGCTAAGGATTTTTCCTTGCATATGGCACCAAGGGCAGGGGGTTCGAAACCAAAAGAGTTCATCAATATAAAACATATGTTTTTTATATTATATTTTATATTTTATATTCTATATTTTATAATTTATACTGCATAAAGGTGAAGGAAAGAGTATAGGGGTAAAGAGGGAGGAGAGTGTTTATCATATCTTATGAGGGGTGAGGGTGGGAGGAGGGGGAGGGAGGGTAGTAAGGGAGGGGGGGGGGAGGGGGAAATGGGGAAAAACATAAAGTTCTGATTGAGAGAATTCAGTTCGAGAAACCACATTACTCAAGAAACTAACAACCTCCTATATTATTCAATTCAATATTTTCGTTAAGACCACCAGGAGTAAGAGTACCCAACGAAAATATCCAGAAAGCCTCTCTTGTACAAAGGTGATTAAATCTGTCCCCTCCTCTTGGAGTCGGTGCTATTATCTCAATCCCCTGAATAGTAAGTACTTCAACTTTACCAGCATGGTGATAAACTACATGTCTTGACAGACTATGCTTAAGGTTTCTCTTCAATACGTTCCTTCTATGCTCAAGGAACCTCGTATTCAAACTCCTGGTGGTCCTACCTACATATTGTTTTCCACATCTACAGCTTATTAAATATATAACATATGTCTGTTGACAATTAATAACAGTTTCTATATCAAATGTAAGACCTAGATTATTAGACTTAAAACTCATACTTCTGTTTATTATGAAATTACATGTCAGACAGTTCTTTCTGCCACATTTATAACAACCCCTCAAAGTGGTTAACCAGTTTTTAGCTATCGATGTTGATGTATCATTTTTCTGTCCATGAAAGAAACTGGGAGAGATATAGTTCTTAATATTTCTTGCCTTTCGAAAAACTACTTTTACAGCCTCCCCTAATGACGGTTTTAATGTAGTGTCCAATTTAAGAATTTAAAAATTTTTATTCAATATCTATTTAATTTCATTAGAACATGTATTATATTTAGTTATAAAAGGGAGTACCATATTCTCATCATTAGAATTAGTATTTTCTATTCTATCCTTCTTTTGCCTAGAAAGAAGGGAACTTCTGTCTTTCTCCACTGCCTTTCCAAGTGATTTCTCCAAAAGTGCCACGGGATACCCTTGGTCTTTAAAGGCCTCAGTGAGTATATCTGCATGTTTATAGAACTCACTAGGCTCTGTACAATTCCTCTTCATCCTCAAATATTGTCCAGCTGGTATATTGTCCTTCCATTTTTGGTGGTGACAACTGTTATAATTCAAATAGCTGTTACAATCGACCTCTTTCCTAAAGGTACCAGTAATTATACTATCTTCCCTGGCAGAGAGAGAAATATCCAGATAGTTTATGTGAGTAGGGTGACAAGAATGTGTAAACTTAAGCCCAAAGGTGTTAGAATTTAAATAAGAAATAAAGGAAGGAATAGAAGAAACATCGTCCCAAATCATAAAAAGATCATCTATGTACCGACCATATAGCACCAAGTTTGCCCTATATGGACCCCCCCAAATATATTTCTCTTCGAAGAGGCCCATATATAAGTTAGCAAAACTAGGGGCAAACCTGGTGCCCATGGCGGTACCGTGTATTTGTAGAAAAAACTGTGAATTAAATAAAAAATAGTTGTGTGCTAAAATAAATTCTATTGACCTTAGTACAAACTCACATCGCTCGGGCATCAGTCTCACATCAGTGGTTAGATAATGGCGACATGCCTCAATACCCCCACGATGTGGAATGTTCGTATAGAGGGATTCGACATCACAGGTCAAAAATACATATTCCTTTTTCCACTCGATCGCTCCCACAAGATTCAAAAAGTGGGTGGTATCTCTGATGTGAGACTGAAGGCCCTCGACGTGAGTCTGTAGAAAAGAGTCAACAAAGGCCGAAAGATTAGAGGTGAGGGACCCAACACCAGAAATAATGGGACGCCCAGGAGGTGCTACCAAGGACTTGTGTATTTTGGGAAGGTGATAATAGGTGGGAATTATAGGATATGGATTGAACAGAAACAGAAACTCATCTTTGGTAATTGCTCTCTCTGCCAGGGCTTCATCCAAAATAGTCCTCAACTCATGGAGAAACCTCTCAGTTGAATTCATACACAATTTCTGATAATATTCTTTATTACAAAGTTGTCTCTCTGCTTCTTCCAAATATGATATTTTATCCTGTATTACCACCCCCCCACCCTTGTCCGCATTCTTTATTATAATATTACTATCTTTTTTTAGAGAAATCAATGCTCGACGCTCATTTCTACTTAAATTGTCTTTCCTAAGTGATCTTTTGTTTGTTTTATCACATAAGCTACGCAGATCATTCAATGTTGACGTATAAAACGTCTCAATATAAGCACTCCTATGCTGCATTGGGTAGAACTCAGACTTCTTTCTAAAATTCTTATTCTCTTCTTTCTTATCTATTATATCAAATAATTTCACTGGCTGATTTATCACAGAAGATTCACCTTCATTATTTTCTACCAATAAAGAATTCAATATAGATAACCCTCTAGTATCTTCCCCATTCAACACTATTGGTATACCTTCAATTTCCTTATTCTTTAGAGCTTTATTAGTGAAGTATCTTTTCCGACAAAGATCTCTAGTGAATTTATTAAGTGCTACAAACAGTTCAAAAATATCTGGTTTTGCCGATGGCGCAAATTTCAAACCCTTGGCAATAACTGCTTTCTCATGCTCACTCAAAATCTTAGTTGATAGGTTATAAATACCCCTATTTCTTATCCTAGTCTTACGTTTTTGGCATTGTACCTTCTGTCCTCCCCTACATCCTCTAGTTCTTCCCTTAATCTTTTTGGGGTGGTTCTTTGTAATTGTTCGAATCTGTTTTGAGTCTCCCATCTCTGTCTCTCTCTTTGACCTAAAAAAGCTTGTGATACTTTATCTTTGCTCTTATATATAGAATCCCTATCATTACGAAAATCCTCTTTGGGTCTGGCTCCTCTATCCTCATAGCTGTTCCTCTCTCTAATAGGGGGACAATCAATCTCCCCACTAGAGTCGGTCTGGTGATAGGTCATGTTCCCCTTCTTTTCATATGTATCATTACTTCCTTCTCCCTGATTTCTCACTTTCTCATTACGGGATTTTCTCTTTGGATCCTCATCCTGACCATAACGGTCTGTTCTCCTATCATTAGGAATGTCCTTATTAGCAGGTGTCCTATCTCTTGTCACATTTCGATATCCAGAGTACCCATTATGGGTACTTCTTGATCTAGTTCTATTGGAATAGTGATACTTATCACTTCTTTCCTTTTTATTGTTATAGGTCCTTACTCTATCAAATCTATAATCATTGTTATCTCTATCTAATTTTTTCTTTTTAAACCTAATGAGTGTATGTTCAAATTCATTAATCCTGTTATTAAGTACTTCATCACACTCTTTGAATTCTTTACTATTTTCATGTGGTTTTAAGAGTTCTTGTATCCTCTCAATCTCCTTTGAAACTTTCAACACCTTTTCTTTCCTATAAGCAATAAGTAATTTAATCAAGGAAAAAGAGCATCCATCGAGGATCTCATTCCACTGATTAGTTAAATCAGGGTCATCCTTAAAGGAACAAGATTTAAAAACCCGTAACCCCCTTGGGATTATTTTTGTATCTAAATATTTAGTGAGAGTTTCCTGATCCCACCAATGTCTTGTTTCTATCTTTAAAAGGGATTCTAATTCATTAAATAATTTCTCCATTTCTGGGATCAGTGTCATCAGTATTATTATCATTCAATAACAATTTTCTCCTGGTCAGTCTATCAGAAATACTTCTAAATGAAGCCATAATAAATATATTTAATTTTATTCCTTAATTTGTTTAAATCCTAATATGGATTCTCAAATAAGCTGCTATGAAAAAACAGTATCGCACAGAAAAACACAAAATATATAAACACACAGCGCTTATATAACCACCAAAAAATCTATTAGTCTTAGCTGTTTTGATTGATACCAAGTTCCTGCAGCTCCTACCGGTGGTACTGTTCCACCCACTAATTAACAAGGATATATATAAAAAAGAGATTTTATAAAGGAGCGCTTGAAACAAAGATATACACTCAAATAAATATATAGTCAATTTATTTAAATCTACTCCACATAAAGCATAAAGATAAAATGTATAAACTTCATAAAATGTGCAAATATTACAATCCCATGCCTTTAAAATAACCGTCCAATAACCGTCCATTAATGAACATCCATAAATCTGTTTGTGACCAATTTTAAGCGTCTGTGTGATATTCGGACTCACTGGTCCCTTTAGTATAAATTTTCACAGTCTCTGAAGAGGTCGATTGTAACAGCTATTTGAATTATAACAGTTGTCACCACCAAAAATGGAAGGACAATATACCAGCTGGACAATATTTGAGGATGAAGAGGAATTGTACAGAGCCTAGTGAGTTCTATAAACATGCAGATATACTCACTGAGGCCTTTAAAGACCAAGGGTATCCCGTGGCACTTTTGGAGAAATCACTTGGAAAGGCAGTGGAGAAAGACAGAAGTTCCCTTCTTTCTAGGCAAAAGAAGGATAGAATAGAAAATACTAATTCTAATGATGAGAATATGGTACTCCCTTTTATAACTAAATATAATACATGTTCTAATGAAATTAAACAGATATTGAATAAAATTTTTTAAATTCTTAAATTGGACACTACATTAAAACCGTCATTAGGGGAGGCTGTAAAAGTAGTTTTTCGAAAGGCAAGAAATATTAAGAACTATATCTCTCCCAGTTTCTTTCATGGACAGAAAAATGATACATCAACATCGATAGCTAAAAACTGGTTAACCACTTTGAGGGGTTGTTATAAATGTGGCAGAAAGAACTGTCTGACATGTAATTTCATAATAAACAGAAGTATGAGTTTTAAGTCTAATAATCTAGGTCTTACATTTGATATAGAAACTGTTATTAATTGTCAACAGACATATGTTATATATTTAATAAGCTGTAGATGTGGAAAACAATATGTAGGTAGGACCACCAGGAGTTTGAATACGAGGTTCCTTGAGCATAGAAGGAACGTATTGAAGAGACACCTTAAGCATAGTCTGTCAAGACATGTAGTTTATCACCATGCTGGTAAAGTTGAAGTACTTACTATTCAGGGGATTGAGATAATAGCACCGACTCCTAGAGGAGGGGACAGATTTAATCACCTTTGTACAAGAGAGGCTTTCTGGATATTTTCGTTGGGTACTCTTACTCCTGGTGGTCTTAACGAAAATATTGAATTGAATAATATAGGAGGTTGTTAGTTTCTTGAGTAATGTGGTTTCTCGAACTGAATTCTCTCAATCAGAACTTTATGTTTTTCCCCATTTCCCCCTCCCCCCCCCTCCCTTACTACCCTCCCTCCCCCTCCTCCCACCCTCATCCCTCATAAGATATGATAAACACTCTCCTCCCTCTTTACCCCTATACTCTTTCCTTCACCTTTATGCAGTATAAATTATAAAATATAGAATATAAAATATAATATAAAAAACATATGTTTTATATTGATGAACTCTTTTGGTTTCGAACCCCCTGCCCTTGGTGCCATATGCAAGGAAAAATCCTTAGCGCTGTTTAAAACCCCATTGGATTTGCGGAGGGATGAGGTATTATATTGAAATGAATTATCGGATCAAAATAAATAATATATTAAAAAGGTGTTCCCCATGTGGATTTGAGTCTGTTGTCCCTGGTGCTGTCAGCACAAAGGAAAAACTCCCTGAGCTATTGAGGTTGGACATATGAAAGGTGTTGTTAAAGTATATTTGAATTACCGGACCATTTAATAAATAACTAAATAATATGCTAAGAGATGGTTCTTGTGTGAGATTTGAACCCGTTGTCCCTGGTGTTGTGTGTAGTGGAAGAACCCTCTGAGCTATTGGGGCTGCACTAAATATGTGAAGGGATCGGTTAATTTATAGTAGAGAGTATCTATATTTTGATTTTTAGTCTCCTGGTCAGTACTGAGAATGTTATTATATATATATATATATATATATATATATATATGTTTTTTAGATATATGTTTCTTTTTGAAACTGTTTTTAGATATATACCACCAAAAAACTATTAATGAAACTATTAATGAAATATTAAATATTATGATTATTAACTAATGATTATTGTTAAATGATGCAATGTATAAACGTTGGCTCTTGGTAGTGAGAATTGTATGTGTTGGGTGGATACATCAATAGGCTACACATGCCGAATAAAATCATCTGAGCAGAATTAAGTTAATTAGCAGAATGATTGGTTGATCCTGCTATAAAATGATCCAACACTGCAGCCACAGTATTCCTCTGACGAAACCACTTGCCCTATTTGCGGAGAAACGCGTAAGAAGGGCATTTCTTTGATTGATCCTGTTGCCTTAGCCATTACACTTCATCCTGTGACCTGTGACAGGCTGGTGAGCCGTTCGACCGGGGATACAGCAAAAGCGAGACCTGGCTAAAGAGGTCCGCTCCCCGTGAAGCCGAGTACTGCGGCGGCCGTGAGTATCCAGCAATTTAAACTACGGCCGGGAAAGAGCTTGCAAGAGGGGTCGTAGCATACCGCTGTGGTCACCATCTCACACAGCGCTCTCCCCCTCTCCCCTGCTTTGGACATATAAGTTATGTGGTACCACAGAGACTGTGAAAATTTATACTAAAGGGACCAGTGAGTCCGAATATCACACAGACGCTTAAAATTGGTCACAAACAGATTTATGGATGTTCATTAATGGACGGTTATTTTAAAGGCATGGGATTGTAATATTTGCACATTTTATGAAGTTTATACATTTTATCTTTATGCTCTATGTGGAGTAGATTTAAATTAATTGACTATATATTTATTTGAGTGTATATCTTTGTTTCAAGCGCTCCTTTATAAAATCTCTTTTTTATATATATCCTTGTTGCTAACGTTGTTCATGCCGTTGACTTGCGTTATGTTGAATGCCATGTTGTACTGCGTGCTTGAGGTGTGAGCTGGTATATATCTCACCTTAGTTTAACAATAAATCCTTTTCCTCGAAATGTCCGTCTCCCTGGGCACAGTTCCTATAACTGGAGTCTGGAGGAGGGGCATAGAGGGAGTAGCCAGTTCCCATCTATACCCCATGGTTCTTGATGTGACCCCAGCATCCTCTACGGACTAAGAGAAAAGGATTTACCGGTAGGTATTAAAATCCTATTATTGCAAAAGGTACAGGAATTGGACTAATGAGGTCTGGGGTAAAGTCATTTTCTCTGATGAATCCCCTTTCATATTGTTTGGGGCATCTATAAATACACTTGTCCGGAGAAGGAAAGGTGAACGCTACCATCAGTCCTGTGCCATGCCAACAGTAAAGCATCCTGAGACCAACAAAAAGAAGGGTCAACACTGCAAATATCGAAGTGAAAACCAATACTTGTGTCATTCTCAAAACTTTAGGCCACAGATGTACATCTTCGACCAGGGTTATTCTAGGGTCGGACCCATTTAAAGAGAACTCAGGTCATCCCTGCAAAATCTATGGATCTGATACAAATATGGTCTTTATCAGGTTCACTAAGAGGAGGTCACAGAAGGCAACAAAAGGGTGGGGTGAAGATTGCTCACAGCACTGCAGCAACCATGGCTAATGGTTTACCACTGTGAAGCCTGAAGATCCTGAGTGTTTAGCTTTACTGCTGTTTGATTCAGCCAGTGATAGCATGTGCAGCTTGTGACATTGTGCAGCATAGTGTAGTTATTTCATGAGGAAGAGGAGGGTGCAATTCTTGGGAGAGAAATCTTGGACTTAACAGCAATATTTGTGCAGGAGCAGAGCCCTCATATTATCCAGCTTCATTACCATCCTGAAATTGAACATCGCAACAGACTGAACAATGAGAGTCAGAGACCGTAGGTATGGAGAAGCTTTCATGAGGACTGTGGAAGCTTTACAGGAAGAGCAGTGGATAGTACACTTCCAGATATCATGTGCAACAGTCCACTATCTACTGAACCTACTGACCCCAGCTCACTCTATGCAGACAACTAACTTCAAGAAACCCATCAAGTAGGAGACTAGCCATTGCATTGTGGTGGTATGCTATCCACAGTCTTCTTCATAGTGCACCAAGTGATATTGGCAATGGGGGTAATTCAGAGTTGATCGCAGATGTGCTAAATTTAGCACATCTACGATCAGTTACTCTGACATGTGTCACACAGTGACAATGCTTTTGTACCTGATGAGTAGCTCCCTGCCAGTGCAGCTCCTACGCTCTGGCAGGGAGCTACTGGCCGCGTCCCGGGTTGCAGCGGCTGTGTGTGATGTCACGTTTTGACCGCAGCCTGCCCACCCAACGGTCCAGACACACCTCCGTTGTCTGGACCGTGCCCCGCCAACGGCGATCTAATACCATTGGCATGCCCCGCCCCGTGATCGCCTCTGCCTGTCAATCAGGCAGAGGTGATCACAGCCCAGAGATGCAGATAGCATTTCACTGGGCTCCCTGAGTGCGCATGCGCAGTGCGCCCGCTGCGCGAGCGCACTCCACAATAAGATTCAGACTGCAATTGTTGCTGCTTTAGCGATTCAGTCTAAATTAGCCCCAATGTTTGCTACCCTTTACCAATGGGTCATCTCCTTCCTTCAAGGACTGCACCATCCCAGGTTTCTTGAAGCTTGGGTATCCCCAGTGTGCAGGTGTCATCGATTGGATAGACATCCTCATTATTGTCCCCCCTGACAACCCAGCTGATTACTATTATCAGAAATGCTGGTATTCAATTGTACGGGTGTAGTATGGTATGCCGGCGGCCGGGCTCCCGGCGACCAGAATACCGGCGCCGGCATACCGACAGCGTAGCGAGTGCAAATGAGCCCCTTGCGGGATCGCTGCGGGCACGCGCGCCACGCTATTTATTCTCCCTCTAGGGGGGTCGTGGACCCCCAAAAGGGAGAAAAAGTGTCGGTATGCAGGCTGTCGGGATTCTGGCGCCGGTATATTGTGCGCCGGGATCCCAACAGCCGGCAACCTGAAGACCACCCCAATTGGGTGTAGTGTGGTATGCCGGCGGCCGGGCTCCCGGCGACCAGCATACCGGTGCCGGCATCCCGACCGCCGGCATACCGACAGCGTAGCGAGTGCAAATGAGCCCCTTGCGGGCTCGCTGCGCTCGCCCTGCTGTGGGCACATGTGCCACACTATTTATTCTCCCTCCAGGGGGGTCATGGA
Source organism: Pseudophryne corroboree (assembly GCF_028390025.1). Taxonomy (NCBI): domain Eukaryota; kingdom Metazoa; phylum Chordata; class Amphibia; order Anura; family Myobatrachidae; genus Pseudophryne; species Pseudophryne corroboree. The sequence continues at coordinate 258,499,675 of NC_086453.1, forward strand.
CCCCCAAGATGGAGAAAAAGTGTCAGTATGCCGGCTGTCGGGATTCCGGCGCTGGTATACTGTGCGCCGGGATCCCGACAGCCGGCAACCTGAAGACAACCTCAATTGTACTACAGGCTGTAGTATATCACAAGTATTGGTAAGCATCTTTATGCCAATGTGCTTTGGATCTTGAGCACATGTATCATGTTGTTTACATTGAAAACTAGTGTAACCCCCATTTTATCCAGATAGCAGTATTACTCATTGTGAGTGCCTCCATCCAAGCTGTTTTAAATGTTTTACCACTTAACTGGCATGGTCAGATCACATGCTACTGTGCCGCCTCACTGTGTCCCAATAGGTTTTGATGAGGGTATCCATTCTGCAATTGTACATAATATAATATTTAAATATTTAAAAAAAAAATACTTTTTAAACTAGATTAAATAAAAATGTTAAAGAAAAATCAACCGTATGAACGGTTTTGAAGGGAAAAATCATCAGTTTAGTGGTTAAAGCTATAATCTAGGCTAGCTTTGGACAGCCTATATTTAAAGTAATACTCATGTGATATGATGTATTAATCCCACCTTAATAAATAAATATATATATATATATATAGCGTCTGTGCGGGCGGCACTCACGGCGGTTAAATCAAAACACGAACTCCAAGGATACTGTCAACGTTTCAATGTAACTTATTACATTTTCTTCAGGACAAATAAAACATACAAACATACATACCTTTATAGCCTCCTCTGATCGTACATGAGGCCGTCCGCCAGCCGCGTCCGCCCGTCATCTCCCGCCCAGCTCAGTGACGTCATCCGCAGGCGCCGGCGTCCGGCGTCATGACAACCTGAACGAAGCACACCAGAAAAAACAGAAAAATTTAAAACGTGCTACCACATCTAAAGTGCAAATAGTGAATAAACATACATTACAATCCTGTAAAGAGAGTAAAGGCCGTTATGCATGAACATTGTATATATATATATATTCAAATACTTTATACCGGTTTTCCTTCCTTTCTTTCAGGTCCTCTGGCTCTTCTCAATAACAACATCCCGCACCTCCAGTGTTCTCGGACTCCATTACATCCCGATATATATATATATATATATATATATATATATATATATATATATATAGTAGGACAGGCACTTCCTTGTGCAAAATATGCTGCTCCGGTGCCCTCTGGAGTAAATAGCCACAACAAAGAAAAAAGACAGCGGCACTCAGAGACTTAAATGTCTAAATGAATGTACAGTATTAGACATGCATCAAAAAAGGCACCAACGATTCGGGTCCACAACGCCCCTTTGTCTAGGTGAAGTAACAGTAACAGAAAACAAAATATGTCTTAAATAGCTTAGAGAAGTTCGCCAGTGTGAAATGCCGCTGGAGACTCACTTCCTCTGTTTCCGCGTCATGGAAGCCGTGCAGCCATTTGTCAAGGATACCTGAGACGCTATCCGGCGCACCGATCGCGCGCTAGGAAGAACAGCAAAGAAAAACATAGTGCTCACTTGTACAACTCCCATACCACCGGGTAATCAATAACGCCAGCATGAAAATGCAAAAATGGCATAAAAGAAACTGTGACATATATAAAGACAATACAAACATAATAATTACTACAGTAACGAACAGATACAAACAATGTACAATAAAAATGTTTTTAAGAGAATATGCGCAAACAATTAAAGGTGCAGGTAAAAAATCTGTGCACCAATATAACAAATCATGATTAGAAAAGATGCATAGATTTCAAGTGCTCCTGTAAAAACATATTCACCATTAAACACCCATAGGTGACAAAATAATGTATAAAGTACCTTTTTTTAGGTCTTTCGCATATATGCAGACAGGACCAGATACATTAGACCTTTCTCAAATGGACCTACAACAAAAAGTGTCCCCTTTCATGGATTTTAAAGAGCTAAAATAGCTCATAAAAGGGTACACCAAAAAAGGAAATGCAGTGGTGCACGTTATCTTTTAAAAAGCACAGATTTAATAGTACATCGAACTTACAATAAAAAGACGAATTTTGCACATACAGTATATACTGTATCTCCCCACTGGAAAAACCGCAGGCTCAGCGTGGAGTCACCCAGATGGACCTAGGCTGTCTTGGACACAGGCTCCGGAACCGGGATCCAGACCAAAAGCACGTCACCAGCTTACAATCACCAGCTTGTTCTTGGGGTACATACAGGAGAGAGTTTTTACACTTAACGCATTTCGGATCGTAGTCCTTCCTCAGAAGCATATAGTAAACTCCTCCATCAATCATATAATTATACCCTATCTAATAAATACACCATCTGTTCTAAATTGCCGCTAAATGGCGCCTGTCCATTCTGCGCAATCGCAGACCGGCACCGGAAACAGGAAACAGTATGGCCGTGCATTCCACATGACCAATCCACTTTGCGCAATCGTAGACCATCCTCAAGACAGGAAGCACTATGGTCGTGTGTTCCACACGTCCAGGAGATGGAATACTTCCATTCTATTGATGACGACGACTGGAAACAGAATGGCCGTGCAGTCAACACGGACGGAAGTCGTCTCTCCATATTATCTTCCTGCGTTTCATGTAGCATCCATATAGTCATTATGGATTAATATCCTCACATATGAATTAAATATTAAAATACCTCAAAAAAGAAAACCATAATTAGTAATCAGGAGATCATCATTTCATCAGAATAGAGAGGAGTTTTAAATCAGTAGGCAAGAGAGTGCATAATAAAAAATATTAAATTAAGTTAAAAAACATTTAAGTTCTAAATCACCATTTAGGACCTTGGGAACAAGGATACCTAAATGGTGTATCCATCTCATGACTGAGATAAACGGTTCTCTATATTACAAGATTTCCAATGAGACATTGGGGCAGATGTATTAACCTGGAGAAGGCATAAGGAAGTGATAAACCAGTAATAAGTGCAAGGTGATAAAGGCACCAGCCAATCAGCTCCAATATGTAAATTAACAGTTAGGATCCGATTGGCTGGTGCCTTTATCACCTTGCACATATCACTGGTTTATCACTTCCTTATGCCTTCTCCAGGTTAATACATCTGCCCCATTATCTGTTGTATGCCCTAAAAATTACTTATATTGCACTCTTCTGCATTATGATGTTCCTTAAAATGAGATACGACGGTATGTGTCAATAACCCTTTTCAAATATTATAAATATGTTCTGATTCCCTCACTTTCAATTGTCTAGTGGTTTTTCCTAGGTAATGGTAGCCAAATGTACTGTACATTGTAGAACATATATTATATTTCTAGAATGACATGTAATAAATTCTCAATTATTTTTCCATTGATTATCAGATTCATAATTTTCCTATCTTTACACTTAACGGTTTTAGACATAAGGCAATCACCGCAACGGTGAAACCCCTTAGTGCATACATTTTGTCTATATTTAGTTTCCACATTACTTTTTACCAAGTAATCTTTCAACGATGGAGCCTTTCTATATATAAAGGTAGGTTTATCAGGTAAAATATCACCTAATAATGCATCTTGTTTCAATAACTTCCAATTTGCTTTAAAAACATTCTCTATCTCTTTATGTTTTACATTATATTGGCTTACAAAAGCCAATTGGAATTTATTTGTGTCTCTATTTTTTACATCTTTTGTTTTTATTTTTTACAAATCAGTTCTATCTATCTCATCTACTTTCTCCTTAGCTTTTTTCAGTAGTCTTGATGAATAACCCTTAGCTGTAAGTCTTTCGGATAATTCATCATGTTGTTTATTGTATATTTCTCTATTAGTACAATTCTGCTTAATGCGTATAAATTGACTGTAGGGAATGGATTCCAACCAGCTTTTGGGATGTTGACTATATATATCTATAACACTATTAGAATCAGTTGTTTTATGAAATGTCAGAGTTTTCAAAGTCCCTGTTTCTATATATATATATTCAAATCTAAAAAAGATATATCAGTTTCACTGATACTAAAAGTCAATCTTATAGAAGCATCATAATAATTTGGGGTAGTGCAGAAAGCCTCTAAATCCTTCATCTCCCCTCTCCATATAAAGAGTATATCATCTATAAAGCACTGCCAGGACACCAGGTTCACCCCTGCTCATTGCTACCAAATATGGTTTGTTCTTCTCAATACGCCATAAATAAATGTGCGTAGCTGGGGGCAAACCTGGTGCCCATGGCAGTGCCTGTCTGCTGTACATAATAATTACCATCGAAGATAAAATAATTATTCATTAAGATAAAAACAATACTTTCAATAATAAATTATTTTAAAATTGTTCCTAAGTTACTCAGATCCAAGAAATAAGTAACCGCTGCTATACCTTTTTCTTTATCTATTATTGTATACAGTGTGCCTACATCAGCACTACATAAATAATCCCCTTCTTGCCACACATAATTAGACAATTTACGTAAAACATCACTAGTGTCTTTCAGATAGGCTTTAGTATTTTGAACCAAAGGTTGCAAATAGAAGTCTACCAAAGCAGACAAATTGCTAGTAATGCTATTACAACCTGAAATAATTGGCCTTCCAGGGGGGTGGCGGGGTCCTTATGGATTTTTGGGAGGACATATATCGAAGGAACAGAAGGTTCCTTAATATTCAAGCAATAGAATTCCATTTCATTTAAAACCTTAGAATTCAGGGCTCTAGTGGTAAGATATTTTAGCTCTTTCATAATTCTTACAGTCGGATCATTTTTGAGTTTTTTATATGCATCACAATCACTCAATTGTCTATTTATTTCATCCATATATGCCTCCCTATCCATGATGACAACCCTTCCACCTTTACCTGCAGGTTTTATAGTCACTGACTCATCTTCATTTAACGATTTTAGAGCAGTAAATTGTTTCTTACTTAGATTTAAATTTCCTTTATTACGCTTTTAAAATAATATTATTTTTGCTGTATGCAAGTATAAATCCTGGGGCTGCTGTGTCTGTATGGGGGTGCTCTGTCCATCCATCCAGGGGCTCTGCCCCAGTGTTAATAAAAATTCCAGTATACTGTACATCAAGGGGCTAGTGTGTCCTATCAATATCAGTCTAGGGGTTCTCTGTCTGTCACCTGCTGTATCTGAAGAGGGTCTGCTGTGTCCTACAGGGGTGCTCTGTCCACCATCTGTCCATCCATCCAGGGGCTCCGCCCCAGTGTAAAATTAAAATAATAAAAACTAAAAAGCTTAAAATATAATTATTAAATATATTTCTCTTACGTCATAGAGGATGCTGGGGACTCCGTAAGGACCATGGGGTATAGACGGGCTCCGCAGGAGATAGGGCACCTAAAAAGAACTTTTACTATGGGTGTGCACTAGCTCCTCCCTCTATGCCCCTCCTCCAGACCTCAGTTAGATCTTGTGCCCAGAGGAGAATGGGTGCACTGCAGAGAGCTCTCCAGAGTTTTCTGTTGAAAAATAATTTTGTTAGGTTTTTTATTTTCAGGGAGTCCTGTTGGCAACAGGCTCCCTGCATCGTGGAACTGAGGAGAGAGAAGCAGAGCTGGCTTGTCAAGTTGGACACTGCTTCTAAGGCTACTGGACACCATTCGCTCCAGAGGGTGTCAGAACACAGGTCTCACCTGGGGTTCGTCCCGGAGCCGCGCCGCCGTCCTCCTCACAGATGCCGAAGATAGAAGCCGGGTGAGTATGAGAAGGCAGAAGACATCTTAGGCGGCAGAAGACATCAGATCTTCATGAGGTAAGGTGCGCAGTGGTAAGCTGCGCGCCATTGCTCCCAGTCACACACACAGAGCAGCACTAAAGGGTGCAGGGCGCAGGGGGGGGCGCCCTGGGCAGCAATATTCCTCACTTTTGGGCAAATTCAGATAGATTAGGCTGCGGAGGCAGTAAATCTAAGATCCCCCGCCATTTTAATAGAAAAGTCACTGGGACCGAAGCCCGCCGTCGGGTGGGCGGAGCTTGATCCTCAGCACTAACCAGCGCCATTTTCTCCACAGAAGCTGCATGCATGAACGCTGGCTCCCTGGTCTCTCCCCTGCTGAACTTCACAGGCTGGAAAAAAGAGGAGGGGGGCACATTAGCGACGCAGTGAGTGGGAATTGGTATATTATATATAAAAAAGTGCTATCTGGTCATATTTTTTCCAGTGTTTTTAGGCGCTGGTGTATGCTGGCATACTCTATCTCTGTCTCTCCTAAGGGCCTGGTTGGGGTTTTGTCCCCTTGTAGGTTAATCCCTGTGTGTGTGGGGTGTCGGTACGTGTGTGTCGACATGTCTGAGGCGGAAGGCTTCTCCAAGGAGGAGGTGGAGCAAATGAGTGGTGTGTCCCCGTCGGTTGTGCCGACTCCGGATTGGATGGACATGTGGCATATGTTGAATGCAAGTGTGGCATCTTTACATAAAAGGCTTGATAAGGCTGACTTAGGGGGGACATCAGGGGGTCAATCCTCCCCCACTGTGGACAAGTCCCTAACGCGCTTGTCCAAGAAAGTTGCGCTACCGTCTCCTGACACAGCGGCCCTTAAGGACCCTGCAGATCGCAGGCAAGAAACTACCTTAAAGTGTATTTATTCTCATACGGGTGCTGTGCTAAGACCGACAATTGCGTCGGTATGGGTGTGTAGCGCAGTTGCAGCTTGGACAGATGAGCTGACAGATCAATTTGATAATATGGATAAGGATACTATATTCTTAACTCTAGCCCATATAAAAGACGCAGTCTTATTTATGAGGGATGCTCAAAGGGACATTGAATTGCTAGCTTCTAGGGCCAATGTCATGTCTATCTCAGCGAGAAGATCCTTATGGACTCGCCAATGGACGGGTGATGCGGATTCCAAAAAACATATGGAAGTACTACCCTATAAGGGTGATGTATTGTTTGGGGATGGGCTGACGGACCTGGTTTCCACAGCTACAGCAGGTAAATTAATTTTTTTACCATATGTTCCCCAACAGCAAAAGAAAGTAACACCCTATCAGATGCAGTCCTTTCGGTCGAACAAGTCCAGAAGAGGTCGGGGATCCTCTTTCCTCGCCAGAGGTAAGGGCAGAGCCAAAAGAGCACCTGCTTCGGCAGGTGCCCAGGAACAAAAGTCCTCCCCGGCTGCTCCAAAACCCACAGCATGACGCTGGGGCTCCCCTGAGGGAGTCCGCACCGGTGGGGGCACGTCTTCGACTTTTCAGTCAGGCCTGGGTCAGTTCAGACCTGAATCCCTGGGTGTTGGAAATAGTTTCCCAGGGTTACAAATTGGAATTCGAGGAGGTGCCCCCGCGCCGATTTTTCAAATCGGCCCTACCAGCTTCCACATCGGAAAGGGATATAGTGTTAGCTGCAATTCAAACACTGTGTATACAGCAAGTGATAATCAAGGTTACCCTGCACCAGCAGGGAAGAGGTTACTACTCAACCCTATTTGTGGTCCCGAAACCGGACGGTTCGGTCAGACCTATTTTGAATCTGAAATCCCTAAACCTGTACATAAAAAGATTCAAATTCAAAATGGAATCACTCAGAGCGATAATAGCCAACATGGAGGAGGGGGAGTTTATGGTATCTCTGGACATAAAGGATGCGTACCTTCATGTCCCCATATATGCCCCCCTTCAGGAATACCTGAGATTCGCTGTACAGGATTGTCATTACCAATTTCAGACGTTGCCGTTTGGACTTTCCACAGCCCCGAGGATTTTCACCAAGATAATGGCGGAAATGATGGTGGTCCTGCGCAAGCATGGAGTCACAATTATCCCATACTTGGACGATCTCCTGATAAAAGCGAGATCAAGGGACAAATTGCTGAGCAGTGTGGCGCTCTCTCTGAGAGTGCTCCAGCAACACGGTTGGATTCTAAATCTACCAAAGTCACAGTTGATTCCGACAACTTGACTACCGTTCCTAGGTATGATACTGGATACGGAACAAATGAAGGTCTTCCTCCCAATAGAGAAAGCCCAGGACATCCAGAACATGGTCAGAGACCTGCTAAAACCGAAAAGGGTGTCAGTTCACCAATGCACTTGAGTTCTGGGAAAAATGGTGGCGGCCTACGAGGCCATTCCCTTTCGGAAGGTTCCATGCAAGGACTTTTCAATGGGACCTTCTGGACAAGTGGTCCGGGTCCCATCTGCACTTACATAGGAAAATAACTCTGTCCCCAGGGGCCAGAGTGTCTCTCCTGTGGTGGTTGCAAAGTGCTCACCTGCTGGAGGGTCGCAGGTTCGGAATTCAGGATTGGATCCTGGTTACCACGGACGCGAGCCTCCAAGGATGGGGAGCGGTCACACAGGGAAAAAAATTTCAGGGTCTTTGGTCAGACCAGGAGTCCTGTCTACACATCAATGTGTTGGAACTCAGGGCCATTTACAACGGCCTTCGACAAGCGTAGAGTCTTCTTCGAAACCTACCGGTTCTGATTCAATCAGACAACGTCACAGCAGTGGCTCATGTGAACCGCCAAGGCGGGACAAGAAGCAGAGTCGCGATGGCGGAAGCCACAAGGATTCTTTGCTGGGCGGAAAATCATGTAAGCGCTCTGTCGGCTGTCTTCATTCCGGGAGTAGACAACTGGGAAGCAGACTTCCTCAGCAGACACGATCTCCATCCAGGAGAGTGGGGACTTCATCAAGAAGTCTTTGCAGACATAACACGTCTTTGGGGAACTCCTCAAATAGACATGATGGCGTCACGCCTCAACAAAAAGCTTCGGAGGTATTGTGCCAGGTCTCGGGACCCTCAGGCAGTGGCAGTAGATGCTCTGATAACACCGTGGCTGTTCAAATCGGTCTACGTGTTTCCTCCTCTTCCTCTCATCACAAAAGTGTTGAGGATCATAAGGCAAAGAAACGTACAGACAATACTCATTGTCCCAAACTGGCCTCGAAAGGCCTGGTACTCAGATCTACAAGAGATGCTCACAGGAGATCCCTGGCCTCTTCCTCTGAGGGAAGACCTGTTGCAACAGGGGCCCTGTGTATTTCAAGACTTACCGCGGTTACGTTTGATGGCATGGCGGTTGAACGCCGAATCCTAGCGAAAAAGGGGATTCCGGAAGAGGTCATCCCTACTTTAATAATGGCTAGGAAGGAGGTGACGGTTAAGCATTATCACCGTATCTGGCAAAAGTATGTGTCTTGGGGTGAGACCAAGAATGCACCTACGGAAGATTTTCATCTGGGTCGTTTTCTCCACTTCCTACAGACAGGAGTGGATATGGGCCTGAAATTAGACTCTGTTAAGGTACAGATTTCGGCCCTCTCGATTTTCTTTCAGAAGGAATTGGCTTCTCTTCCAGAAGTCCAGACGTTTGTAAAGGGAGTGCTGCACATCCAGCCCCCTTTTGTGCCTCCAGTGGCTCCATGGGACCTGAACGTGGTGTTGCAGTTCCTAAAATCACACTGGTTTGAACCGCTTAACAAGGTTGAGTTGAAATTTCTTACCTGGAAGGTGGTCATGCTGTTGGCCTTGGCATCAGCAAGGCGAGTGTCTGAATTGGCGGCTTTGTCACACAAGAGCCCCTATTTGATTTTTCATGTGGATCGAGCTGAATTGAGGACACGTCCGCAATTTTTGCCTAAAGTGGTTTCTTCATTCCATATGAATCAACCTATTGTGGTGCCTGTGGCTATAAGTGACCTGGAGGATTCCAGATCCCTGGATGTAGTCAGGGCCTTAAAAATGTATGTAGCCAGAACGGCTAAAATTAGGAAAACAGAGGCTCTGTTTGTCCTGTATGCTGCTAATAAGATTGGCGCACCTGCTTCGAAGCAGACTATTGCTCGCTGGATCTGTAATACGATTCAGCAGGCTCATTCTACGGCTGGATTGCCGATACCAAATTCGGTTAAAGCCCATTCCACTAGGAAGGTGGGCTCTTCTTGGGTGGCTGCCCGAGGCATCTCGGCATTACAGCTTTGCCGAGCGGCGACTTGGTCGGGGTCAAACACTTTTGCTAAATTCTACAAGTTTGATACCCTGTCTGATGAGGACCTAGCGTTTGCTCAGTCGGTGCTGCAGAGTCATACGCACTCTCCCGCCCGATTGGATGCTTTGGTATAAACCCCATGGTCCTTAGGGAGTCCCCAGCATCCTCTAGGACGTAAGAGAAAATAAGATTTTAAACCTACCGGTAAATCTATTTCTCCTAGTCCGTAAAGGATGCTGGGCGCCCATCCCAGTGCGGAAACTCTGCAAGACTTGTATATAGTTGTTGCTTATGACAATGTCTATAATATTTGTCCTATTAAAAACACGTTAAAGGTTAAAGAACACAGTATGCAATTGGCGCAAAAAGTACCGCAAGGGTACGCCCTTAACTATACCTTAAGGAATGTACTTATACTGTAAACATTTGTGCAGTGATAATGTGTAGATGTAATGCAGTGTAACCTTGTTAGCTTAAAAGCTGTATGAGCGACTATGACGCTCTGAGAACCCCTTAGTAATACAATAATCAACCAAATACCGGTCTAAGGTTCTAACGCCTTTAGTGAGAGAATGAACGTTCAAAAAGAATAATACAATACAAGCTATACACTACCAAAATAACATAAAATATCTAACCAAGTAACTAACATATAATACAATAAAGACACAAGTACGTTTAAGGGGAAGGAGAGAGAGAGAGAGAGAGAGAGAGAGAGAGTGGCTTACAATAACAATAAAGGCAATATGGTTGCAGAGAAACTTACACATGTGAGAAACAATCGCTGCGCAGTTAGTCAATGCTGAGAATCTTTGTGGAGAGAATACTTGAGCTTACCCATACTGGCTGTCCCTATATACACAACCCTACAATACCGCATGGGACAGAAGCTAGACTCCATTTTGGGAAAACTCCCATGATTCCAAAGACTGCAACACATGGTTCAAAGGGGGAGGAGAAAACACCCAGCAGCAGCCATTTTCTACAAACCAACTAATCTTATTCCACATTCCAATCCAACTTCCTAGAACCATCTTATTCAATTTCACATTCCAAACAAACTCAGTATCTCAATAACCTGAGCATATGGTATGCTGGCTATGCTATATGAATCATCACAAGACCAGATCACAATGTAACCACACATATCAGCCTGCCATTGCTACAAGCACATGACTACAGTAACAAAAGGAAGTATGTTTTGACTGCAAGCCTTCAGCAAGATGCATCATGTAAAACTACTATAATCTGTTATAAATCACCATCCATAAATGTATACCAGGAATACTATGCTACAGATTGTCTACTGTTCCAATTCATTACAGATTTCATAGAGTATTATCACCAACACATAACAATCACACAACTGCACAAGCCTCATTAACCTTAAGCCATTTGTATCTCCACTAACTATTCAATACCAATCATTTCACAACTACTTTAAACTATTCTATGCCATTCAGCCATGTGGATTCAATACTTAGCCTTTCGCTTGGAGCCTGGTGATAAGCAAGCCATTTCTTCTGGATGCCAGCTTGGTTCTGAGTGTAGCTACAGTACATCTGTTCTCTGAGATCACAAGCAACTGAACTCTGACCTCTTCTCTTAGCCAGGAACTACTTTCCGGTTTGACTAGTTCCTGGGGGAGGGGTCTCTCTTGCTTTGTATATGCTGATCAGGTTCAGCCCCGAAATCTGCCAAAAGGGTTGTCTTCAGTTCCCTGTTCACTGCATTGTTCTAACAAAGTGATTTTAGCTTTTATACATATAATCATATCTATCCGCTGCAATGTCCCACAACTTCACAACAAGTATCAAATTAATCTACACACCAATCTGCTTGTTTCAATATTAAACATGACGGGTGTATCTGGTTCTGTTCAAATAATACACATTCATGACATTAATTCATTAGCTAATTTTAAATCTCCATGATGTCTGGTGCTTGATATTATTATAATTATGTACTGTATGAAATAAGTGTCGAATCCATCTCTGTGCCACGTCCGTGTAAATGCGTGTGTTACCATATATTGCTGTGCTCGCTACGCATATTTGCAAGTATAGCGACTTAAATGTGTGCAGTTTGTATGTTCTCTCTATGTATTATTTTTGACTTTGACACTTACATAAGGGTTATGTTACAGTTGGGATAGGTCTTGGACCATTACTGTTGTTTTGTTCATACTGTTAACTGGTTATGTATGTTCCAGGTTACATGGTATGATTGGTGTGGGCTGGTATGAATCTTGCCCTTGGATTGCTAAATCCTGCCTTGTATTGTCCATCTCCTCTGGGCACAGTTCTCTAACTGAGGTCTGGAGGAGGGGCATAGAGGGAGGAGCCAGTGCATACCCATAGTAAAAGTTCTTTTTAGGTGCCCTATCTCCTGCGGAGCCCGTCTATGCCCCATGGTCCTTACGGAGTCCCCAGCATCCACTACGGACTAGGAGAAATAGATATACAGGTAGGTTTAAAATCTTATTTTTTTTGTTTGTGTTGTACCAAAGTGTATTATTCAATATGTATTTTATTTTCATAAGTTCTATGACACTGCCGGTCAGACTGCAGTATATTATTATTTCATACACATACACATATTGTACGATGCTGTTGGTGAAGTTAAACCACAGTGTTCGATTATTATTTTTGACTCACGCACATATTGTGTGAAACTGTGGGTGTAGGTGGTATCACAGTAATATACACTGCTCAAAAAAATTAAGGGAACACTTAACACATCCTAGATCTGAATGAATGAAATATTCTTATTAAATACTTTGTTCTTTACATAGCTGAATGTGCTGACAACAAAATCACACAAAAATTATCAATGGAAATCAAATTTATTAACCCATGGAGGTTTGGATTTGGAGTCACACTCAAAATTAAAGTGAAAAAACTCACTACAGGCTGATCCAACTTTGATGTAATGTCCTTAAAACAAGTCAAAATGAGGCTCAGTAGTGTGTGTGGCCTCCACGTGCCTGTATGACCTCCCTACAATGCTGGGCATGCTCCTGATGAGGTGGCTGATGGTCTCCTGAGGGATCTCCTCCCAGACCTGGACTAAAGCATCCGCCAACTCCTGGACAGTCTGTGGTGCAACGTGGCGTTGGTGGATGGAGCGAGACATGATGTCCCAGATGTGCTCAATTGGATTCAGGTCTGGGGAATGGGCGGGCCAGTCCATATCATCAATGCCTTCATCTTGCAGGAACTGCTGACACACTCCAGCCACATGAGGTCTAGCATTGTCTTGCATTAGGAGGAACCCAGGGCCAACCGCACCAGCATATGGTCTCACAAGGAGTCTGAGTATCTCATCTCGGTACCTAATGGCAGTCAGGCTACCTCTGGCAAGCACATGGAGGGCGGTGCGGCCCCCCAAAGAAATGCCAACCCACACCATTACTGACCCACTGCCAAACCGGTCATGCTGGAGGATGTTGCAGGCAGCAGAACATTCTCCTTGGCGTCTCCGGTCTCTGTCACGTCAGTCACATGTGCTCAGTGAGAACCTGCTTTCATCTGTGAAGAGCACAGGGTGCCAGTGGCGAATTTGCCAATCTTGGTGTTCTCTGGCAAATGCCAAACGTCCTGCACGGTGTTGGGCTGTAAGCACAACCCCCACCTGTGGACGTTGGGCCCTCATACCACCCCCATGGAGTCAGTTTCTGATCGTTTGAGTCAACACATGCACATTTGTGGCTTGCTGGAGGTCATTTTGCAGGGCTCTGGCAGTGCTCCTCCTGTTCCTCCTTGCACAAAGGCGGAGGTAGCGGTCCTGATGCTGGGTTGTTGCCCTCCTACGGCCTCCTCCACGTCTCATAATGTACTGGCCTGTCTCCTGGTAGTGCCTCCATGCTCTGGACAGTACGCCGACAGACACAGCAAACCTTCTTGCCACAGCTCGCATTGATGTGCCATCCTGGATGAGCTGCACTACCTGAGCCACTTGTGTGGGTTGTAGATTCCGTCTCATGCTACCACTAGAGTGAAAGCACCGCCAGCTTTCAAAATTGACCAAAACATCAGCCAGAAAGCATAGGAGCTGAGAAGTGGTCTTTGGTCACCACCTGCAGAACAACTCCTTTATTGGGGGTGTCTTGCTAATTGCCTATAATTTCCACCTGTTGTCTATTCCATTTGCACAACAGCATGTGAAATTGATTGTCAATCAGTTTTGCTTCCTAAGTGTAGTAGAGAAAAGAAAAAAGACTGTATTGTCGGTGCACAGAGGGAAGAGTGACCTGATACTCACATCTAAAATGTAACTTTTATTGTTATTGAATTAAAACAGTGTGACAATAACTAATACACAGACTACAGGTATAGGCGAAACATAGAGGTTAAAATTTAGACACATACAAAACATACAGAAAGTGCATAAGAATAATAAATGTGATTGAAGATTAAAAATGTGTATCCGCGTGTTTATTCTAATGCCCAATTAGATACCCTATTGTTCTTGGTTTAAACCAGTTTATTGATTTGTTTGATTATCAATAAATTATTACCTCAGTCACTTCATCATATATCAAAATATCATAATTGTCCCACTCGTAATGTTGGTGGCTGACAGTAGAATTTGGCTTTTCTCAGCCGATAATCATATGTTGCTTGTCATGTTTCCAACACTCTCATAATAATATTAAGAGTACTGAAAAATAAGAATTTACTTACCGATAATTCTATTTCTCGGAGTCCGTAGTGGATGCTGGGGTTCCTGAAAGGACCATGGGGAATAGCGGCTCCGCAGGAGACAGGGCACAAAAAGTAAAGCTTTAGGATCAGGTGGTGTGCACTGGCTCCTCCCCCTATGACCCTCCTCCAAGCCTCAGTTAGGATACTGTGCCCGGACGAGCATACACAATAAGGAAGGATTTTGAATCCCGGGTAAGACTCATACCAGCCACACCAATCACACTGTACAACCTGTGATCTGAACCCAGTTAACAGTATGATAACAGCGGAGCCTCTGAAAAGATGGCTCACAACAATAATAACCCGATTTTTGTAACTATGTACAAGTATTGCAGATAATCCGCACTTGGGATGGGCGCCCAGCATCCACTACGGACTCCGAGAAATAGAATTATCGGTAAGTAAATTCTTATTTTCTCTATCGTCCTAGTGGATGCTGGGGTTCCTGAAAGGACCATGGGGATTATACCAAAGCTCCCAAACGGGCGGGAGAGTGCGGATGACTCTGCAGCACCGAATGAGAGAACTCCAGGTCCTCCTTAGCCAGGGTATCAAATTTGTAGGATTTTACAAACGTGTTTGCCCCTGACTAAGTAGCCGCTCGGCAAAGTTGTAAAGCCGAGACCCCTCGGGCAGCCGCCCAAGATGAGCCCACCTTCCTTGTGGAATGGGCATTTACATATTTTGGCTGTGGCAGGCCTGTTACAGAATGTGCAAGCTGAATTGTATTACACATCCAACTAGCAATAGTCTGCTTAGAAGCAAGAGCACCCAGTTTGTTGGGTGCATACAGGATAACAGCAAGTCAGTTTTCCTGACTCCAGCCGTTCTGGAACCTATATTTTCAGGGCCCTGACAACATCTAGCAACTTGGAGTCCTCCAAGTCCCTAGTAGGCGCAAGGCACCACAATAAGCTGGTTCAGGTGAAACACTGACACCACCTTAGGGAGAGAACTGGGGACGAGTCCGCAGCTCTGCCCTGTCCGAATGGACAAACAGATATGGGCTTTTTTGAGAAAAAAACCACCAATTTGACACTCGCCTGGCCCAGGCCAGGGCCAAGAGCATGGTCACTTTTCATGTGAGATGCTTCAAATCCACAGATTTGACTGGTTTTAAACCAATGTGATTTGAGGAATCCCAGAACTACGTTGAGATCCCACAGTGCCACTGGAGGCACAAAAGGGGGTTGTATATGCAATACTCCCTTGACAAACTTCTGGACTTCAGGAACTGAAGCCAATTCTTTCTGGAAGAAAATCGACAGGGCCGAAATTTGAACCTTAATGGACCCTAATTTGAGGCCCATAGACACTCCTGTTTGCAGGAAATGCAGGAATCGACCGAGTTGAAATTTCTTCGTGGGGCCTTCCTGGCCTCACACCACGCAACATATTTTCGCCACATGTGGTGATAATGTTGTGCGGTCACCTCCTTCCTGGCTTTGACCAGGGTAGGAATGACCTCTTCCGGAATGCCTTTTTCCCTTAGGATCCGGCGTTCCACCGCCATGCCGTCAAACGCAGCTGCGGTAAGTCTTGGAACAGACATGGTACTTGCTGAAGCAAGTCCCTTCTTAGCGGCAGAGGCCATAAGTCCTCTGTGAGCATCTCTTGAAGTTCCGGGTACCAAGTCCTTCTTGGCCAATCCGGAGCCATGAGTATAGTTCTTACTCCTCTACGTCTTATAATTCTCAGTACCTTAGGTATGAGAAGCAGAGGAGGGAACACATACACCGACTGGTACACCCACGGTGTTACCAGAACGTCCACAGCTATTGCCTGAGGGTCTCTTGACCTGGCGCAATACCTGTCCCGTTTTTTGTTCAGACGGGACGCCATCATGTCCACCTTTGGTATTTCCCAACGGTTCACAATCATGTGGAAAAACTTCCCGATGAAGTTTCCACTCTCCCGGGTGGAGGTCGTGCCTGCTGAGGAAGTCTGCTTCCCAGTTTCCATTCCCGGAATGAAACACTGCTGACAGTGCTATCACATGATTTTCCGCCCAGCGAAAAGTCCTTGCAGTTTTTGCCATTGCCCTCCTGCTTCTTGTGCCGCCCTGTCTGTTTACGTGGGCGACTGCCGTGATGTTTTTCCCACTGGATCAATACCGGCTGACCTTGAAGCAGAGGTCTTGCTAAGCTTAGAGCATTATAAAATTACCCTTAGCTCCAGTATATTTATGTGGAGAAAAGTCTCCAGACTTGATCACACTCCCTGGAAATTTTTTCCTTGTGTGACTGCTCCCCAGCCTCTCGGGCTGGCCTCCGTGGTCACCAGCATCCAATCCTGAATGCCGAATCTGCGGCCCTCTAGAAGATGAGCACTCTGTAACCACCACAGGAGAGACACCCTTGTCCTTGGATATAGGGTTATCCGCTGATGCATCTGAAGATGCGATCCGGACCATTTGTCCAGCAGATCCCACTGAAAAGTTCTTGCGTGAAATCTGCCGAATGGAATTGCTTCGTAGGAAGCCACCATTTTTACCAGGACCCTTGTGCAATGATGCACTGACACTTTTCCTGGTTTTAGGAGGTTCCTGACTAGCTCGGATAACTCCCTGGCTTTCTCTTCCGGGAGAAACACCTTTTTCTGGACTGTGTCCAGAATCATCCCTAGGCACAGCAGACGTGTTGTCGGGATCAGCTGCGATTTTGGAATATTTAGAATCCACCCGTGCTGTTGTAGCAGTATCCGAGATAGTGCTACTCCGACCTCCAACTGTTCCCTGGACTTTGCCCTTATCAGGAGATCGTCCAAGTAAGGGATAATTAAGACGCCTTTTCTTCGAAGAAGAATCATCATTTCGGCCATTACCTTGGTAAAGACCCGGGGTGCCGTGGACAATCCAAACGGCAGCGTCTGAAACTGATAGTGACAGTTCTGTACCACGAACCTGAAGTACCCTTAGTGAGAAGGGCAAATTTGGGACATGGAGGTAAGCATCCCTGATGTCCCGGGACACTATATAGTCCCCTTCTTCCTGGTTCGTTATCACTGCTCTGAGTGACTCCATCTTGATTTGAACCTTTGTAAGTGTTCAACTTTTTTAGATTTAGAATAGGTCTCACCTAGCCTTCTGGCTTCAGTACCACAATATAGTGTGGAATAATACCCCTTTCCTTGTTGTAGGAGGGGTAATTTGATTATCACCTGCTGGGAATACAGCTTGTGAATTGTTTCCCATACTGCCTCCTTGTCGGAGGGAGACCCTGGTAAAGCAGACTTCAGGAGCCTGCGAGGGGGAAACATCTCGACATTCCAATCTGTACCCCTGGGATACTACTTGTAGGACCCAGGGGTCCTGTACGGTCCCAGCGTCATGCTGAGAGCTTGGCAGAAGCGGTGGAAGGCTTCTGTTCCTGGGAATGGGCTGCCTGCTGCAGTCTTCTTCCCTTTCCTCTATCCCTGGGCAGATATGACTCTTATAGGGACGAAAGGACTGAGGCTGAAAAGACGGTGTCTTTTTCTGCAGAGATGTGACTTAGGGTAAAAACGGTGGATTTTCCAGCAGTTGCCGTGGCCACCAGGTCCGATGGACCGACCCCAAATAACTCCTCTTCCTTTATACGGCAATACACCTTTGTGCCGTTTGGAATCTGCATCACCTGACCACTGTCGTGTCCATAAACATCTTCTGGCAGATATGGACATCGCACTTACTCTTGATGCCAGAGTGCAAATATCCCTCTGTGCATCTCGTATATATAGAAATGCATCCTTTAAATGCTCTATAGTCAATAAAATACTGTCCCTGTCAAGGGTATCAATATTTTTAGTCAGGGAATCCGACCAAGCCACCCCAGCTCTGCACATCCAGGCTGAGGCGATCGCTGGTCGCAGTATAACACCAGTATGTGTGTATATACTTTTTATGATATTTTCCAGCCTCCTGTCAGCTGGCTCCTTGAGGACGGCCCTATCTATAGACGGTACCGCCACTTGTTTTGATAAGCGTGTGAGCGCCTTATCCACCCTAAGGGGTGTTTCCCACCGCGCCCTAACTTCTGGCGGGAAAGGGTATACCGCCAATAATTTTCTATCGGGGGGAACCCACGCATCATCACACACTTCATTTAATTTATCTGATTCAGGAAAAACTACAGGTAGTTTTTTCACATCCCACATAATATCCTCTTTTGTGGTACTTGTAGTATCAGAAATATGTAACACCTCCTTCATTGCCCTTAACAAGTAACGTGTGGCCCTAAAGGGAAATACGTTTGTTTCTTCACCGTCGACACTGAAATCAGTGTCCGTGTCTGTGTCTGTCGACCGACTGAGGTAAAAGGACGTTTTAACGCCCCTGACGGTGTTTGAGACGCCTGGACAGGTACTAATTTGTTTGCCAGCCGTCTCATGTCGCCAACCGACCTTGCAGCGTGTTGACATTATCACGTAATTCCATAAATAAGCCATCCATTCCGGTGTCGACTCCCTAGAGAGTGACATCACCATTACAGGCAATTTGCTCCGCCTCCTCACCAACATCGTCCTCATACATGTCGACACACACGTACCGACATATAGCACACACACACAGGGAATGCTCTGATAGAGGACAGGACCCCACTAGCCCCTTGGGGAGACAGAGGGAGAGTTTGCCAGCACACACCAAAGCGCTATATTTTACAGGGATAGCCTTATAATAAGTGCTCCCTTATAGCTGCTTTTATAAAATCACAATTTCGCCAAATTTTGCCCCCCCTCTCTTGATTTAACCCTGTTTCTGTAGTGCAGTGCAGGGGAGAGCCTGGGAGCCTTCCTGACCAGCGGAACTGTGTGAGGAAATGGCGCTGTGTGCTGAGGAGATAGGCCCCGCCCCCTTTTCGGCGGGCTCGTCTCCCGCTTAAAAATGGATTCTGGCAGGGGTTAAATATCTCCATATAGCCCCGGAGGCTATATGTGAGGTATTTTTTGCCAAAAAAAGGATTTTCATTGCTGCCCAGGGCGCCCCCCCCCCAGCGCCCTGCACCCTCAGTGACTGCCGTGTGAAGTGTGCTGAGAGCAATGGCGCACAGCTGCAGTGCTGTGCGCTACCTTAAGAAGACTGAGGAGTCTTCTGCCGCCGATTCTGGACCTTCTTCTCTTTTCAGCATCTGCAAGGGGGCCGGCGGCGAGGCTCCGGTGACCATCCAGGCTGTACCTGTGATCGTCCCTCTGGAGCTAATGTCCAGTAGCCAAAGAAGCCAATCCATCCTGCACGCAGGTGAGTTCACTTCTTCTCCCCTAAGTCCCTCGATGCAGTGATCCTGTTGCCAGCAGGACTCACTGTAAAATAAAAAACCTAAGCTAAACTTTTCTAAGCAGCTCTTTAGGAGAGCCACCTAGATTGCACCCTTCTCGGCCGGGCACAAAAACCTAACTGAGGCTTGGAGGAGGGTCATAGGGGGAGGAGCCAGTGCACACCACCTGATCCTAAAGCTTTACTTTTTGTGCCCTGTCTCCTGCGGAGCCGCTATTCCCCATGGTCCTTTCAGGAACCCCAGCATCCACTAGGACGATAGAGAAATGTAGTTTACAATTATCCACACTATATGATTCCCCTAAAGGATGAAATCCTTGGTTATATGTTACTTATTATCCCACTGTTCAGATAAGTCTCCTTGCAGACATATAAAGTGTCCAGGTCAGATGACAATCTTGGTTATTTATCAGTAATTTGTCTCCTAGGTCACTTATTCATATAGTGAATGCCATAGTTATTCCACTCATGTAATAATGTTAGTGGCTGACACCACAAATCGGCTTCACTCAGCCGATAATCATATATGAGTTGTCATATCTCCAACATTCTCATAATGATACTAATAGTACTGATAATATAGTCTGCATTAATCCACAGTGTCTGATTCCTCTAGAGGATGATATCCTTTTTTATATATTAATTATTATATGACTGTTCAAACAGGACTCTTTGCAGACATATAAAGTGTCTAGATCACGTGATCCAGACCCAATTCTGGTATATATAGTATGCAGTAAGGAATTGATATCTCCCCCACTCCTCAGTGTTGATATATTTAAATAGCAGATCACCGTATTGGTCAACTATTCACAATTTGCATATCCCTGAAGGGGAGTCATATTTGCTAATAGGAATTCAATACCTACAAGCTGGAAAGGAAAAAATATCATCCTTTAATATTGGGTGACCAATTAATTGTAAGTCATTTTATATATTGATGACTATCGTTGCCATCACTAGGAATATATATATATATATATATATATATATGATTTATCTGTACTATATATGATCAATAATACCAGTTCAAGTGCAGATTTTATTATTATAACTCAAATGTTCCTTGTGGTTTCAGTGTATTTGCTGTATAGCTACATAAGTTAATACTGAGGTGTTTATTGTGTTTGTATTTGTCAGTTTGTGTCACAAATGTTTCAATCTCACTACTGAGCAGCTTTGGGAAGTAGTTTTAAAACATTGTTGCATTTTCTGTCTGTAGATTAAATCACAGAGACCTCACACTGCTCCTAGGCTGCTGACATAAATACACAACACCCAGCTGCTGAGTTCACTCAGCCAATATCTGTGTATTATAGGATGTTAGAACATATGATACTTGATGTAGCACTCTCATTGAGCTATTTTGTCTGATAGGTAGGAGTACAGATTCCTATAACAGAGTGTAATTATCTACCCAATACTAGGTTTAATTGTGTCATAGATACTTCTGCATAACTATATGGTGGTTTGGGAGAATGGTTTTACCTCATACCACTTCTAATTCACTGATCTAGATATAAAGCATGAGTCTGCTAAATTAACATGAGTCTGCTAAATTAACACGGCTATCGTCCCTCTTTAAGGAGGTATCAGAGTGTCTAACAGTTAGCATAACATAAGTGGCAATTGCATTAAACTATCAGCTGGAGAACAGGACTAAGTCTCTGTAGTTAGATATAATAATCCATCTACTGTTCAGTGCTTAGAGTTGTAGGAATTGTCAATACATATAAATTAGAACTGGTTAAACATTCATTATATGATAGAACGCGAGCATAGATAACACGCGGACACACGCTGCCCACACGCGTGTTCCGCCGTTACACTGATAGCTTCGTCAGGGCTGAACCCGAACGTCTCTCCTGGCAAGGGATTGAGCTTTCCCCGTTATCCAATCCGTATGGTTCGGCTAGTCACGTGTAGTTACTGGCCAATCGCCATGCTCGTTTCATGTTCACGTGACCTGTGTAGCCAATCGCTGGGTATTGTGATCCCCGTGGTAACGGCCGCAGACGGCGCCGCATTCCCGGACATCATCAGACATTAATACCCCTACATCTGTATACAAGTAATTACAGTCCTTAATTGCATATGTTACATCTGGTCTAAAAGTCCGTCCTTCATTAGCCAAATTCTCATTGGTTCAGATGTATATGAAGAACCTAATTCTTGTTTATTTGATGTGGTTCATGTTTATTTTCACTGAGGGTGCTATTGTAGATATACAGATTCAGCACCCGTATCTCCCTGTACTCTGTTTAATATAAAGGTCACCTGGATTTGAGTATATGAGTCGTCTGAGCCCAAATTATCATGTCTTGATATTATTCCATTATCCATCAGACTGTTATTATAATGAGAAAGAATACAATCAAAACATCCCAACATCTGAAAATATCTGGATTACATAGCCAGATGTGAGACTGAGTATATACACTCAATAGTGTTCCCACCTACTATATAATGTAACTGTTTCATTGAAACAAAGGTAAGTATATACAGTATATTACATTGAGAATATATATAGTTAAATAGATTACTCAGAATTATGACTTAATTAATTATGAATCCACCTGGAAAAATATTTTCATGATAAATGATTACATATTGTGTAATAAACTATTCTAAAAAAATATATTGAAGCGGCTTGCATATATTATTTAATATTTTATTGGATGAAAGTGTTCCAAGGGTAAGTATTAATAAATAATAATATTCATAACTGATACTAGATAAATATGGTGATTCTTATATACATAATATGGATAAGGTCATGATATGTCGTGATAATATTATTCAAGATTTGTCCAAAGAGAACAGATTAATACCTCAATCATAATGAAATGTGTTGAAGGTGAAGTGTTCACTAGTGTTTTATGTAATATCAGTGAATGAATCAGATGAGATGCATAAAATCAAAAAAATATTATTTTGGAATAGCTCCAATAGATGGAGTTGAACTTAGTGTGACATTGGTGTGTCATATGTGAGTGGAGTGAAAATGCTAGGGAAGAGAGGATATCTACTATGTTTAAGACCCCCCTAGTATAATAAAAACATGATCCAAAAATTGTGTAGCTGCAATGGGTGGAGCTGGTTCGGCTGTGACATTAATATGTCATACAGGTGAATTGAATAGACTGTGTGTTTAAGACCCCCATGGTGTAATTAAAACAATAATCAAGAAAAAAGGGGAGAGGGGGAGGTAGAAAGACAAAATTCTGCTAGTTGAATACAAATACTGTGCCTACTCTAAAGTGCATATCGAAGAAAGTGATGAAAAGAGAGTATCACAAGGAAGAGCAGAGAAGGACCTCAAGAGCCAATTCACAATATTAGTCTCTAGTAAGATATATTACAACAAATGAAAATCATATATTAATTTGATTTCATAAATTGCACATTTCATATTGGTTTAATTTAATGAATCACATGTTCCACATTAGATCTCTTCAGAGTATTGTTGATATATTAAATCCAATATTTGGGTGATCTTGAGTCACCATGAAGGTGGATCCATTCTAAGGTAATATCAACATCTAGTATGACATGTTTAAAAAAATATAGAGGTCATATATGGTGGATTTTTCAGAATGATGTAGATATTATGAATCCAATCCCTGCAGTTAAGACTTAGTCATTAGAAAATCAACCTTAAGGAAAAAGATGATATAATCGATAATGCTGCCTATTGAGTAATTTAAAATTATCATAACAATAAGTCAGCTCCAATAAGGAGTAATAAATGGATGACCACATCTATCCTCTGCGCCTGATTGAATATTCTCAGATCCTCATAATATGATCATGGCAAAAAAGGTATGTAGCTGTTGGATTCATTCAGTCCATTGGGATGTAGGCTATCCAGAAGAAAAATCATTTTGGTCTGAAATCAAAGTAATTCTTGATCTAAGTCGCCACCGCGTATCCCCAACTGGATATGCCTCAACCCAAAGGCTTTAAGACCCTTTGGGTCACTGTTGCGGTAGCTGAGAAAATGTCTCGCTACCGGTTGTAAGGTTTTAAAATTGGAGGCATCTTTTTTGGCATTACGTATGCTTCCAATATGCTCTAAAATTCGAACTTTCAATGGTCTGATGGTTTTCCCCACATATCTTTTGTGACATGGGCATTCTAGCTGGTAGACAGTTCCCACAGTTGTACAAGTAATCTTTGGAGAGATTACCCATTTTTTGCCAAATTTATCAAAAAAGTGGTCTGTGGGTACTATGTGAGTACAGGCTTTACACTTACCGCAAGGTAATGAGCCTATTGATATGGATTTACTGTCCGAAATTTTGGTCAGGTGATTGTGAACAAGTCGGTCTTTTATACTGTTAGATCTTCTCCAACTCGCTTGAGGTATTGTAGGTAGGACTAGAGATAAATCTCTGTCTGTTTGAAGTATAGGCCAATGTTTCTGTAAACTGTTCATAATCCCTTTCCATTGGGCATTAAAGATGCCCCAAATCTTATTGGTTCTTCCCGGAGGGTTTTCTGTTTGGGTTTTAGTAAAGTGTCCCGTTCATACATACTCACTTCTCTAACCGTCCGCTTGAGAAGTCTCTTACTGTACCCTCTTGTCTGAAGACGTTCACAGAGCTCATTCTGTCTAACGTGAAAGGCCTCATCAGTAGAACAGTTCCTTTTTGTCCTCAGTAGTTCTCCCTTCGGTATTGCCCAAATGGTAGCTGGAAGATGAGAACTCTCTGAGTGTAGGACACTGTTTGTCGCTGTGGGTTTCCTGTACAGGTCGGTTGAGATGTTTCCTTCATCATTGATAAATATAGAGATATCAAGAAAGTTGATGGAGGTCTGACTGGCCTCTAAAGTTAATTTTAAGTTGAGATCATTAGTACTCAGGATTTCAACGAATTCCTTCAGTTCTCTCAGTGGCCCCTCCCATAATATCATTATATCATCGATATATCTAAGATATATCAGTATGTTGTCGGTATACTTCTCAAAAGTTTCCTGGAACAGTACTTCCCTTTCCCACCACCCCAGGTAAAGGTTGGCATACGTAGGGGCACAAGCTGTCCCATAGCAGTGCCCCTCACCTGGAGGTAGTGGTACTCGTTACAGGTAAAGTAGTTTTTAAGAAGGATGAATTCCAACAATTCAATGATAAAGTCACTTAGTTCACTGTGAGTCTCCATACTCAGAAAATATCTCGTCGCCTCAATCCCCTTATCATGGATGATACTAGTGAAGAGACTCTCTACGTCATATGTGGCTAGCCACACTCCTGGATTGACACTGAGATTATTAAGTCGATTCAAGACATCCATTGTGTCACGTATATGGGAGGGCAATGCAATGACATGTTTACGGAGATGGAAGTCTACAAAGGTACTCGCTTTTTCAGTTAGGCTTCCAACTCCCGACAGGATTGGCCTACCAGGTGGTTTCTTTTCATTTTTATGTACTTTGGGCAATAGATACATAGTGGGAGTTTTGGGTTTGGTGACTGTCAGGAAGTCAAAATCCTTTCTATTAATGATTCCATTATCAAAGGCCGATTGGATCATGCTGTTAAATTGATCCCAAAATTTTTTTGTGGGGTTGAAACTGAGTCGTTTATAACAATTGACATCAGTCAGTTGTTTATTCAGCTCTTCTAGATACATATTACTAGGCCACAAGACTACATTCCCTCCTTTGTCTGAGGGTTTGATTATGGTGTCTTGCCATTTGGATATTTCTTCTAAGGCGACTCGTTCAGATACACTTAAGTTATCAGTGTAACATTTTTTGTGGCGGAACAGTTGGTCTAAATCCTTAGAGACTAATTTTTGAAACACTATGCTTGGGGACATAAATTAGTATCTGGCAATTTTTTTGATTTTGATCTTATTATTGATCTATTTATAGTGCCATCCTGGGGCATTTCAGCTTCAGCTGATTCACTAGATAGTTCCTCCAGAATCTGCAAAGCAGCTAGATCTTCTGTTTCAACGGCGTCTCTTCCACATATCTCCCTTTGATGTTCTTGATTAATAAAGATTTTTTTGAGGAGGATCTTCCTAATAAATAACTGTAGATCCTTTTCACATTCAAATCTGTCCGTAGTCTGTGTTGGTGAGAAGGATAAACCCTTACTTAAGACAGATACTTGTTCAGGTGTCAAGTTCTTGTCCGTTAGGTTAATAATTCTGAGGTTATCCGTTATCTCACTTCCAGAGGATTTGAAATCAGTTATTTGTATCTCCTCCTCTCCCTTGGGTCTTCCCTCCTGTCCAGGGAGTATCTTTTTCTTCTTTCTCCCCGAGCTCCGCCTGGTCTTTTTCCTTCTATATCCGTATGTATCCGTGAATGTTTCTGGCCTCTTCCTAAAAAATCACGTCTGAAAAACTTTCTACTGTTACCACCTGTAGAGTTTTCTCCTTCCGAGGATTCTGCTTCAGATGTGGAATAATTGGCTGAGTATGTAGCCCTATTCCGCTGTGCTGGGGTATTCCATTTATAAACCCTATTGGAGGCATAATCCGTCTTGTCACGTTGACATTTTTGACGTTTTCTATCTATAATCTCCCTTTCGTGTTCCTCAATATCCTTCTTGAATTTATCATACGTCTGTTGAAAAGCCTCCAGTAATTCGAAATTCTTCAATCTCTCACTCAATAATGATATTTCACTGTTTAATTGGGTAAGTATGAGCTCATCATGTCTCATTAAGATTTTAATCAATTCGTTGGAACAGTTAGTAAGAACACCTTCCCATTCCCTCTTCAAACCCTCCGTCGCTAGTTCGAATGCTGGGAATAGTTTTGGCCTGAGGCCTCGCGGAATTAGATTATGTTTGAGATAATTTTCAAAGGTACTGTTATTCCAACTTGTTTTATTCTGCTTCATTAAAGCTATTTTTAAGTTGTATAAATCATCAGACCAATTTGGATCACCGATAACTTGGGAGTCAGGATTCATGTTAAATACTGAATCCATGTCTTTCTTAAGTTTGTCTCTTCTATTTTCTAAATCTTTTGTTAAGCTAAATGTAGACATTTTAGCTCAGGAGATATGTCAGTTCCTTGAAGGGATGTATTAAATTACGTTGAGAAAATGGATCATAGAATACGAGGGGTGCTAGATACTGTGGTAAGAGACTGGTAGGTTACCAGCGAGATACAGAAAGCGAAATTGTATCTGCACACACACAACTTTCTAAATAAAGACATGGAATTTAAAGCTCCAAGATAACCCCAATTAATAAATGTGATTGAAGATTAAAAATGTGTATCCGCGTGTTTATTCTAATGCCCAATTAGATACCCTATTGTTCTTGGTTTAAACCAGTGTATTGATTTGTTTGATTATCAATAAATTATTACCTCAGTCACTTCATCATATATCAAAATATCATAATTGTCCCACTCGTAATGTTGGTGGCTGACAGTAGAATTCGGCTTATGCAGAAGTATCTATGACACAATTAAACCTAGTATTGGGTAGATAATTACACTCTGTTATAGGAATCTGTACTCCTACCTATCAGACAAAATAGCTCAATGAGAGTGCTACATCAAGTATCATATGTTCTAACATCCTATAATACACAGATATTGGCTGAGTGAACTCAGCAGCTGGGTGTTGTGTATTTATGTCAGCAGCCTAGGAGCAATGTGAGGTCTCTGTGATTTAATCTACAGACAGAAAATGCAATAATGTTTTAAAACTACTTCCCAAAGCTGCTCAGTAGTGAGATTGTAACATTTGTGATACAAACTGACAAATACAAACACAATAAACACCTCAGTATTAACTTATGTAGCTATACAGCAAATACACTGAAACCACAAGAAACATTTGAGTTATAATAATAAAATCTGCACTTGAACTGGTATTATTGATCATATATAGTACAGATAAATCAGATATATATATTCCTAGTGGTGGCAACGATAGTCATCAATATATAAAATGACTTACAATTAATTGGTCACCCAATATTAAAGGATGATATTTTTTCCTTTCCAGCTAGGTATTTAATTCCTATTAGCGAATATGCCTCCCCTTCAGGGATATGCAAATTGTGAATAGTTGACCAATACGGTGATCTGCTATTTAAATATATCAACACTGAGGAGTGGGGGAGATATCAATTCCTTACTGCATACTATATATACCAGAATTGGGTCTGGATCACGTGATCTAGACACTTTATATGTCTGCAAAGAGTCCTGTTTGAACAGTCATGTAATAATTAATATATAAAAAAGGATATCATCCTCTAGAGGAATCAGACACTGTGGATTAATGCAGACTATATTATCAGTACTATTAGTATCATTATGAGAATGTTGGAGATATGACAGCGCGGTAGTAAACGAAATGGGGGAGAAGTTGGGGGGAGGGTAAGAGCAGGCGGTAAGGTTACTAACATGGGTACTAAAACAGATTTTACCAAAGCACTAACCAATGACGATTACAGGTCATCATTGCTACATAAGGTGAAAGATGTCCCTAACGCAAGGGAAAATACTTATCTTAGTTGTATGTATGTAAACGCCAGAAGCATTACTGGTAAAAAGGGTGAACTAGAAATACTTGCAGCAAGCAAACAGTATGATATTATAGGCATTACTGAAACTTGGTGGGATGAATCTCATGATTGGACAGTCTATCTAGAGGGCTATACACTGTTTAGGAGAGACAGACTAAATAAAAAGGGTGGAAGGGTGTGTCTTTACGTAAAGCCGTTTTTAAAACCTGATATACGGGAAGTTATTCAGGAGGGGACTGTAGACACTGTCGAGACATTATGGGTAGAAATTGCATGCGGGGAAAAAGGAATAAAAAAAGTTAGTATTGGGTGTATGCTATAGGCCGCCTGGTATCAACACATCTGATGAGGAATTGTTACTAAAGCAAATTGAAAGAGCAGCAGGAGTAGGAGACATAGTAGTGATGGGAGATTTTAACTATCCAGAGATAAACTGGAAAAACGATTCATGTGATACTGCTAGGGGCAATATGTTTTTAAACACACTTAATGATAACTACTTAGTCCAACTAATTGAGGAACCAACTAGGTACAATGCAATCTTAGACCTGGTATTAACAAACAAAGGGGATTTGGTATCAGGTATTATAGTAGGGGAACCCAAAGGAAACAGCGACCACAATATGGTCACCTTCAATATCAGTTTCCATAAACAGCCCTATACTGGCTCAACTAGGACTCTAAACTTTAGCAAAGCAAATTTTGAAAAGATGAGGATTTTTTCAGGGATATTGAATGGGAAGGTTTGTTTTTAGGAAAAAATACTACAGAGAAATGGGAGGTACTAAAATTCCTGCTAGCTAAAAATACACCCAAATTTATTCCTATGAGCAGCAAAAAAAGGAATAAAAATCATAAACCGATGTGGCTTAACAAAAAGATTAAGGAACTTATGGGCAAGAAAAGGCGAGCATTTAAAAAATACAAATCTGACGGGGAGTCATTTCAGCACTATAAGGAATGTAACAAAATCTGCAAGAAGGAAATAAGAGCGGCTAAAGTAGAAACTGAAAAACTAGTAGCAAAGGAAAGCAAAGCGACTCCCAAAAAAATCTTTAAATACATTAATAGCAAGAGATTAAAGAAGGAGAGTATAGGCCCTTTAAAAGACAAGTTGGGAGTCTTAAGCAAAAATGATAATGACATAGCGGACACACTAAATTAGTTTTTTTCAACAGTATTCACTAGAGAGGACCCAATTCTGGGACTGACACACAATCTCAATAATGAGAATATCCCACTGATAGGTACTTATTTAAGCGAGGAAGTAGTCTGTAACCGATTAAAACATTTATAGATTAATAAATCACCAGGGCCCGATGGTATTCACCCAAGGGTTCTAATGGAGCTTCACTCTGAACTGGCAAAAACCGCTATCTTTGATCTTTAAGGATTCAGTTATATCAGGTATGGTTCCCAAAGACTGGCGTATAGCGGAAGTAGTGCTATATTCAAAAAGGGAAGTAAAGCTGAACCAGGTAATTATAGACCACTTAGTCTTACATCTATAGTGGGGAAAGTATTGGAAGGTATTCTAAGAGATAGTATTCAGAAGTTCCTTGAAGTCAATAAGGTCATTAAAAGGAATCAACATGGGTTTATGAAGGACAGATCCTGTCAAACCAACTTACTTGGCTTTTATGAAACAGTAAGCGCAAACCTAGATCAGGGTAAAGACGTGGATGTAATCTTTTTAGACTTTGCCAAAGCGTTCGATACTGTACCACACATGAGACTTATCTACAAGCTACAAGAATCAGGGCTAGGAAGCACAATATGCACTTGGGTCAAAAACTGGTTAGATAATAGGGAGCAGCGCGTTGTGGTTAATGGCAGGGCCGGCTCCAGGCCTACTAGCACCCTGAGCGAGAAAATTTAAAAGTGCCCCCCCCCTCCCCCATGCGCGCGCCGAAGGCGCGCGCTCCTGAAAAAGTGGGTGTGGCCTCCTGAAAAAGTGGGCGTGGTCTCGCCCCCCAGCAGTGCCAGCTACACATGACATGCCCTCCGGCAGTGCCAGCTACACGTGACATGACTCCCAGCAGTGCCAGCTACACATGATAGTGTTCACTTTTTAGGGCAGGTTGCTGATCACAGGGAGGGCACATTTTTAAGTTAGGTGGGCAAAATGATGTACATATTGTAATGCTTGTTGTACCCATTTCCACACGCTAAAGCATGGACAGTGCGCGCCGAAGGCGCGCAGCAAAAATTTAGGGGAGTTACTTCGTGGGGAAGGTGCGTAGCCACATTATAGTGGCAATTCACATTACACCACACAGTAGTGCAGCTAATACACATTGCACCAGGTAGAACCTCCTATAAGAGCACGTTAGACACATTGCGCCAGGTAGAGCACTGAGACACACTGCCCAGCCACAGACGCCTAGCGGGAACACTACATGATATGCCCCCCAGCAGTGCCAGCTACACATGACATGCCCCCCAGCAGTGGCAGCTACACGTGACATGCCCCCCATCAGTGCCAGCTACATAAATGGCCACACAGTTCCAGATGGATAAATGCCCCCACAGCGCAGATATGCCCCCACAGTGCCAGATACATTAATGCCCTCACAGTGCAAGATATGCCCCCACAGTGCAAGAAATGCCCCCACAGTGCAAGAAATGCCCCCACGGTGCCAGATACATAAATGCCCCCACGGTGCCAGATACATAATTGCCCCCACGGTGCCAGATACATAATTGCCCCCACGGTGCCAGATACATAATTGCCCCCACGGTGCCAGATACATAAATGCCCCCACGGTGCCAGATACATAAATGCCCCCACGGTGCCAGATACATAAATGCCCCCACGGTGCCAGATACATAAATGCCCCCACAGTGCCTGATACATAAATGCCCCCACAGAGCCAGATATGCCCCCACAGAGCCAGATAAATGCCCCCACAGTGCCAGATAAATGCCCCCACAGTGCCAGATAAATACCCCCACAGTGCCAGATATGCCCCCACAGTGCCAGATATGCCCCCACAGTGCCAGAAATGCCACCCACAGTGCCAGAAATGCCACCCACAGTGCCAGAAATGCCACCCAGTGCCAGATATGCCACCCACAGTGCCAGATATGCCACCCACAGTGCCAGATATGCCCCCACAGAACCAGATATGCCCCCACAGTGCCAGATATGCCCCCACAGTGCCAGAAATGCCCCCCACAGTGCCAGATATGCCACCCACAGAGCCAGATATGCCCGCACAGTGCCAGAAATGCCCCCCACAGTGCCAGATATGCCACCCACAGTGCCATATATGCCCCCACAGTGCCAGATATGCCCCCACAGTGCCAGATATGCCCCCACAGTGCCAGATATGCCCCCACAGTGCCAGAAATGCCCCCCACAGTGCCAGATATGCCACCCACAGAGCCAGATATGCCCCCACAGTGCCAGATATGCCCGCACAGTGCCAGAAATGCCCCCCACAGTGCCAGATATGCCACCCACAGTGCCAGATATGCCCCCACAGAACCAGATATGCCCCCACAGAGCCAGATATGCAATGCCCCCCACAGTGCCAGAAATGCCCCCCCCATAGCCAGAAATGCCCCCACAGTGCGGATCCCCCCAATACCTGCGGCGCTGCTGGGGAGGAGTACTGCTGCTGTCCGCCTGTCCGAGTGTGCTGGCGAGCGGGCGGGAGTGCTGGCGGGCGGGCGGGCGGCGAGTCAGAGTGAGCCTGGGTCCGGGTGGCCACTTGTGTGCACTATGGCGCCGGCGTCTGACGTCAGACACCGGCGCCGCGCAGCGCGCATAGCGCACAGTGCACACGGGCCAATGCTGCACACACAGGGCCGGCTCCAGCATCGAATATGGCGGCGCCAGCGCGCGGCGCCCATTAAGGGTGGCGCCCTGTGCGGCCGCTCTATTCGAACATGCCTAGAGCCGGCCCTGGTTAATGGATCTTTTTCAACTTGGACTGAAGTGCTAAGTGGTGTGCTGCAAGGCTCAGTATTAGGACCGCTATTGTTCAATATTTTCATTAACGACCTAACAGAAGGCCTAGAGAGCATGGTGTCAATTTTTGCAGATGATACCAAATTGTGTAAGGCTATAAATACAGAGGAGGATGCCGAGTCTCTTCAGAACGATTTAGTTAAGTTAGAAGCATGGGCAGCCAAATGGAGAATGTGCTTCAACACAGACAAGTGTAAGGTAATGCACTGTGGTAACAAGAACAAAAATTACACCTACCTACTAAATGGGGTAAAATTAGGGGATTCTGTACTAGAAAAGGACTTAGGTGTCCTCATAGATAGCAAGCTAAGCAGTAGTACCCAAAGTAGGACTGCAGCAAAGAAGGCTAATAAGATATTAGCATGCATAAAACGGGGTATTGATGCTAGGGACGAGAGTATTATACTCCCGTTATATAAATCACTAGTGAGGCCTCACCTTGAATACTGTGTACAATTCTGGGCACCGTACTACAAAAAGGATATCCTGGAGCTAGAAAAGGTACAGAGTAGGGCGACCAAACTAATTAAGGGCATGGAGACGATGGAATACAAGGAAAGGCTTGAAAGACTAGGCATGTTTACATTGGAAAAGCGGAGACTAAGAGGGGATATGATCAACATCTACAAATATATAAGGGGACAATACACAGAGCTTGCACTGGGACCTGTTTTTGGTTAGATCAACACAGAGGACTCATGGACACTCGCTCAGGTTAGAGGAGAGGAGATTCCGCACAATACGTCGTAAAGGCTTTTTCACGGTAAGGACAATACGTGTTTGGAATTCCCTGCCCGAGGGAGTTGTAATGGCGGAATCTGTCAACACCTTTAAGAATGGGTTAGATAAATTCCTAATGGATAAGGATATCCAGGGGTATGGTGCATAGTCATGCATTATAGTTACTATAAATAGGGATAAAATGCAACGGCTGACAGCAGCATCAGTCAGAAATTTTAGTCAAATCATCATGCATAGGAGACCACAAATAGGTTGAACTCGATGGACAATTGTCTTTTTTCAACCTCAGATACTATGTTACTATGTTAACTCATATATGATTATCGGCTGAGTGAAGCCGATTTGTGGTGTCAGCCACTAACATTATTACATGAGTGGAATAACTATGGCATTCACTATATGAATAAGTGAACAGTGGGATAATAAGGAACATATAACCAAGGATTTCATCCTTTAGGGGAATCATATACTGTGGATAATTGTAAACTACATTTTCAGTACTCTTAATATTATTATGAGAGTGTTGGAAACATGACAAGCAACATATGATTATCGGCTGAGAAAAGCCGAATTCTACTGTCAGCCACCAACATTACGAGTGGGACAATTATGATATTTTGATATATGATGAAGTGACTGAGGTAATAATTTATTGATAATCAAACAAATCAATACCCTGGTTTAAACCAAGAACAATAGGTATTGGGCATTAGAATAAACACGCGGATACACATTTTTAATCTTCAATCACATTTATTATTCTTATGCACTTTCTGTATGTTTTGTATGTGTCTAAATTTTAACCTCTATGTTTCGCCTATACCTGTGGTCTGTGTATTAGTTATTGTCATAGATTCAAGGAAAGGGGGGAAAGGGTGTAATCCTCTGCACTGGACTTATATTAAATTAATAATACTGATAATCAGATAACAAGATAACCCCAATTTTCATATTATAAGTCAATTCATGATATTATGTGGGGGTGCCGCCATAGACAATGAGTTGGAAGAGAAGTACTAGAAAGAAAAGGATTATCTCTTTGTTGGCACACGTATGAGAAAAA
This sequence comes from Pseudophryne corroboree, assembly GCF_028390025.1. Classification (NCBI taxonomy): domain Eukaryota; kingdom Metazoa; phylum Chordata; class Amphibia; order Anura; family Myobatrachidae; genus Pseudophryne; species Pseudophryne corroboree. The sequence continues at coordinate 258,533,823 of NC_086453.1, forward strand.
GATATATATATTTAAAATGTAACTTTTAATTTCATATAATTAAAAATACCTGAGAACGTGAAAAATCATGAGACAACAATCACAAACAATACATGAAGTGAAATAAAATGTAATAAAAATAAAAACATTGTCGAATCCTCCTATGTGTCCTTATTGTGTTTATATAGTTGATAATTCTTAAGTGTGTCTCGCTATAGTTTAAAGATAACCGCAAATTATTAGCTGCTCAAATCAATTCTTGATTTATTGGAGTGCCTTTATTAATTCAAATCATGAGCAGGTATGGTATTATAACCAATAATCATGTTGTGGTTGAGTCTTTATTCTATATTCATAATTTTGCACATATCCATGGAACCAAACCACATCTGTCCTGCACACAATATCAGTGAACAGTTATTACCACATATAGTTTGACAATTGTAGCTCATTGATAGCTCTTTTATTTCTATCACACGGGATGCTGTAATCTGTGGTTATTGCAACGCAATCCTGAATGCATTGTAATTATTAGCATTGAAAGATGCGCGTTGCTCATTTACCCTCTATTGTTCTGTACACTGCAACAATTGCGGCTGGAGCTGAAGGGTCCTATATCATTTATTGAAGATGAACTGCTATGTCCATTTCATTATGTACTGTATCCTGCAGGAAATATTAGCATTCACTCATTAAGGATACATCTCCACCCCATAAGCCTCTGTTAACCAATCATATGTACCATTGGAGTGTGTCTATGTATTATGCTGATTTAAATGAACAGCATGTAATCGCATATATACTGTCACTGTGCATATCTATTGCACTAAGACATATATACACTCCTCTGTTAATTTATCATGCAGACTATCTTGCAGAGGGCATATATAGAATATCCACAGCCTGAATACTATGCTGCTTTAATACAGCAAAATAGCTCATTTGTATCTCTCTCATATAGCTGTTCTATTGCTATCTTGCAAATAGAAGGAATATATGTATCAAAAATACAACTATGCCATATAAATTTTGGTTAGATAAATGTAAGCTGTCTGCAATGTATTTTCTCTAACGTCCTAGTGGATGCTGGGGACTCCGTCAGGACCATGGGGATTAGCGGGCTCCGCAGGAGACAGGGCACATCTAAAAAAGCTTTTAGGTCACATGGTGTGTACTGGCTCCTCCCCCTATGACCCTCCTCCAAGCCTCAGTTAGGTTTTTGTGCCCGTCCGAGAGGGTGCAATCTAGGTGGCTCTCTTAAAGAGCTGTTTAGAAAAGTTTTTTTTTAGGTTTCTAATCAGTGATTCCTGCTGGCGACAGGATCACTGCAACGAGGGACTTAGGGGAGAGACTTGCAACTCACCTGCGTGCAGGAGGATTGAAGTCTTAGGCTACTGGACACTGAGTTCCAGAGGGAGTCGGAACACAGGTCAGCCTGGGGTTCGTCCCGGAGCCACGCCGCCGATCCCCCTTACAGACGCTGAAGAACGGCAGAACGGAGGTCCGGAAACAGGCGGCAGAAGACTCCTCAGTCTTCATGAAGGTAGCGCACAGCACTGCAGCTGTGCGCCATTGTTGCTACACGGCTCACTGATCTCGGTCACGGAGGGTGCAGGGCGCTGCTGGGGGCGCCCTGGGCAGCAATATAGATTACCTTAGAGGCAAATAAATACATCACATATAGCCATTAAGGCTATATGTATGTATTTAACCCAGGCCAGTTTTCCTAATAACCGGGAGAAAAGCCCGCCGAGAAAGGGGCGGAGCTTATTCTCCTCAGCACTCAGCGCCATTTTCCTGACCAGCTCCGCTGGTGAGGAAGGCTCCCACTCTCCCCTGCACTACAGAAACAGGGTTAAAGAGAAGGGGGGCATAAATTGGCGATATAATTATATATTAAGAGCGCATATATAGAAACAACACCTTCTAGGGTTGTTATATACATTATGGCGTTTTTGGTGTGTGCTGGCAGACTCTCCCTCTGTCTCCCCAAAGGGCTAGTGGGTCCTGTCCTCTATCAGAGCATTCCCTGTGTGTGTGCTGTAGGTCGGTACGTGTGTGTCGACATGTATGAGGAAAATGTTGGTGAGGAGACGGAGAAAATTGCCTGTAATGGTGATGTCACTCTCTAGGGAGTCGACACCGGAATGGATGGCTTACTTATGGAATTACGTGATAATGTCAACACGCTGCAAGCCGGTTGACGACATGAGACAGCCGGCGGACAAATTAGTATCGGTCCAGGCGTCTCAGACACCGTCAGGGGCTTGTAAAAACGCCCATTTACCTCAGTCGGTCGACAGACACTGACACGGACACTGACCCCAGTGTCGACGGTGAAGAAACAAACGTATTTTTCCTTTAGGGCCACAAGTTACATGTTAAGGGCAATGAAGGAGGTGTTACATATTTCTGATACCACAAGTACCACAAATAAGGGTATTTTGTAGGGTGGGAATAAACTACTTGTAGTTTTGCCTGAATCAGATAAATTAAATGAAGTGTGTGATGATACGTGGGGTTCCTCCGATAGAAAGTTATGGGCGGTATACCCTTTTCCCGCCAGAAGTAAGGGCGAGTTGGAAAACACACCTTAGGGTGGATAAGGCGCTCACACGCTTATAAAAAACATGGCGTTACCGTTTCCAGATACGGCCGCCCTCAAGGAGCCAGCTGATAGGAAGCTGGAAAATATCATAACAGTATATACAATACTGGTGTTATACTACGACCAGCAATCGCCTCAGCCTGGATGTGCAGCGCTGAGGGGGCTTGGTCGGATTTCCTGACTGAAAATTTTGATACCCTTGACAGGGACAGGATTTTATTGTCTATAGAGCATTTTAAGGATGCATTTCTATATATGCGTGATGCGCAGAGGCATATTTGCATTCTGGCATCAAGAGTAAATGTGATGTACATATCTGCCAGACGAAGACACGACAGTGGTCAGGTGAGGCAGATTCCAGACGGCATATGGAAGTATTGCCGTATAAAGGGGCGGTCCATTGGACCTGGTGGCCATGGCAACAGCTGAAAAATCCACCTTTTGTTACCCCGAGTCACATATTGGCTGAAAAGGACACAGTCTTTTCAGTCTCAGTCCTTTCGTCCCCATACGGGCAGGCGGGCAAAGGCCAGTCATATCTGCCCAGGGGTAGAGGAAAGGGAAGAAGACTGCAGCAAGCAGCTCATTCCCAGGAACAGAAGCTCCTCACGGCTTCTGCCAAGTCCGCAGCATAACGCTGGGGCCGTACAAGCGGACTCAGGTGCGGTAGGGGGTCATCTCAAGAGTTTCAGCAACACTCGCAAGGGAACTCCGGGATCCTACATGTAATATCCCAGGTGTACATTGGAAATTCGAGACGTCTCCCCCTCACACAATTCACAGGCTGTATTCCCAGCAGGTGATAATCAAAGTACCCTTCTTACAACAAGGAAGGGGGTAGTATTCCACACTATATTGTGGTACTGAAGCCAACCGGCTCGGTGAGATCTGAAATATTTGAACACTTACATACAAGCGTTCAAATCAAGATGGAGTCACTCGGAGCAGTGATAGCGAACCAGGAAGAAGGGGACGATATGGTGTCACTGGATATCAGGGACGCTTACCTACAGGTCCAAATTTGCCCTTCTCACCAAGGGTACTTCAGGTTCCTGGTACAGAACTGTCACTATCAGTTCAGACGCTGCCGTTTGGATTGTCCACGGCGCCCCGGGTCTTTACCAAGGTAATGGCCGGAATGATGATTTTTCTTAAAAGAAACATGGACGCTTTCCTGATAAGGGCAAGGTCCAGAGAACAGTTGGAGGTCGGAGTAGCACTATCTTAAGTAGTTCTACGACAGCACGAGTGGATTCTAAATATTCCAAAATCGCAGCTTTTTCCGACGACACGTCTACTGTTCCTAGGGATGATTCTGGACACAGTCCAGAAAAACGTGTTTCTCCCAGTGGAGAAAGCCAGGGAGTTATCCGAGCTAATCGGGATCCTCCTAAAACCAGGAAAAGTGTCAGTGCATTATTGCACAAGAGTCCTGGTAAAAATGGTAGCTTATTACGAAGCAATTCCATTCGGCAGATTTCCCACAAGAACTCTTCAGTGGGATCTGCTGGACAAATGGTCCGGATCGCATCCTCAGATGCATCAGCGGATAACCCTATATCCAAGGACAAGGGTGTCTCTCCTGTGGTGATTACAGAGTGCTCATCTTCTAGAGGGCCGCAGATTCGGCATTCAAGATTGGATGCCGGTGACCACGGAGGCCAGCCTGAGAGGCTGGGGAACAGTCACACAGGGAAAAAATTTCCAGGGAAGTGTGATTAAGTCTGGAGAATTCTCTCCGCATAAATAAGCTTAGAGCAAATTTATAATGCTCTAAACTTAGCTAGACCTCTGCTTCAAGGTCAGCCGGTATTGATCCAGTGGGATAACATCACGGCAGTCGCCCACGTAAACAGAAAGGGCGGCACAAGAAGCAGGAGGGCAGTGACAAAACTGCAAGGATTTTTCGCTAGGCGGAAAATCATGTGATAGCACTGTCAGCAGTGTTCTTTCCGGGAGTGGACGACTGGGAAGCAGACTTCCTCAGCAGGCATGACCTCCACCCGGGAGAGTGGAAACTTCATAGGGAAGTTTTTCAACATGATTGTGGACCATTGGCAAAGACCAAAGGTGGACATGATGGCGTCCCGCCCGAACAAAAAACGGGACAGGTATTCCGCCAGGTCATGAGACCTTCAGGCGATAGCTGTGGATGTTCTGGTAACACCGTGGGTGTACCAGTCTGTGTATGTGTTCCCTCCTCTGTTTCTCATAAACAAGGTATTGAGAATTATAAGACATAGAGGAGTATGAACTATACTAGTGGCTCCGGATTGGCCAAGAGGGACTTGGTACCCGGAACTTCAAGAAATGCTCACAGAGGACTAAGGGCCTGAGGAGCTAAGAAGGGACTTGCTTCAGCAAGTACCATGTCTATTCCAAGACTTACCGCGGCTGCGTTTGACGGCATGGCGGTTGAATGCCGGATCCTGAAGGGAAAAGGCATTCCATAAGAGGTCATACCTACCCTGGTCAAAGCCAGGAAGGAGGTGACCGCACAACGTCATCACCACATGTGGTGAAAATATGTTGCGTGGGTGAGGCCAGGAAGGCTCCACGACGGAAATTCAACTAGGTCGATTTCTACACTTCCTGAAAACAGGAGTGTTTTGGGCCTCAAATTGGGGTTCATTAACATTTAAATTTCGGCCCTGTAGATTTTCTTCCAGAAAGAATTGACTTCAGTTCCTGAAGTCCAGATTGTAAAGGGTGTATTGCATATACAGCTTTTTTGTGCCTCTAGGGGCACCGTGAGATCTCAACATAGTGTTGGGATTCCTTAAAATCATATTGGTTTGAACCGCTCAAATCTGTGGATTTGAAATATCTCACATGGAAAGTGACCATGCTGTTGACCAATATCTCACATGGGAAGTGACCATGTTGTTAGCCCTGGCCTCGGCCAGGTGATTGTCAGAATGGGCGGCTTTGTCTTACAAAAGCCCATATTAAAATTTTCCATTTGAACAGGGCAGAACTGGGACTCGTCTCCAGTTTCTTCCTAAAGGGGTGTCAGCGTTTTCACCTAAAAACAACCTGTTGTGGTGCCTGCGGCTACTAGGGACTTGGAGGACTCCAAGTTACTAGACGTTGTCAGGGCCCTAAAAATATATATATATATATATATATATATATATATATATATATATATAGTTAGGACGGCTGGAGTCAGAAAGTCTGACTTGCTGTTTATATTGTATGCACCCAACAAGCTGGGTGCTCCTGCTTCTAAGCAGTCTATTGCACGCTGGATTTGTAGTACAATTCAGTTTGCACATTCTGTGGCAGGCCTGCCACAGCCGAAATATGTAGATGCCCATTCCGCAAGGAAGGTGGGCTCATCCTGGGCGGCTGCCCGAGGAGTCTCGGCATTACAACTTTGCCGAGCAGCTACGTGGTCAGGGGAGAACACGTTTGTAAAATTTTACAAATTTTGATACTCTGGCTAAGGAGGACCTGGAGTTCTCTCATTCGGTGCTGCAGAGTCATCCGCACTCTCCCGCCCGTTTGGGAGCTTTGGTATAATCCCCATGGTCCTGACGGAGTCCCCAGCATCCACTAGGACGTTAGAGAAAATAAGAATTTACTTACCGATAATTCTATTTCTCGTAGTCCGTAGTGGATGCTGGGCGCCCATCCCAAGTGCGGATTGTCTGCAATGCTTGTACATAGTTATTGTTACAAAAATCGGGTTATTACTATTGTTGTGAGCCATCTTTTCAGAGGCTACTTCGTTTTGTTATCATACTGTTAACTGGGTTCAGATCACAAGTTGTACGGTGTGATTGGTGTGGCTGGTATGAGTCTTACCCGGGATTCAAGATCCTTCCTTATTGTGTACGCTCGTCCGGGCACAGTACCTAACTGAGGCTTGGAGGAGGGTCATAGGGGGAGGAGCCAGTACACACCATGTGACCTAAAAGCTTTTTTAGATGTGCCCTGTCTCCTGCGGAGCCCGCTAATCCCCATGGTCCTGACGGAGTCCCCAGCATCCACTACGGACTACGAGAAATAGAATTATCGGTAAGTAAATTCTTATTTTTGTTGCACAAGATATCCACAGCCTGAATACTATGCGGGTTTAATACAGCAAAGTAGCTCATTTGTATCTCTCTCATGTAACTATTCTATTGCTTTCTTGCAGGTTGCAACAATCCATAACATTTATGGTGTTGCTATAAACATTGCAACAGTTACAACTGGAGCTGTAGGTTTTTATTTCCCTTATTAAGGATGAACTGCTATATCCATTCTTTACATAAGAAATCCTGCAGGAAATAATTGTATTCACTTTTAAAGAATGCTGCTCCACCAAATGAGCTTTTTGCTATTTGAATAGAAATGAGCTATATTACCATGTGCGTTTATTGCACGAAGTTACCACAGCCTACACTTAATGTACCTGTGCACTATGCTGATTTAAATAAACAGCATGTGCCAGTAGGCTATGTCTGCATGATAAGCTGGCTTGATTAAATCAGGTGTACTGGTACTGATATACTGAAATTCTGGCTCTATCACATTTTAAACATACAGGTCCCGCTGCTGAACTAATCTAAATCAATGCATCCTATTACAGTAACCATCGGTCCTTTCCACATCCCTAACTGTGATCATGTTCCATGTAATGCACACAATTTTCACAAGAATAAGATAAGCATTACACACATAATGACTTGTTATTGCGGACACATAGTGAGTGAGCTGGCGTGCTAGCGCCGCTCTGAAATGCCCACGTGCACGTTTCACTTTAGCTTCCTCAGGGCAAACCCGATTGCCCTGCACGGAGACACTATAACGGCTGGAGAAGCCAATAGCAACGCGGTTTAGCGGTCATGTGATCTCCCATTCAGGAGACGTTCTATCGCGTCTCCTTCCCTCCGTAGCTGATCGAATAGACAGCACCTCTTATATTATAAGCAATACAATGTACGTGGTTGGTATGGAATACATCCGGGGCCTGGACACTGAATAATAATGATTCAAAATCACAAATAAAAAAAGTATGTATAAGGGGACCACATTTTAAATACTAAAGCTTATATTAATAACATTACTAGGAGGTAAAATTTAAGGATACTGACATTTAATGCCGAAAAGAACCCGGGGCAGAAAACTGTATATTAATACAATAAGCAGCAATTGCTGCTATCGATTAGGTAGAGTTCTGTATATGCCAATGTAAATTATGATGATTCAAGTTATGTCTTTAATTAATTTGTAAAATAATGACTCAAGAGAGTGTTTAAATGTGCAAGTGCTAGTGTTAAAAATATATATATAATGATTAAAAAGTATGTGAAACCGTGATGAATAATAAGTGTTGTGGTGCCCTTTGTGTGAAATTGTTATGGTAAAGTAGTGTGTATTGGACCATATTTTAATATGGAATCATATACTTTGAAAAAATGTGATAAAGTGTAACTAAATACTGCAATCAGAACTAAAAAAGAAAGGGGGGTGAAAAAGAAAAAATGTGACAATAAGAGGGTATGTATATGATATATATACTAAAAATTGACTTAACCGTGCTTTATCTTGATATCATATCCATCTCTTATTTCATAACATAATTTTAACTCTCAGACTGAAGTCCCCAGTTTGGACATCAGTACATTCCCATTCTATTATCATTAGAAAGTATTCATGCTCCGGGAATTATTATCATCATCTTGGATGGTTCTTAGTACTTTAGTACATGACTCTAATTAATGATGTCAAAATTAAACAACATCTGAAATCATGTTGATGTACCACTAGATCAATTTATCCCAACTGCTTCTTAAAATAAATATGGCAATGTTAAGATGTAATAAAGCCTTGTATTATACCATAATTTGCTGACACACCGGAATATAAACCACCTAATTAACATAATTTTAATGATAGCTGAATATCTGAGATCTTTCGTAACTATAAACACAGAAGACATTATGGTGTTACCACATCGTATAATTAGTACCAACATGACGTCAGGTTATTAACACCAAAACGAGGATATGGTCATAAAATGGTTGATATTAACTCCTGTAATTTATAAAAAAAAAGGTAAGTAGCTGTTATTCTCGTTCAGCCCTTTGGGATGTTGGCTACCCATCAAAAATATAATCTTACTCTCAAACCTGAGGAGGTCCCCATCAATATCACCCCCCCGAATACCAATGCTGAAATGTTTCAAACCAAATGCCTGAAGACCCTTTGGAATCCCATTGTGTTGGTGCAGAAAGTGGTTAGCTACGGGAGTCAAAGATTTAAACCTTAGTTTGTCCTGTCTGGCATTTCTGATACTGCCAACATGCTCTAGTATTCTAACCTTCAAAGGTCTTATCGTCTTGCCGATATATATCATGTTACAAGGGCAAATTAGTTGGTATACCACTCCGGATGTTGTACAATCAATGTAGCTATCAATATGCCACTTTCTGCCATATTTGTCCTGATAATCAGTTTTGGGAATCATATATTGGCAGGCTTTACATTGCCTGCAACAAGAAGAGCCTTTCTTATGATGAATTGGTTTCTTTTGGGATGATAAATGACTCTTAACCAATATATCTTTTAGGTTACGAGACCTCCAACTGGTTTGTACTTTTTCAGGCAAGATTTCTTTGAGATCATTATCCGTTTTTAAAATCGACCAATGCCTCTGTAAGATGGTATTGATTTTGCGCCATTTATTATTAAAGGTGCCAATATATCTCACCGGTTCTTCCTTGGGAGTTCTATTATTCATCACGGTTTCAAATACTTTTTAATCATTATATATATATTTTTAACACTAGCACTTGCACGTTTAAACACTCTCTTGAGTCATTATTTTACAAATTTATTAAAGACATAACTTAAATCATCATAATTTACATTGGCATATACAGAACTCTACCTAATCGATAGCAGCAATTGCTGCTTATTGTATTAATATACAGTTTTCTGCCCTGGGTTCTTTTCGGCATTAAATGTCAGTATCCTTAAATTTTACCTCCTAGTAATGTTATTAATATAAGCTTTAGTACTTAAAATGTGGTCCCCTTATACATACTTTTTTTATTTGTGATTTTGAATCATTATTATTTAGTGTCCGGGCCCCGGATGTATTCCATACCAACCACTTACATTGTATTGCTTATAATATAAGAGGTGCTGTCTATTCGATTGTCACAACTGAGGGCCTGAGCTGACGGGAGGCAGCCTCAGTTGTAGGGGCTGAGATGTAACGGAACCTGGGAGGTTGTATCAGACCCCTAGACATGTAAGTAACATGTAGAATAACTGCCCGAAGGCGTGACCACGACAACCAGGATAAAAGTCAATGATGTTTATTATGACAAACTCCGTAACACAGCAGCAGTAAAAGGAAACATAAAAGTCAACAGAGGATAAATACAATTCCTGGGTACTACAGGGTGGCAAGGGCCACAGGCACTGGTAGTGTGAGACAGTTCTTATAATCTTCTAGTTGGAAAGTCCTTACCAGGCCTGACTGTAGCAATGGAGAGAACCCAGGATCGTACCAGCTGATGTTCCAGGAAAGGCTGGGCTGCTGAAGGTAAAACGGCTGCTGTGGATACTGGCTGGAACCAGACTGTTGTTGGTACGGAGTGGATACTGGCTGGAACCAGTTAAATAATAAACGAACTTGAGAGCGATGAAATAATAATGAAGTTTGGAGTTTGAGAGCGGTGAAATAATAATACCGGTGGAGAGTGGTAAACTGCAGAAAAGGACACCGGCCCTTTAAGAGAAGCTATACACTGCTGGAAGCTGGGCTGGAAGCAGGTGATTGTTTGAGAGCGGTGAAATAATAATACCGGTGGAGAGTGGTAAACTGCAGAAAGGACACCGGCCCTTTAAGAGAAGCTGTACACTGCTGGAAGCTGGGCTGGAAGCAGGTGATTGTTGTAGCTGGAAACAGGTGAGTCCAGAATGGATCGGAGAGTCAGGCTACACCGCAGATGGAATGCTGGTGCGGGTCTCTATAGCAGAAGTCTGGAGACAGGAGCTGGAACCTGGAAGACAACCACAGGAGAGAGACAAACTGGAACTAGGTTAGACAACCAAAGCACTGACGCCTTCCTTGCTCAGGCACAACCTATTTATACCTGCAGCAAGGAAGGCATTGGCTAGGCAATTATGCAAATTAATAATACTGACAACGGATTGGTAGGAAAGATCAGCTGACAGAATCCAAGATGGCTGCGCCCATGCAGACACTTGGAGGGAAGTTTGGATTGTAATCCATGTGAGAATTGAAACAGTAATGGCGACGCCGGCCACAGGAGACGCCAGACTGACAAGCGCACATTTAACCACGCGGGCACAGCGGAGGCCGCGGCTGATGAAATCACCACTCTGACATTCT